>NC_044315.2:48575947-48895947 GCF_007474595.2 Lynx canadensis
TCTTTTCCTTCCTTCCTTCCTTCCTTCCTTCCTTCCTTCCTTCCTTCCTTCTCTTTCTCTCTCTTTCTCTCTCTTTCTCTCCCTTTCTTTCTTGCTCTCTCTCTTTCATCTGCCCCTCTCCCCTGCTCATATTCTCTCTTTAAAAAATGTGAAATTTAAGTGGGATAGGTGCTAAGAAAACCACATCTGGCACATGGTAACTAAAATGTAAAATTTAGGGGCTCTGGGTGGTTCAGTCGGCGAATCATCTGACTTTGGCTCATGTCATGATCTCACAGTGAGTTCGAGCCCCACATGAGGTTCTGTGCTGACAGGTCAGAGCCTGGAGCCTGATTTGGATTCTGTGTCTCCGTCTCTCTCTGCCTCTCCCCCGCTTGCACTCTGTCTGTCTCTCTCTCTCTCTCTCTCTCTCTCTCTCTCTCAAAAACAAACATTGAAAAAATTTAAAATGTAAAACTCAAAGACAAACAGAAAATTTTCTAAGAAGTGCTTCCTCAAAGAAAACAAAAAGGGCATACTATCTTCAGAGGAGAAACAATAAAACTGGCAACCCATTTCTCAACAGAGACAATGGAAGCGGAAGACCAAAAAAAGAAAAAAAGGAAAAAAGAAAAATGGCATTTTGAAAGTCATTTTTAGTAGAATAACTGCTAGAACAACTAACCTAGAATTCTGTAACTGATGAAAATGCTCTTCAAAAATGAAGACATTTTCAGATAATCAAAATCTGAGAAAATATTACTGGCAGACCTGCACTAATGGAATTATCAAAAGGAGTATTTCAGGCAGGAGAAAACCGATCCTAGATCCCAGGTCAAAAATGAAGGCGAAATGATGAGCTATGAAAATGGTAATTACATGGGCAAATGAAAATTATCTGTATAAAACAAACCATAGTATGTTTGTGCTTGTAAATATTATTACACATTTATATATACACACAATTAAATATAAGACAATATTATTACATTAGCTGAAAGGATATTGAATGTGGTTAGCATATTGTAAGATCTTTCCATTAAGTGATCAAATTGCTTACATTTATTAAATTTTAATAAATCACAAATGTATGTCATAATATCTAGGGTGACCCTTAAGAGAATATGAAGAGAATGGATACTTAATAGGCTAATAGGTGGGTAAATGTAAAATTTAAACCACTGGTTAATTACAAAGAAGAAAAGAAAGGAGGAAGAAATATAGAACAGGTAGTATAAAGAGAAAACTAATAGTAATAAGGCGAATTTAAGTTGAAATATATCAGTAAGTACCCAATTAAAGCGATAACAGTCAGGGGCGCCTGGGTGGCGCAGTCGGTTAAGCGTCCGACTTCAGCCAGGTCACGATCTCGCGGTCCGTGAGTTCGAGCCCCGCGTCGGGCTCTGGGCTGATGGCTCAGAGCCTGGAGCCTGTTTCCGATTCTGTGTCTCCCTCTCTCTCTGCCCCTCCCCCGTTCATGCTCTGTCTCTCTCTGTCCCAAAAATAAATAAACGTTGAAAAAAAAAAAAAAGCGATAACAGTCAGACTCAACTTAGGAAAAGAAACAAAACAAACAAAAGCTTCATTAAATGTTGTTTAAAAGATTATATATTTAAGGGTTTACAATTTCAACCTTTGAATACAATAAAAATCTTTTGAGGATCCAACTTGGGTCAGATCCACAATTTCTATTATTTAAGGCCTGAAAAGACAAGTTACCTATTCTCTGAGATGCTCAATTTCTTTTTATAAATATATTTAGGCTAAAACTATCAGAAAAGAAATAGTGATACATGCTTTTAATAATAGCAAATTAAATGGAGCCTATTTCTTTATTTGCAATTCTATTTGCATTTAAACTTATTTGGGAGGTCATACATATGCCTCAAAGTATATTGCTGTGATTCTATTTTTGAGCTCGGCAGGTAAGTGTATTTATGCAGAATTAGCATGAATGGACCAGTTTGCAGCATCTGTTCGGTGCAATGTGGCTTTCCTCCAGGGTGAAAATGTCAACATAGTATAGCAACTTTTTGCAAAAGGGAAAAGTGAACTTTTATTGTTTCTAGGCAGACATAAATATCATAGGCAGTGTCATGACAGACTGATTAATGGACTCAGAAGAGAGGGGAGAAAATGGATCACTTGTATCATTTGACCAGTCTTGCACATTCTTTCCTAATTTTCTAGTTGTGCCAAAACATGTTTTTTTTTTTTTCTTACATTGAAGGATCCATCTAGTTATTCATTGTGAGCACTATGTGTTAAAGAATGTCACGTTATTGTATGAAACTCTATACAGTAGAAGATGCTGAAATGCTTAAGGTGTAAGTCAGATATGGTTCTATCTTCAAGAAACAGAGAAAGAGAGAGAGA
Source organism: Lynx canadensis (assembly GCF_007474595.2). Classification (NCBI taxonomy): domain Eukaryota; kingdom Metazoa; phylum Chordata; class Mammalia; order Carnivora; family Felidae; genus Lynx; species Lynx canadensis. The sequence continues at coordinate 48,578,303 of NC_044315.2, forward strand.
CAGAATGCAAGTGGGAGAGGGGCAGAGAGAGGGAGAGAGAATTCGAAGCAGACCCTGTGCTATCAGCACAGAGCCTGATGCAGGGCTTGAATCCATGAATTGTGAGATCATGACCTGAGCTGAAGTCAGACGCTCAACCTACTGAGCCACCCAGCTACCCCTGTTATATAGTTTTTATATGCATTTAGAATATGTCATATAAATTCATATATATTTATATATATTGGTATGAAAATAAATGTGTGTATGTAAGCAATAGATACACATATATAAACACATACACATATTTGGATACACATATAATTAAGCATGCAAATGTTAAATATATAGATATATTTATATAAATGTATTAAAACATATAACTACGTGTAAACATACAAAAATAAATACATATACATGCACACACACACAGTTCCATTCTAATCAGACTTCTATCACCATAATATAAAAATATATTCTAAATATCAATAGAAATTCATATTACCATTTATGATAAATGATCGATTGCTCTCTGTTTAGTGTATGAGCACTGAAATAAACAGTCTTGAATATGGCCTGCCTTTAAATTAACTCAGTTTTTATTATAGTCAAAATGAGCTTTACTGAATTCTAATTGTTTTTAGTCTATCTTCATAAATGTAACCTGCTCAAACACTATTGTCTCTCTGAGTATGAAGTATTCTCTTTCTTAATAGAAAGATTGGTTTTCCAGTGGAATGTATTTTTAAAATGTTACAGGTAGTAGAACCTTCAAACCAACTTCTTAAACTCGATCACTTGTCAAATGAAAGGATGCTTCCAAAAACTTAAAAAATATGTGTTAGTCATTGAAATTTGGATTGGATAGGCAGAAAAATTACAATCAGTTTAACATGAGGGAAAACAATCTTTACTAGTGCCAAAAAGAAAATGTTTTTTTTTTCTGTTTACAACAATATATTTTCTGCCTGAATTTATTTTGATCTTAATTTCTTATCTAAGCACCTTGTTATCTCAAACTGCTGAACTCCACTGGTAATTACACCTTATTTCAAACGTTGTGAAGATTTGTGTGGTGTAGGGCAAAAATATATCAACTCTTTCAATGCTTTGAACCTGATTGAATGCCTGAAAATCATACATTTTAAGTTATAACTTGGACTGTAAACTTCTGATAAAATGTTAAGGTGACTTACTGAAAAAAAAATTCTTCTTAAGCTTGTCAAGGAGAGCAAAAGTAATTTTAACGTAAATTAGTCATAAATAAGTCAGAAGTATATGGATTAAACACAGGTAATTATGTTTTTAATGTCAGGGAAAATTGGGAAGTAACTGAGGTTCAGCTTATTTAAACTCTAACATATTTTGTAATGTTTTGAGATGATAGTCAGACATGAAGTGCTTTTTATTCCATTTATTAAAGTGTAGATAATGAGAAATAAACTTAGTTTGAGTCATCAGCATGTACATTTACTATCATTATCCCCATTTCTGTCACATAATAATGTTATATGGGAGACTACACAGATCAACATGGCTTTATACTCATGGACTTATTGTGAGAAATAAAAAGGAGAGAGAATAAAATGTTCTTAAAAGAAAAAAGTATCGGTAGAGGTGATATAATGAAAAACATGTTTTGTTATAGGGACCGTTAAGGGAAGATGCAGTCCCTGCCTCCCTCCCTATCTTCCCTTCCCTTCCCTTCCCTTCCCTTCCCTTCCCTTCCCTTCCCTTCCCTTCCCTTCCCTTCCCTCCTTCCTTCCTTCCCCCCCCTCCTCTTTTTCCTTTCTTTCTTTATCCTTTGTTCCTTCATTCTTAAGATTTCCATCCTGATGCTTTGGTACAGGGTGGACCATATGGTCTCCACTTCCTTACAATGATCCTTTTATTGGTTTAAGTTACACTATGTTTGTTTTTCTTCCTATTGTCAATAGACAGTAAGATACTGTTCCTAGCTACAGGTCCTAGGATACTTATTATTGTTCAGCAAACTCATAGAAAAAAATAATACTTTTACCAAATATGAATAGCAGTATTAATGATTATTAACTTTTCCCTCCAAACTAATATTCCAGTATGTTTCTTTCCCCACTCACAAGTAGCATCTTTTCCAAAGTGACTTATGTAAAACAGGAAACTGCATGCTAGAGCTGGGCCTCAAGAGTTCCAAGAATCGCATGAAGGCAAGAGTTGGTAGAACAGAGAGAGTAGACTTAAGAGCAGAGAGGGATGAATCTTGTTTCCAGAATAAGTAAAACACATAAAACACAACTACTGATTATGAGTCTGAAATTCAAATGTGTCTTCTTTGGCATAGAACTGGTGATGAATGAAGAAAGCAACATTTTTTTTGGTTGGCACGTTTTCAAAGTGTGCTTCCAGAAAACCAGACATTTGGCAGTAAGAGATCCCGAACATTCTAACGAATGTGTGAATTTTTCTCTTTTCATTTGAACTGAGGGATGCCATTTCAGCCTCTGTGTACATAAAACAATCTATCCATGTGCATCATGTTTTAGTCCCCAGGTTTATCACTTTTCCCTCTCTATTTTGATCATATAAACCCATAGCTTCCAATATCTGTTGACAGTTGACAGTGTGTGTGTGTGTGTGTGTGTGTGTGTGTGTGTGTGTGTCTCCAGGGTCCTGGCCTGGGTAATATGATAAAACATGTAACATCTTACATTGTCAAATTGCAAAGGAGTGTCAAAGAAAGACCTTTGAAGGCATTCCACTGCCAAATCTGAAATAATTTGAGCATTAAAAAAATCATGTTGCTAAGATACTAGATCTTGAAAATTTTTATTACAAGGGGGGAAAACAAACATTTGTAACTGTGTGTGGTGATGGGTGTTAACTAGATCTACTATGATCATTTTGTAATACATACAAGTACTAAATCGATAGATTATACCCCTGAAACTAATGTAATATAAAAAACTTTTATAAACTTTTATAACTTTTTGATTAAAATGTAACTCTGTGAGTCCATAGTGAAGTGGAAGAATTAAAAAGTGGAGAGGAATAAAAAAGTATTTTCTTAAGATGGAATACTCTCTAGGAGCGCCTGGGTGGCTCAGTCGGTTAAGCGTCTGACTTCGGCTCAGGTCACGATCTCGCGATATGTGAGTTCGAGCCCCGCGTCAGGCTCTGTGCTGACAGCGTAGAACCTGGAGCCTGTTTCAGATTCTGTATCTCCCTCTCTCTGACCCTTCCCCATTCCTGCTCTGTCTCTCTCTGTCTCAAAAATAAATAAACATTAAAAAAAATTTTAAAAAAATGATAGCTGAGGGCAAGTATTTGTGTTTTTGGATCCTACAGTAACCTGTAGCACTTGATAAGTAATCAATCTATATTTACTGAGAGGGTTAAAGAGTATATTTTATCATTTCAATGAAAAATATTAAGCTTGCTGAATGTTTATGGAAAATACATGAATTATATGAGAAGTCAGCTCTTCACTGCAATGCATATCTTTATCCGTGGCAATAAAAAGATATTGAGCATTTATTATAAATTTTTAAAGTTTATTTATTTATTTTGAAAGAAAGAGTGAGCGAGAGGGCAAGCCAGGGAAGGGCAGAGAGAGAGGGAGAGAAAGAATCCCAAGCAGGCTCTGCGCTGACAGTTCAGAGCCCCGATGTGGGACTTGAACCCACAAACCTTGAGATTATGACCTGAGCTGAAGTCAGACGCTTAACCGACTGAGCTACCCAGGTACCCCAAGCATTTATTATATTAAAATAATCACTTAGTTACTCACATAAGAATCTTAATAAAATGTAAATAGTGAACTCTGGGCATCATTCAGTGACTCTTCATCCTTGGATTGGGTTAAATGAATCCTATTTTATTATTTTACTTGCATTCCACTGATTAATGGATCAAATATTGTTTTTTCATTGACTTAATTGAGATATCATATAACATTATATTAGTTTCGGGTGGTAATTCAGTATTTGTATATAGTGAAGTGATCACCACAGTAAGTCTAATTATCATCTGTCACCATACAAATTTAGAATTTTTTTCTTGTGACAAGAAATTTTAGGATTTGTTCTCCTGGCAACTTTCAAGTGTGCACTACAATATTATTGACTGTAGTCACTATGCTGTACATTATATCCCCATGATTTATTTATTTTATACTGCAAGGGGAAATTTGTACCTCTTGACCCCTTCTACCTGTTTTGTCCAGATCCCAAACCCCTTCCTCTCTAGCAACCACTGTTCTGTTCTTTATATCTGTAAGGTTTGTTTTGTTTGTTCCTTTCATTTTTTTTTCCACATATAAGTGAAATTTTGCAGTATTTGTCTTTTTCTGCTTTTCATGTTTTCCTATGTCTTATAAGTCCTTTTTTTATTTGGTTCTTAGTGGTTAACTTCTTTTCTAAGAAATCATAAGAACTTATTCATTGTGGTTTCACTTAAATAGAACATTTTACATTATTCTACTTGAAAGTCTAGGCAGCTGCATTTTACAAAGTTTAGGATATAAAGGGGCGCCTGGGAGACTCAGTCAGTTAAGCGTCTGACTTCAGCTGACAGCTCAGAGCCTGGAGCCTGTTTCAGACTCTGTGTCTGCCTCTCTCTGCCCCTCTGCCATTAGTCCTCTGTCTCTCTCTGTCTCTCAAAAATGAATAAAAATGTTTTTAAAAAAATCTTAGGATATAAAAAAAATGTTTCAGTGATTCATCTGTAAGCTTAGTATCCTATTCTGAGTTTGGATTTGAGGAGAGCAACTTGGGTTTGAATTTCAGAACCATGCTGATATCCTGTACGATTATAAGATATTTGTATAAAGGTTTCAAGCTTTAAGACTTCCTTCACATGATTATAAAAATGGAACGGAATAATGAATTTTAAGCACTTAATGGTATACTGTTGTTTATTAACTACATCATCAGCTGTCAGTTATTAAGGTACTCTATTATTATTATTAGGTTTTATTTTTATTGGTCATCATCTTGTCCAATAATTTCCATATGCATATATATTTGCATATTTGCAATGATGGAGTATATTCCATTTTATATCATGTGTTTTACTTAATAGCATATCATCAATAAATTTAATGTTGCAACATAATATGCATAATTTTAACTTTAATGAAATGCATATTATTTCATCTAGTGATAGTGTCATAACTTATTCAAATTTTAGACTAGTACTGGGCAATAAATTAAAACACTTTTTAACATACAAATCTGGTAGGGTGTAGTGAAGGAGGCATGGTCATAAACTCATGATAGGTATACAAATATGTTTATAAAGCCTTTTAGGAAAGCAAGTTTGGAAAGACATCAAAAACTTGAAACATATTCATTCCCTTTGACCCAGCAATTCCATTTCTGGGAATCTCTTCTAAAGAAATTATCAGAAATGAGGACAAAGATTTATGTACAGAGATTTTATCATGCCATTATTTATGGCAGCAAACATCTGGAAGCAATCCAAATGTCCTGGAATAAATGATTAACTATATCATGGTGCAGCCATAAGAATAAAGAGTAGGCAACTATTGTGAAATATACTTATGAAGAATTTTAAAAATATGCAAAATGCTCATAATGTCAAGAGAAAGGATAGATTTTACATTTATAAAATTATAGCATGTACATAAAAGTACACCTACATACAAGAAAATATTAGCAGTATCCTCTCCGAGTAGAGGTTGATAGCTGATTTTTTAATTTTCATCAATTTTTTCACATCTTCTATGATTAGCATATACCACTTTAAAGCTAATTTTTAAAATAAAGTAAAGCTCCTGTTAAATTACTAATGGTGACATCTATGTTTAGGTAGGAAATTATGAATGATTTGGCAGACTGTGTATTACAGTTCAACACTAATGGCATGACACCTTTGTTGATGAGCATGATACTACATCCCAAAGGTAATGTAAGGCCATATCCAACTATTTTCAGCTACTCTCAGCTCTATGGAAAGTTTCCAAATTGCAGTGTTGTAAAAGGAGAATAGAGTTAAAGTCTTATGAAGTTACAGGCTAATGAACAGTAGCAGCAGGTTCATCCACAATCCAATTACTTGGAAAGTAAATGTACCATATCTAGTTAGTGATATTGTTTAATATTTAATCTTGTGAAACCAAAGCACGGACATTAAAGTTCTATAGCAAACCCCAGAAGCATGAAAATAAAGCATAAAGGTAGCAGATCTTAATATTTCTGCAAAAAAAGACAAACCCTCTAAAAATTGCCTTTACATAGACTGCTCACGTGCTATTACAACAGGATAAGTGAAAAAAGATTCAGTTCTCATTTTCATCCTTTTGTCAGAAATAATTAAAACTAGATTAGGTTTGTTACGGTGCCTACAACTATCTCCTCAGATTCTGTAATGCTTGGCACCCTATTTAAAAATGAGCATTCCTTTGGGCGCCTGGGCAGCTCAGTCAGTTGTGTGTCCAACTTTGACTCAGGTCATGACCTCACTGCATCGGGCTCTGTGCTGATGGCTCAGAGCCTGGACCTCGCTTCAAATTCTTGGTCTCCCTCTCTCTCTCTGCCCCTCCCCCACTCACCCTTTCTCTCAAAAATAAATAATTTTTTTTTAAAAATGAACATTACTTAAGGTCACACAGTTTTGAACTTGAACTTATTAAAAATAAATTTCTAGTAAAAGTATAGTAGAAAAATGACTCTTTAGACTCATTATTACAGGTATTATTGCTTCCTACTTCTGACCCCTCATAGCTAAAGAAACTGAGACCTCCAAATTATGAGACCTCCAAATTAGTCTCATCAAGGACTTAAACCAATTAATTGGAACCTTGGAAACAGAACATGGTAAGGCCTCTTACCACCAGTGGTAGGACTTGGAACTATCAATTTTTGTCTTATTCTGGTACATGTAGGTTCATGGTGACTCTGCTGAGGACAAGCATGTGTGCCTCAGTTGCTGTTTAGGCTTACAGGAATACCACCTTGGCTTCCACACTAGAGCAAGATTCCTGTGTCAAATTCCGATTGCACTGCAGTTTCCCTCATACCATTCCTAGTTCTCTTCTTCTTCCCGGTAGAATCTGCAACCCATTTTATATGTACTCAGATGCTGACTGTAATCCAGTATGAAGCCACACAGATCACACTGAATTGCGAGTCACCCATAGAGACTAATATACCTGAATTTTGTGTCCCATTCACTCTAATGACCTCCTTTTTTTTTATTGTTTCTAAACAAAACAGACAAAAGCATACCAGTTCTCTTCTGGGAATATTGTCTGCCTTCAGCTGCCAACTATTTTCCCCCAAGGTTACACCCTATAGTGTGACTTAGATTTGTCTTCTTTTTCTCGAGAGCCCATCTCCCTAGTCACAGCAATTTATTCCAGAAAGAATGAATGTCAGCCCTAACAGACCTCTTCTTAGGTTTTCTCACATTTGAATTGAAAGAAGAGCCACTTTCACCTGAATGGTGAAAATAAGATAATGTGACGCCCACAGCTGGTGATAGCTATGGGATGTAATATTGTAGATAACATTGGTGCCCCCATTCATATCCTCTTAGTCATTGCCATCTCTATGCACATTGGCCCAAGCTCTATCTGATAACACCTGCATCTCTTTGTGGACTTGTGTGGCCTTGGGAGCTGTTTCTACACACGTGTGGCATGTCAAAAGTAATGAGGAATTAATATTCCATGAGAGAAGCCCTCATTAATGACTGAGAGGACCTAGTAGGTTAAACACTCTAATTCGCTCACTTTATCGATGGAATAACATGGAGTTGCAGGTCAATACCATCTTCCAGACCTCTAGCTGAATGAACTCCAGTGGAACTTGGTAATACACCATTGTTTATCTTCCTTCCTTCCCTGTTTTGTTTTGTGTTTTCTTTCACTCTCCTACAAGAGCCTCTGCGAAACATCTTCCAAAAATACTATGTGCACTCCAAATATACCATTGTGTTGGAGGGTCTCTTTTTGGGGGGACCCAAATAAGACATCTGGGAGTATAGAGTAAGACAGTTTTATGGAATAACACCATCAATTGAAAGGAAGAGGAGGTCAGAAGTAGAGACTCCTGGTGGTACTTGACTTATCCAGTAATCCTGACTGATTTCCAAAACTTGGTCTGTTTCTCTTTTTTTCTATTTTGTGAATCACGCTAGTGTTCTTTTAGTACATGTTTTTTTTTTTTTTTCCTTCTAATTGAGAGATTAGTGTTTGAATCCAACTATAGATACAAGTACCATCCTACATCCTGTCCCTGTGGTTAGCTGGATAATGACCCCACCAAAATGTCCATGTCCTAATCTCTGAAACATGGGGAAAACAGTTTTGGAGATACGATTACATCAAGGTTCTTGAGATACGGAGAGTGTCCTCCATTCTCCAGGTGAGCCCTAAATGAAATCAAATGTATCCTTTTAATATGGAGACATAGGTGATTAGACCACATAGCAGAGGAGAAGCCACAGAGGTAGATAGTGGAGTGATGTAGCCAAGAGCCAAGGAATTTTGGCCGCCACCAGAAACCAGAGGGGGCAAGGACAGATTCCCCCACCTAGAGTCTCTGGAAGGAGTGAAGTTCTATGAACACTTTAAATTTGGCCCAGTGGTACTGGGTTCAAACTTCTGACCTGCAGAACTGTGAAAGAATAAATTTCTGTTTTTTAAACCATCAAGTTTGTTGTGATTTTTTTCAGTAGTCACAGGAAACTAACACAGCCCCACTGAACACCGGGGTACAAACCACATATTTAGAGACCAGGTATCTAATCCTGCTGGCCCTCTAAGCCATTTTTCTTCTTTTTGGAAACCTCTTATCCTTCTCTAGTTGCTCATCCATTGAAATCCTAGTCTGAGTCCTGGCTGAATCTCAGGTTAGTCAAAATAATCAGAATTTATGTCAAAGCAAATAATCTTATGAACAGTTTGCATAATGACTAGTTTACCTAAAATATGACCATACCCTACTTTTTCATTTCATTTTGTTTACATCTTTGTGTCTTGCTTTCTGCTAAATTACTTATTATTTAAATGAATTAAAAGATGTCAGTGGGCACACTGAATTTTGTATATATATTAATTATATAATTATATATAAAAGATATAATTGTATAAATATATTTATATATAAAATTGAGTGTGCCCATTGACACTGTCTATATATATAGACATATATATATAGTCTCTCTCTATATATATATGTATGTATATATATATATATATATATATGTATGTATATATATATAGAGAGAGAGAGAGAGAGAGTTATCCAGTCTAATACTTGTGAGATTATTCTAATTTGTATATATGGAACAATGGAAGAACTCTTGAAACAGTGTATTTAGGTCCTCTAACTTCACATATTAATATAAATAAATTGCATTTTACTTTGTCTTTCTTCCATTATAAAGGCTCAAATTATATTGCTTTTAAGCAAACTGGGCGTAAGGAATATTGGATTTAGGGCCAGTGGCTTTAGGAAAGTGATATGTTGTGTTTTTTGACTCAAATTTTTACACTGGAATTTATGTATAATAAAATAGTATAGCAAAGGGATAGACAAAGGTTAACAGTTTGAATGTTGCTTAATCATTATATTTGCTATAAAAGGCTAGAGAATTTGCTAGATATTTCTGAATCCATTTCCTCATCAATAATGTTTATATAATTCACCCCTGCCTCATAACTTGCACTGATCTCAGGACAAAATTATTTGGCTCTTCAAATAATTGGAAGTAGAGTTGAAATCTGACATCTTGGGGCGCCTGGGTGGCGCAGTCGGTTAAGCGTCCGACTTCAGCCAGGTCACGATCTCGCGGTCCGTGAGTTCGAGCCCCGCGACAGGCTCTGGGCTGATGGCTCGGAGCCTGGAGCCTGTTTCCGGTTCTGTGTCTCCCCCTCTCTCTGCCCCTCCCCCGTTCATGCTCTGTCTCTCTCTGTCCCAAAAATAAATAAACGTTGAAAAAAAAATTAAAAAAAAAAAAAGAAAAAGAAATCTGACATCTGTAATGTAATGCACATACATAGAAATGGCCTCGACCATGGAGTCCATGATTCACTCAAACTTTCTCCATTCCTACAAAAAGCAGAAGTTCCTGTCCATTTTGCCACCAGAATCTCAGACTACCTCTATACCATCAAAAAACAACTCCCTCATTACTACCTCCATATGCCCACAGGCTGTAAAATACCTTTTCCTAAGTATCCTTCCTTTGGGCCCATATTTCTCTTCTCAGGGAATGAGTGGAAATCCTTGATAGACTCTTGCTCCTGCTGCGCCCTCTGTCTTCCCCAATATCCCACTTGTTATTTCATCCAGCCAACACAGTCAGTGATTCAGAGAATTTTGGCAGTATTTCATCTACTAAACTGTCCCTGACACCACAGTCTAAATTCAAGTCTTCTTTCTGCTTTCTGTTTCATCATTTGAAAGTTCTTATTATTGAACTTAGCATGCCATTAAGTGAAAATAGATTAAGACATAGTGCCTATCCAAGATTAGGGGCTCAGTAAGTATGCATTGAATGAATAAATGAAAAAGAGCTAAAACTAATATAAGAGCTGAGTGTACTGCATTTTCTCATAGCAAAATATTTTAAATGGCATTTTGATTTTTCGTGGAATGTCCCCTCAAATTTAGTCAGCACAAAATGTCACTGAACTATAGTTTTGCCACACTGCTAGTGAAGTACAATGGGCGCACACTCATTTTAATATTTAGCTGTTATGTTGTTTGTAGTGCCTAGCTGGTTGGCTTTGGAAGAGCTGGGTTAAAGTGTTGGACTGGAAGAGAGCCCTCCCCCCAAATGTTAAGGGTTAATACAGTTCTCATAAAATTCACTTTATAAAATACAGTGACAGAATTGTTTTCTATAAAAGAAAGGTAATTTCTTTTATATTCTCTATTCTTAGCTCAAAGAACATTGTTATACCTATATGAAATATTCTGGAGCAAAGAATAAAGAGATAGATAGATAGATAGATAGATAGATAGATAGATAGAGATATATATTCATAGAGTCACTGAAGATATTCAGCTAATGAATGAGTTAGACAAGTTCCAGTTTCTATTACTTAAACATGGAAATGGTCCAAAGGACAAAATTGTATAACATTCCATTAATTCATGTAATGTGTGATGTATTAAAGCCATTATTTGTGTAGGTGTACAAAGCCATGCATTACCTGTACCAAGGTCAGAGGGCCCAAACACAGATTTCACCTCTCCTATAATACTACAATCAATAGCTTGTATTGACAGTGTAGATCTGACATTTTCTATCCCACTATATGATTTGTTTATTTCATTGAATCTCAATTTATTCATTAAGAAGTACAATACAAAATATGTGTAAACATTGGTGGGAAGATTAAATATGAGATAATACCTCTGACATGTGATAGAAAGCAAACAGTCTTCGTTCAGGTTACACGGTAAATAAATTGGGATTAGTTTGGGGAAGGAAGAGAACCTTCAGAAAATTTGTCTGATCCATCAACTTTGATTTCTCTCAAAGTCAGGAGAATTGTGAATGAACATTTATGTTCATATAAAACTGTGTAAGTTTCATTCTGCTCTTTGATGTTCATAACCTCCTACCAGCTGTTTAGGCATCTGCATTGTTAGTTCAGAACTAAAGTGAAGCAAATGTCACAGAGTGGACAAGTGAATCAAGCCTCCAGATTGGGTCAGCAATCCACAGCCTGCAGGCCAAGTCCAGCTTGCTGCCCATTTTGTAAATAAAGTTTTATTGGAACACAGCATGTTCATTTATTCACACATTGTCTATGGCTGCTTTTGTACTACAGTAGCAGAGTTGAATAGTTGCAACAGAGACCATATGGCTCACAAATATTTTCCATTTAGCTCTTTATAGAAAACATTTGCTGAGCCAAGCTCTACACGATTCAGGAAAACAAAGCCTTACTACAATGGAGAATGGCTTTGTGTGACTGAAAGAGATATTTTGAATGGGGATATGATTTGGAATATATATGCAGGAAGCTCAAGGATAATTCAGTTTCTTGAAACAAAACATTAGAGACTGGCTAGATTTTAGCAGTAGTAAAATATGGCAATTTCCATGTAGAACCCTCAGAGTAAATTTGATTGAATCAATTTAAAGGATTTCATCAGTCAGGCAGCTAAAATCACAGAGTGGCAATCTAATGATTTCAGCATGATCAGATTGGGTTGACTATCCATATTTTCTCCACAAACTACGATAATCTCATGACTGTCAAAAATCACTTAACTGGACAATATTGGACCTGATATTGGTAAGATATCTAACACTGGTGTCATAGGTTTATGGTCAAACTACAGACATTCATTTTAAGGGGATATTATTTCAGTATCAATAGATAGAGAAGTAAATAGATGAAAGTAATGTATCACTACTTTTTGAGCCCTGATTCCATTAGCTATTCAAGGATGGGAATGCAAGAACTGAGCAATTATGACTGTCTAGTATCTTTCATGTTCAAGACAATCAACAAATGTTTTGTGGTGGCAATACATCAAACTAATTATATTTGGTCTGTGTGGCTAATTCAGGGTAGATTCCTTAACATTTTCAATTGGAGAATTTTTTAAATACAAACATTCCTAAATGCATAATCTGCCATACTGAGGGATGACTACTGTTAATATTTTTATCTGGACAAGTTTAATATTCTTTGTGTGTGTCTCTGTGAGCATCTATTGTACCAACCACTCTGTGTGTGTGTGTGTGCGCGTCTATATGTGTGCATGTGTTTTCAGTTATAGTGTATTGTCCGTCATTACACTTATATACCATTATTTTTAGTATTTCAACATGGAAGTATGTTATAATTACTTTTCACATTCCCCATTATTATTTATATAAATTATATATTGTTACAATTATTGAACTGTAAGTAAATCTGGAATACAGGCCAAAGGTTTCTTTGTCCATATCTCTGGCTTCTTTATAGGATAAATTCCTCAAGAGGAAATACTTGGTCAGAGTATGTTTACTCATTCATTTGCTTATTTATGTGTAATTTATGTGATAAGCACCATTCTACTTTCTATATTGAATATAACCTTTGCATATTACATATCACAAAAGTGTGTAGACGTACTATTCTCATAATTCAGAAATCTTGAGGCCAGTGTTCACACAAAAATATGCTAGAAAATGTTTGCTTTGTCTGTACTAAAAAGTATTTTCCCAAAAACGTAGAACTTATTTAGTGGCATAGAAGTGGGGAGTATATACTATTATTCCACATTTATATCTTTGTGTATATGAGAGGAATAATAGTGATATGCAAATACTTACATTATGTCTAATATAATGGGAGCTGATCTACTATAGGAATTAAAATCACCAGAGAAATGGATTATCATGACTTCCTAAAGGTTATTATATAGAAGAAGGAATGAAATAAATCATATATATTACTTCACAAAGAATGAATATTTTTAGGTTGATTTAACTGTAATGGTCTCATGTTTCCTTTAAGATTTTTTCCCAAAGATTTATAGCATTTATTCTAAAATATTTTCAGTACATCTTTAAAGCAAAATTGTGCTGATTTTACACAGGAAGCAAATGAAATTTCTTAATTTTATTTTAAAAATAAGCTATTGTATTGCCTATTTAGTAATGTAGCCGAGATCCTGATTGCTTTATACAGGAAATAGAGAGGCTGTTGTGTATTCTGTAAATCACATAATGAAATTGCCTATTGTCTAAAACAAAGCCATTTTTTTCTTTAATCAGTCTGCCTTACATTATACATTTATAGGTATTGTATGCAAGTCTAGATTGATATTCTTTGAAAAATTACATAGGCACAGGAAAATTTTATTTATATTATCTAATCCCTAAAAACATACATTTAGGTTATTGATCTAATTATCTTCAATTTGGAAAAGTATGACCTGAAAATTTACAGATGAACATTTGTCCCCATAAAATTCATGACCTGTACTAAGAATGGTGGTGAATTGGTTATCTAAACAATGGTCATGTGATTCTTTCTGCCCCCTTCTGATTGATCTTCCTCCATCCCATACCCCACTTGTTGCCATATTCTATCCTTCAGGCATGTTGCCATGGTGGAAAAATTGCAACCAGGTTACAGAATGTATCTAGTGGAACCATGAAGCGCAACGAGTTTAGAACATAAAGAAAGGCTAAGATGACCAAGGAGTTGCTTTGGGTCGAAAGGGGTCCAGACTCAGAGTAGTCAATAGCCCTGGTTGGTTTCTCTGAAAGACACTTGAGTTCAATAAGGGAAATGATAGAATATGAAGTATTTATTTCCTCAGCAACCTTTATTTTGCTATTGTTGTTTCCTTCACACTTAGCCCCATGACCCAGAAAACAACTTCTGTATTCCATAACTGCATGTGTTCAGTATTCTCAGTATTCCGTGACCGAGATCTTCACTTACTTACCTTCATCAGCTCATTTAAACCCATAACAACCTACGAAGTTGGAACTACTTTCATCTATATTTTTATAATGAGACAAAAGAGTCACAGACTATAAAGTCGCAGAATGCAAATCTATGCTGTCTCACTTCTAAACACTAAATAGACATCTAAAACAACAATAGTTGCAACAATAGCAGCTAACATGTATTTAGTTCTCACTATGCCTAAGAGACTTTGAAATACATTACATGGATTGACCCAGTCTCCACAAAAGTCTTTTGAAATAGGTACTAATATTACCTACATTTTTAAGAGAGAGAGAGAGAGAGAGAGAGAGAGAGAGACAAATTCAAGAAACAGACTCTTAACTACAGAGAACAAACTGATGGTTACCAGAAAGGAGGTGGATGGGGGATGGGTTAAATAGGTGATGGGGATTAAGGAGTGCCCTTGCTGTGATGAACATCGAGTGTTGCATGAAAGTGTTGAATCACTTTATTGTACACCTGAAACTAATATTACACTGTATATTAATTGGATTTTTTTCATCGTTCTTGATCTTATGTCACCATATAGACATTTTAGAGTTTATATATCTCTAAACATTTTTATATAACATGGTTATATATATTGGTTTGAGCCACATAACAATCCTGTGACATAAACAAATGGTAGGACCATCATGTAACATAAAGTCTCAGAGAGGCAGAACCTAGTACTTCTAGGTTTTCTGGAACCTAATGTTATTTTAATTTTTTTTTTTATTTTTAAAAGTTTTTATTTAAATTACAGTTAGTTACCATACATGTAACATTAGTTTCAGGTGTACAAAATAGTAATTCAATACTTCTGTACAACACCCAGTGCTCAAAACAAGTGTACTCCTTAGTCCTTATTTAACCCTTTCCTCTACCTACCTCCCCTCTGGTAACCATTAGTTTACTTTCTAGTTATGGATCCATTTCCTGATTTGCCTCTCTCTTTCATTTTTTTTCTTTGCTCCTTTGTTTTGTGTCTTAAATTCCACATATGAGTGAAATCATGTGGTATTTGTCTTTCTCTGACTGACTTTTTTCAGTTTTAGCATACTACTTTCTAGCTTTATCCATGTTGTTGCTAATGGCAAGATTAGCCATTTCATTTTTTCATTTTTTTCCCATTGGTTGAGTCATATTACCTATATATACATCTTCTTCTCCTCCTTCTCCTACTCCTTCTCTTCCTCCTTCTCCTCCTCCTTCTCCTCCTTTCTTCCTCCTTCTCTTCCTCCTTCTCCTCCTTTCTTCCTCCTTCTCTTCCTCCTTCTCCTCCTCCTTCTCCTCCTTTCTTCCTCCTCTTCCTCCTTCTCCTCCTCCTTCTCCTCCTTTCTTCTTCCTTCTTCCTTCTTCCTTCTTTCTTCTTTCTTCTTCCTTCTTTCTTCTTTCTTCTTTCTTCTCCTCAGATGCAGGGTCAAGGTTAGAGTTTATGGCCAGGGTTAGTTAGGATTAGAGTCAGGGTGAGGGTATTAGGGTCTGGTATCCTGCAGTGTAGAGAAATCTCCAGAGGGTTCAGTTTAGGGTTAGGGTTTAGGGTTTAATGTTAGGGTTACAAGGTTAGGGTGTTAGCATGTTTGTATTAATGAGACAAGATGTTACTTGAACGACAGTTTGTACACAGTGTTGTGTCCATAACTGAAGCATAAACTGTGTCCCATGTGCTTTTGCACATACATTACAAACCCTTGCATCTTCATGACAGGAGATGTTGCCTGAAAGAAGGTTTATACACAGTGAACTTCCATGAGAGAAGCATACAGCTGTTTGCATTTGCTTCTACACACATTTACAAACGCTTATCTTAAAGAACATAGATGTCAACTGACAGACGTATTGTATGTAGTGTAGTTTCAAAGAGTCAAGCATGTGGCTATTCTGTTGTACTTCCACACAGAACTGTAAAAACACTTAGATCTTAATGAAAGGAGATTTTACTTGAACCACAGTTTATACACATTGTAGTGTCCTTGACTGAAACACACAGTGTGTCCCATACTCTTCTTCACATACGTTTAGAAACACTTGTATTTTTGTGACAGGAGATGTTCCTTGAAAGAAAGTTTATACTCAATGTACTCTCTTTTTTTTCCTTTTTAACGTTTTGATTAAATTCCAGTTAGTTAACATACAGTGCAATGTTAATTTCAGGTGTAGAATTTAGTGACTTAACACTTCCATACAACACCCGACGCTCATCACAAATGTCCTCCTTAATACCCAACACCCATTTAACCCATCCCCCCATCCATCTCCTCTCTGGGAACCATCAATGTGTTCTCTATCACTAGCTGGAATTTAAATAAAAACTTAAAAAAGAATCAAAGGAAACCTGAAGGAGAGAAATATCAGGCATCAAGCCTAGTGCCACATATCTATGAATAATAAAGCTAGAAGACACAATGGTTTCATTGTGGTACCAGGAAACAGTTTATTTATTATATCTGGAACTAGAGCAAGCCCCCCTCCCTCAATTTGTTATCAAATTATTCTTATTCCTATAGATAAATTTTAAAGTCACTTGAAATATATATATTAAATCCTAAATTTAGTGGAGATTTGCCACACTTTAGGGACTATAAATTTACTTTATTCAGTTACTATTAACATTTTATAATCAAAATATTACAGAAATAAAATATTATTTGCCAGATATCCACTGTGCATTTTTATATTAAAAGCAGTAACAGTAAAAAGATACCTGTGTTCCTATTTGGGAAATCATTAGTGGAAGTGTTGTCTCAGTGTTGTCAAATGGTAGTAACACAGTTGCCTTCTGTCAATTTGAACTATATGAGGTTGCCAAATTTGACCAGTTTTGACCAAAAACAATGGCACTTTCTTATGTTTTAACCAAATGCTGTGAATAGGGATTATGCGAGCTATGGAAGAAGGATCCAGAGATATAAATGCAGGACTTGCACCACTATCCAAAACGGAGATGCACCATGCAGTATTGTAAACTCACCAAGTCTCTTTACAAGTGGATTAAACTCAGTATGTATAAGCTACAATGATTTTAGCCAATGAACACTTTGAAATTTACGGAATGTATATTGCTGGGAGTACAAAATATATAACCATCTGCATTTTGCAGTATATAAAAAGAAGCTCAGTCAATTTGTGTGAACTTCACAAACCACGAAGAGTAAGGTTTCGTAAAGGTGTTCAGAGATAGGATGTATACAAGAATTTGCACAATGCCCAATGATGGATGGCTCCCACAGATTTCTTAAAGGTATACTGTATAACTTAGTAAACGTTTCTTTTTGAAAAAAAAAACAAAAGGTATTGAGTTAAAAAAAAATGGAGGCTATTAAGAAGAGTAACAGTGGCAGTTAATATTTCACATAGCTTCCATAACCATCCAACACACAACATACAGTTCTTTTAATTAAAACATGGTAGAATGTAGGAATGTGGTAATCTGTCTCATAATGCTCATAAGCTTAGTAGCAATAAACTTTGCTAAATACAAAGTTTGAGAAAATGCTGTGCAGGCAGATGGTGACTATGAGCCTCAAGTCTCTCCCAGAGCTGCAAACAGTACCATCTGCCGCTCTGCAGATTTCTTTTTTGTTCATTGGTATCAAATTTAATGGGGGATCACAGTTTACATTCTAATTTCACACTCTGGCCACAATGGTGGGCGCTCTTATGTCCCTCAATGTAAACTTGTTCGAGTTAATAAGGAATTTTGTTCTTCCTCACGAAAAAAAATAACAACAGTTAGAGATTTCTACTCTTCCATTCATGATGGAATAATAGGAACCAGATTTATCCTTCTGTCTGAAACAAACTAAAACACCACATCAAATATATGAGCAACACTTTTCCAGACGCTGGACATCGGGCAATAAAGGACAGATCCCTAAGAGATGGGAAGTAAATGAGATCTAAAATTAGCCCAGCTTCCTGCTTTAACAAAGTTTTCAGGCCAAGGCACATTCAGGGAAAGCCTAGATGAAGCTGAGTAGACTTCCTAAGCTAAGGACAGACACATGGGAGTGTGGGGAAAACAAGGAGGGTAGGCATCACAGGGAAGAGTACTAGAGAGGAAAGAAGAGTGACTGTGTGTGTGTGTGTGTGTGTGTGTGTAGATAGCAGTTATTTGGTATCTGCAAATGGATCACCTCAAGTATTCCAAAAAATTTTTAATGTTTATTTTTGAGAGAGAGACAGAGCATGAGAGGGAAGGACAGAGAGAGAGAGAGAGAGAGAGAGAGAGAGAGAGAGAGAGAGAGAGATAAAGAGAATCAGAAGCAGGCTCCAGGCTCTATCAGCACAGAGCCCCGTGCAGGGCTCAAACTGAAGAATGGTGAGATCATGACCTGAGCCAGAGTAAGTAACTTAACCAACTGAGACACCAGCTGCCCCAATCACCTCAAGTACTCAGAAGAGTACTGATTAGTAAACCTGTATGAGGAAACACCAGCAATGTAGGTGTAGGGAAAACATCAGCAAAGATTTAAGGTAACAGTGACTGACACATTGGAGTAGAAATAATTCCTATCTATTGTCATAGGTTAGACAGGAAAACCACGTGATATGGATGACTTTGGGTAGATTATATGGATATACATTAACAGTAAAAAGAAAAGGATCAAATTGTTCCCAATAGCTACTTTCCAGATCAAAGCTCAAGAATCTTCATGGGAATAAATATCCAGAACTCAAGTAGGCAAATTTTATAATGTCTGTTACATAAAGAAAAATTACCAGGAATACAAAGAAGCAGGAAAATAATGAGGAGGAAATCAAATCAGTTGAAGCTGGCACAGATATTAAAGTTTGTGGATAAGAATACTAAGACATTTACTGACCTGATCTTCCTCTGTTCAAAAAGTTAATCAGAGGCTAGACTTTCAGAGAGCAAACTTTTCCCAGTAGCAACTTTGAAACTCAACAAAATTGACAAAACTAATCACTTGCCAGCCACTAAAAAGCCAGATATGCAACACCATGAAAATTATTTGTATTTGTAAACCTGCCGACCTTAAGTAAAAACAGAATTTTTGACATTCTTATCTGAAGCTGCACCCAAATTTTCCCCGGTGTGGTAGGCAAGGAGGCTCACCATGCTAGGAAGGCTGTGAAGATTATCAGCCTCTCTGCAAAGATTGAAGGAGATTTACTAAATTTAGAGCAGTAGGTAATACTTATGTTCAGTGGCATTGTCAATGGATCAATAGAAATTATGTAATTGGGTAACACATATTGAAATGGGTAAAATTTAAATAGCGATTCAGAAATCATCGCAACACCATCCATGTATGCCAACATATATGTAATTGGAGCTAAAAGGAGAGGAGCAAGAAAAAAGGCTAGAAAAAATATTTGAAGAAAAATTTCCAATTTGATGAAAAATATTCATCTACACATCCAAAAAGCTAAAAACAAAACAAAACAAAACTAGATGAGCTACAAAGTTTCAAAGAAAAACATTTGAAATCCTCAAGAGGGAAAGAAAAAAAGACTACATTTAAAGAATCCATAATTAGATCAACATCCGATTTCTCATCAGAAACAAAAAAAGGCCAGAAATGAGTTCAATGACTTATTGGAAGTAGTGTTAGGGGGAAAAAAAAATCAACCAAGAATTCTATAGCCAGCCAAACTACACTTGAAAGATGAAAATGAAATAAAGGTATTCCCAAAACAACAAAGAATGAAAAATTCATTGCTGCTTTACAAGATCAGCAAGAACATTCAGACCTGCTTTACAAGAATTAGTAAAGAAAATCCTTCCAACAGAAGAAATGACAGCAGATGATTACTTGAATCTGCAGGAAAAAAAGATCACTGGAAATGCTACATATGTGGCATATTATAAAAGATGAATACATACATATTTTTTCTCAGTCTCCTCTTTAATACACACAGCATTTTACAAAGCAATATTATAACACTTTGTTGTTTGGGTTATAAATATAAATTTCATTTATATGACAGTGATGGCATAAAAGATATGGGAGGAAATGTAGTTATATTTGAGGAAATTTTCTAAATTTTACCAGAAATAATGATTAATCCACAGTAGTTTGTGATAAGATGCACCTTTTAATGTCATATCTAAAAAATATATTTAAGATGTAGCAAAAGTTAAATGGACAGATTAACTTGGTAAGCCAAAAATTTACTTTAAGATAAAATTTTATTAGAGACAAAAAGGAACATTTATATTGTTAAATGGTCAGTACCTCAGAAAGATAAATGCATATTACTCTGAATTGAAAGCCTCAAAATACAAAAAAATTAAATCAAATTAAAAGTTAAGAATTAAAAATTAAAAAAAAAAGGAAAAAGGAAATTGTGTATACCTCATATGGGAACCTAGGAAAAACTGACATTGTACTTAGGGGTGAAAGACTGAATTCCTTCTTCCTACAGTCAAGTACAAGGCAAGACAAGGATGACTGCCTTTACTACTACTGGTCAATATTTTACTGAATATCATGCTATTTCAATTAAAAAACAAAACTGAAAGACACCAATGTTGGAAAGGCAGAAAAAATTGTCTTTCTTTGCAGATGACATGATGTCTTATGTGGAAAAGCCTGAGAGATACACATAGAACAAAACTCCTAGAACTAATATACAACTTTAGCAAATTAAGAGGATACAATATCAGTATACAAAATCAATTAAATTTCTACATGATGAAAAGAAACTAAAAGCATATTAAGAAATCATTTCATTTACAGTAGCATAAAAATAAAGTGGTTAAGAACAAACTTAACAAAAAATATATGTACATTAAAAAATACACTGAGAGAAATTAAAGAAGATCTAAATTAACAGACACTTTATGTTCGAGAATTGGAAGAAACAATATTGTCAGGAAGGCATTTCATTCCTAACTGATTAATTAATTCAATGCATCCCTTTCAGAATCCTGAGAATTTTTGTAGAATTTGACAAGCTGATTCTAAAATGTATATGGAGATGCAACAGATCAAGACTTTACCAAAACTATTTTGAAAAAGAAGAATGAAGTTGGAATATTTGTACTACCTGATTTCAAAACTCATTATAAAGCTAAAGTAATAATTATATTGTGGCACTGGTACAAATATAGACATATAGGTCAAGGAAGCAGAATTCAGAATTTTTAATTCTTAACCCATTGTAATTGATTTATAATCAATTTTCAGTAAAAGTGCCAAGACAGCTTAATAGAAAAAAAATCATCTTTTCACCATCTTCTTTTGGGGAAATTGATATCCCCATGCATAAATAAATACACATTTTTGTACTTTAAGGGATCTTGGAGAAAATTAGAGAAACTATAGTCTGAGAGAAAAAAATTGCAAACCATAAATTTCATCAAAGACTTATAAACAAAACATTAAAAAAAAAAAACCTTCTTACAAGGTTACGATAAGGCATCAATCCAATGTAAAAATAGAGGAAAGATGTGAACAGATACTACACTGAAGAAGATAAACAGGAAGCACATCAAATGATATCATTAATTATCATGAGGGAAATACAAATTAAAACTCTAATGAAATCAGTACATAGCCACCAGAATGGCTATAATCAAAAAATAAATACTGAGAGTTAAAGAGGATGTGGAGAAACTGGAACTCTCATGTGTTGCTGGTGGGAATGTAAACTGGTAAAACTAGTTTGCAAAATAGGTTGGCATTTTCTTATAACTTTAAACATATACATACTGTATAAGGTAGCTGTTCCACTACTAGGTATTACAGAGAAAAGTTAAGTATATGTGGATAGAAAAACGTGTACAGTTTTTACCTGTCAATATGTATACTATATAAACTCATACATAGAAGTTTCATTCTTCATATCCAAGAAATATAGACCACCGAAGCTTCCATCAATAGATGAATGTATAAATAAATTATGGTGTATCCATACAATGGAATACTACTTGGTAATAAAAGTAAATGAATTATTGATACATATAATTACATGGATATATTTAGAAATAATTATGATAAGTGTAAAAAGCTAGTCACTAAAGAGTACATACTGTATGACTCGATTTGTCATAAAATTCTAGAAAATGCAAACCAACCTGTAGTGACAGTGGGTACCTGTGGATACCTAAGGACCAGAGGGGAGTGTGGGGATTGGGACAGTAAGGAGGGATTACAAGGAAAATTTGGGAATTGATGTACATGTTCATTATATTGATTACTGTAATGGTTTTATAGATACATACATATTTTATAAATGTATACATACGTAGATATATACATATGTCAAAATTTATCATTGACTGCACTTTAAATATTTAGTTTATTCTGTGCCAGCTATTTCTCAATAAAGTTGTTAAAATAGAAAGTCCAGCTGTAGTTGGACACTGTACCCTGAAGGACTTCAAAAAGATGAGATATTTGGTTTTATTCATAACTTACTTTTCAACTGCTGCACGTGCATACTTAAGGGATTTCCTTTGCTTGAGCAGAGACATACTAATCAAGGATCAATCTTCTCAGATAAAATTGAGAAATGTCTTCTTTTAGAGCCTATTCCAACCTTTGTAGAAAATACAAAGTTTTTCATGGCAGTGACTGGAAGCATGATAAAAAGGACAAACTGTCTTTACTTTCCTGCCAACATTTTACACATTTCTTGGCAAAATCAAAAGAAGGCCTGATATTCAATGTGTAGTTTGAGGGATAAGAAAACAATCTGGGGATATGTTTATTTGAATTAAGAATTTTTAAGGAGACCATTTTCAAGTGGTATTAAATTTGGTGTGAAATGACAAAAAGATAAAATGTGTTGTGGAGAATATTGTCCTAAGCAATTAGAAGTCACTGGGGTCTCCTTGGAGCTCTGCTGATAACTATCTTTCTTTGAGGGAAACCACTTCACTTCTCTAATTTTTTTTCTCAAACATAAAATGAGAAATTTTATCAGATAATGGCTAGAAATATTGTCCGTCTGTAAAATACCATGTCTCCAGAAGGTATGTTGGATATGAATGTTGCATTTCTATACTCTTTGTCAATAAACAATTTTTATATGATTAAGGCTTTATTTTTCAACTTTTATTAAAGAACTTTTCTGGTGTTTGTTTAAGCAAGCATTCCATATAGTAGTCCTAATTTTTGGATGAATGAAGAATCAGGGTATAAAATAGTTGTCAACAACCCATTTTTAAACAAACAGAAAGCATTTAAGAATATGCAAGACAGTATAGAACTTTAATGTGTTAATTGTCAAGGACAAAAAAAAGACACAGTGTCACCACCTGGACAAAGTGATCTTGTTTTTAAAATGAATAAAATAACTCCCCAAAAGAATAGTTTTGTTGTTTTAATTATATTTAACATTAAATTATATAGACTGTAGTGATAAGATTTCGGTTATAAATATTTTCATGAATATTATTAGGAAAAAGTCTTAATGGAATTTACATTATTTAGATTTGTTGTGATCTAGTTTGTCTAAAGATACCTATAATGTATTAAATAAATATTTTTAGGTTCACAACTGCTTTTTTTCCTACTACCATGGCAAAATAATTTTAAGCAGGTGTTTCTTTGGCATTCCTCCTTCAACACAATCCCAGCTTCACTGGGTGTCCAGGGTCAGAACCCTGACTGTTGCTCTGATTTGAAGTATTACGATAGGAAACTAGACCAGTATGGCTTTGGGGTGGTTTATTATTTTCCCATCATCCTACATAATCTAGCCTGATTCCAACACAGTTTGAGCTATCATAATATAATTTTTGATTTGGTTAAGATGTTAAGTGCATTTCCTATAACATGATACTTGATGTCCATTACTTAAATAAGAGACACAATGTCTTCTCAAGATTTTCTGTTCAAGCTCTTCCATTTCTTGGAACTGTTTTCTAAACCCTGCCAGGCAATATGTTTCTGAGAGATTATAGTTTGAACTTTAATAGTGTGTTGTTATTCTAACAAGGTGTAGTTTTTTTCACCCCTGCAAGAGCAAACATGTTTAATTGATGCAAAATACTGAGTCGCGTGCAGTTACATTTTTCCTAAAATTATTACCACAATAGATGCTTTATATAGGATATTTTAAAGGTAAAGACAATAAAGGCACACATAACAGTTCACTCCTTGCCAGCAACTAAAATAAAATAAGATCATGATATTTAAAGACAGCTATGGCATTTTGGGGGCCTATTTTATTTCATATTTAATTGAGCACAGAGAAAGTTTTTTAATGCGTTTTTAAAAAAAAACACATTACTACACTCTGGATATTTTTATTGTTCAGCTGCCTTATATAAAAGAGACATTAGTCTTTTATGATATCTGGGCCACTGTGTAGCCAAAGTATTTGTCTTAGCCAGTGTGATATATGGTCCTAGAAAGTATTCCAACTTCTTAGGTTAGTATATTTCAATTTCTTTGATAATTTTTAATTTTCTCTGCATTTGAGAATATCATTTCAGGAAAAAAAAAAAGAAATTGACATCTCATAAATGATACTTTGATGGCTGGTACCTCTTACCCAGTTGTGGTAGACAACTTTTGTACATTTGTCCATTCCAAGAAACCCTCTCAATTTCATAATTGTCACTCATTCTCAAAATATGTGTTTCTCTACTAAATTTGATATGCCTTTCCCAACTCCACAGGCTGCAGAGTTTGGCTGAGGAAAGAATAGTTGAGCCAATCAGACACTCCCCGAAAGAAACTTGAAGTTGCTTTGGAAATGCTAGATAAAAAGTAATGTAAACCTTAGTATAGAACAGCAGCTGTGAGAATATAGAAAATAAGATAACCTGTCTATAAATAAATCAGACATGAGAGAATGATGTGACATCTGAGAGAGACCTTGTCTTAGTCCCCGGCAATTTTTAGCCTCACTCATTTTGGGTTTCGACTCTACTCTTTGGAGTTAGTTTAATGAACTAAACCTGTAGCTTCATAAAGTAAGGCATTATAAGCTGTTAAGCTAGTTTAAGTAAAAATAGAAATAAGAAAAAAGATGCACTGCTTACTATTTACCAGGCACTGTCCTGAGAATTTTATGCATACTAATGCACTTAAGTTTTGTAACCCCTACAAGGTAGATATTGCTACTCTCCTCATTTATAGATAAGGATACTGAGGCATAGAGACATTATATCATTTACCCATAACTTATGCCTTTTTTTATGTAAAGCAGTTGAACAAAAAATTATCAGAAGTATAATAAAGTATTTAAACTTTAAAAATATTTCTTCATGTTCAATTAAACATAGACTTGCTAGACTTGCGGCTAGAAAACTAAAATAGGTTTCTTGATACTAAATAAATTTAACTCAGCAAAATTAAACAAGCAAAAAAAACAATTTTAATTAAGAAACCTAGTGAAATAAGTTCTATGAAACTAATAGCACTTTTTTTCTGTCCAAAGGACAAAATGAACATACAAATCTTTCTTTGTAAATCTATCATTTGAAACCTTGAATTCTCAAAGCAGGGATGGGTGGTGGAAGGGTTGGGGGGGGAGGGGGGGCGGGTAGGGTGGGGTGGTATTGACCCCAGTCAGGAAGAAAATTGGTTTCTGGGATGAAAAAATATACTTTTATGTTTAAATCACAAATATGCATACAGTACATAAACATGTACCTTGTATTTATGTTATCAAAATTGCATGTGAGAGGCAATTAGGAAAAAAATGTCTGAAAAGGCTATTTAAGGAGATGATAATGAAAAGGAACCAAAAAAAAAAAAAAGATTAAGAAACATAGTTTCAAATCAACTAAGGTTTTTCCTGTGTGCGTTGACCACAGCTTCAACCATGGTACAAACTATATATTTGTATATAAATCTCTAAGAATTGATAGTTCTAGGATTTGGGAACAGCTTTATATCTATTCTTCTCAAGTTCAAAAACATTATGCAAGCTGTTTTCTGAATTAAAGAGCCGCAAAAAAATATTTATGTTTCCTGTCATTAAAAAGCATTTTAAAAACAGCACTTTTTTTTGCACTTTCATTTGACCAAAAATAGCTTTCGTTTTAAATGATGAAACTTGTCACTGGCTCATTCTTCCATGGGAACAGCTGCTCATTGCATGTTTGAACATATTTGCTTAAGAAATACAAAATTATTAACATTCTAATCCTCTAACCTTTTAAGGAAAGCCAGCTGTGATTATTCACAGCTAGATCATAGCCTCTGGTTTCAGCTTTGTGGAAATTTCTTCCCTTGATTTCTCAGAGAATATTATCCGAACAACTTGATTTTCTGAGTAGGAACTATACTATAAACAAAGCATCTTCAACTATTGGCCCAAGAACTACAGAAAATATTTTTAAAATTATTAACCTGGTTTTGCTAATAATAAGGATTTTTATGGCTTTAATTTTACTAAAAGGCTTACAGTGCTTACTATGTGCTAAGTTCTAGGTACTATTTTAAAAACTTTAAAATATTAATTATCTTTATCTTAATGAAGTAAGTACCATCATTGGCCTTGCTATTTTTACAGTTTAAAAAACTGAGCCCTTGAGATTAAGCATACTGCCAAGGGCCACATATCTGGAAAATGGCAAAGCCAAGACTGAAACAGAGGTCGTCTGGCTCCAAACCTTCATTGTCATTAAACTCCAGTATTCCAAGCACCCAAATAATTATGTTCCTTATGCTTTCTTATTTATCCTTACAGAGACCCAAAGAGGTAAAATGGTTATCATTTCCAATTTGATAGAGGGAGACTATGAAGAAGAGAGAGTTTGAGCACCTGGCCCAACATCTTAATATTAAGAGAGGGGCATCAGATCTGAGCCCAGATCCTTTCTGACTCCACAGCCGCTATGGAGGACTGCCACAGGACTTCACACCATTTCCTTCCCAACATCTCCAGGTAATATGTATCTTTCAAGAAGAATCACCACCCTGGCTTCTATCACCTTATAGTTTGGCCTAAATTAATCTGGAAGTCACTGAGTGAGGGTTCCTTTCCCACCTATAGTATCATTTTCTTCCAAGGGAATAACTGCTCTATCAAACTGAGTGAGGCTATAACCAAAGAACCACTTTTTTTGCTCACCGGAACTGAAGATACCTGGGAGACAGTCTGTTTATAGTTTTGAACTCTTCCTGAAATAGCCTTATAATTTTGACCTTGTAGATTCCAATCCAAATGATCACCCGTGTCTAGGTTCTGGGTATAATGTGGTCTAACATAGCATGTTTAACATGTGTTGAGTCAGATGGGAAGAAGGCCACCATCTGAAATACATGTACTACCTGGTTACCAAAAACGTGACATCCCAATCCGAAGTGACAACCATTCACACACTAATAAAAAATTATGTGATACTATGCTTTGTATTAAATCAAGTAGCTTGCTTGAAACCTCATATTACATTCTAATTATGTTGGCAGGGCAGATATTTTATTACCATCTTCTAGGTGATAAAAACAATGGCCAGATGATGTCTAATAAAGTTCAAGTAGAGACTTGTTATCAATTATGTACATTCTAATAAATACATATTTGGTGAAAGGGCCAAGGCAAGGATGCTGCTTTCCATTGAGAAGGTGGGCAAGCTATAGCTTTTCTGTTATTCGGTGTAGACTCAGATAGCATCTATGTTTCCAATACAACTGTGAAAAACATTTAAAAACTGAAAAGTGAATTGGTCTGTTGTTTTATCACCAGATCAGTGGGCTCCAAGTACTTAATGTACTCCACTTGTATCCTTTATACTCATCTCTGGCCTACCATTGGCATTACTCATTCTCAGGGTTGTGGTCACTAGAATAGCTGTATGCCTCTACGTATACATACATATGAGGACCTAAGGAAGTTTTAATTTACCAGGCTTCAAGTATCACCTAACATGCTCTGTCATTCAACTCACCTATGCTCAGTTATGGAGATACATATGTTCTGCAGATATCTCTATTTACTTTCTAAGACAGAGGAAATAAAAAAGACACACAGAAAGGAGTTGCCATAGAGAAATAAAACGACAAGATATTTCACAGAACCAGAGTATTTGACTTTAATGATATCAATGAATTAATTATAAAGTCTTGTCATTAATTCCTTTCTGTTCCTTTTATCCTCATAGAATGTTAAAATGGAGTGTCTATACCTTCAACACAGTAAATACCTTCTTTTCTGGAAGGTCATTGAGATGTACCTGGGACCGTACAAGACAGTAACAAGGAGATAGCTTCTCAGGCCTGGATCCAGTCTCACCTTTAAGGTAGGACTGAAAATAATTTTTAATTGTTGTAGCCAAATATAATCATTTGGAACTGACTTTTGGAGTGCTCCGTTGCCACATCCTAAGCTCATCAAGAAATAATAGTATTAATGAATACTAATCTGTTTCATAGTTATGTATGAGGAGAGACATAACCCTCATTCTAAAAAGTATCAGCTGTACTTTAAGGGGATGAGTTTCAAGTAGATCCCTGAGAATTTCATATGTGTCTACTTAGCTTACCTGAGTAATACAGACAGCACAGTGGTCCACATGCATTGAGTGTGCATTTGAGTGGAACATCCATTTCTTCTAGCAATGATTATATAACACTCATGTACTTAAGGATTACCTTGGATATTTAGAAAATGCAAATTCCTTAACCATACCCTTAGAGTTTATGACTCAGTGGCAGGGAACTATTGGGATCCAATGACAGAACATCCAGAACAACGTTTCTAGGGAATCTAAGAATGGTGGTGATTATTTGAATTGACAACAAAATTTGGTTCATATAAATTGTGCCAAATACATTTCTTCCTAAAAAGAATAATTGCTTCAGAGCAAGAAAAAAAAAATGGAGAATAAATTTCAAATATTTATGCACATATTTAACTAAAATAATGTATTTTATCATGTTTTCATCTTAGTGTTTTAATTAATAATTAAAAGAACACTCATTAACCCAATACACAGCCCAAGAAACAGAATCTCATTCATAACTTGGATCTGTTCACATGCTATTGTCCTGTGCTGTTTATCTTCACTCCAGAGGGAAGAAGTACATTGTATTTTGTGTTTGTACTTCCTTTTCTTCTATCCTTGTATATGTAAGCATAAACAATATATTGTAGGTTGTTTTTCCTGTTTGAGAGCTTTATAAAAATGGCATCCCTTATATACATTCATCTGGCACTTGCACCTCCCTTAATATTATGTTCAAAGGTTTATTTGCTTTGTTGCATGTAGCTGGAATTCAGCCATTTTCAATCTTGTGCAGTGGCCCATTTTGACACATTATTATTCCTTTGACCATTCTCTTCTGGATGGATTAAGATGTTTTCTAGTTTTACTTGGTTTTTTAATTTGTAGTGCTGCTATAAATATTTTATATTCATCTTTTTTGTATGCATGTAGAATTGCTGGGTCAATGGGTATGTGAATATTCAATATTATAAGGTAATACTAACTTATTTCCAAAGAAATTATCCAATTCACCCCTTCATCACTAAATTCTTATTGATGTCCCTTCTTTCAATATTGGTATTTTTAGATTTACAAGTTATGGCCACTCTAGTAAGTAACATTATATTTACTTCATGTATATTTCGAAAAATAGTTTTATTAGGTACAAAGTTCTAGGTTGACATCTACTTTTCACAGTAACATGGTAATATTATTTTTCTTCTAGTATCCTTTGTTAATGCTGAAAAATCTTGTCTTTCTAATTGTTCCTTTATAAATAATCTGGATTGTCTCTGTGTTGATTTTTAAGGGTCTTTTGCTTTGTGTTCTGAAAGCTTCAGTATGATGAATTTGAGTCTGACTAATTTTCTACTTGTTCTACTTAGAATACAGATTTATAAATTGTTTACTGCTATTACCATTTTTGTCAGGACTGGAAAATTTGTAGCAGTTTTCCTTCAATTCACTTTTTAAAAATTTGTCTCTCTATAACACCAATTAAATGTATGTTACACATTTTCATTCTGTCCTTTATATCCCCTATTTTTTCCCTAATTTTCATCTTCTTGTCTGGGAGATGCTTAAATATGGGTAGTTTCTTCAGTTACATCTTCCAACTTTCTAATTCTCTCTTCAGGCTTTTATTATATCAAGGTTAATACACTCACCACATTTTTTTCAAGCATTTTATTTTACATCTAGAAAATCTTCATAAATGTTTGTTTATAGTTTGTTTTCAAATTTTCCTATTCAAATCTCCTGCCCTTCTGTTGCAATTTCTCTAATTGCATCATTTTTCTCTAAATATTTCTTACAGAGTTGTTCTATATTATATATTTAATTACTCCATTATCTATAGTCCCTCAAGGTCACAATGAGTAACTTGCTTTTCATGCTGCATCTCATACAGAATTTTTGTCTACTGGTGTGTTTGTTGGCCCTTTGTTGTGAACTGATTGCTTGAGCTTAATCTTTATGAAGGCAGGGGGATTAAATTATAGGGATCCTTTTGCCAGAGGACTTGATTTTATTTCTTCTCAATATTCCGTGTCCATTCCTGGACCAAAATCACTTCTGATCCCTTTAAAATTCATCGGTAACTGTTGGGTCCAGAGTCATACTTTCTGCTTTTCAGCTCATCCGTGAATCCATATCTTAATACACTTTTTTTAAGTTCATTTATTTTTGACAGAGACAGAGACAATGTGAGTGGGGAGAGGCAGAAAGAGAGGGAGAGAGAGAATCCCAAGCAGGCTCTGCACTGTCAGCACAGTTACTGATGTGGGGCTTGAACTCATAAAACCATGAGATCATTACCTGAGTTAATACCAAGAGTCTGATGCTTAACCAACTGAACCACCCAGGTGCTCCTCCTAATGCAATTCTTCTGTTAGTATTTTCTTCTAAGAAAAACCTAGCCTTGTTGGCAACCAATTCTCTGCCAGCAGAAAACTTGCCTGGAAGTCTGAGAGGAAGAAGATTCTCTTTGGGAACTTTTCCTTCTACTTAAGAGACCGCAATGCTTTACTGTGCATGTTGTACCCGTGTTACTTTCTGTAGGGTTGTTCAAAGAGCACAACTTAACCAGAAGCCTGGAAGAGAAGTTTAAAATAAATGGCATTGCCAACATCAGAAAATACTACAAATTTCAGTGTTTTAAAATTTATAATTAAGGCACAGAACTTGAATCATTAACCCTTCTACAGAAAGACAAAAGTCTTTCTGAATTAGATTTGTGGTTTATAGAAATTGACATTTATATTGCTATGTATAGAAAAAAAGTGATCTAATTCATCCCCCTTTTCCATCCTACTGGCTGTTTGTAGAGGGAATTCATTAAAAGAATATAAATATTTGAGAATGAAGGTGAATAGACAAAGGTGGATCAGACAGGATGGCACAAAGGCTAATGAGATAAAAAAAACTGTGCAAATAAAACCTTGGTTGAATTTGCATGACAGTTTCTTCGTGATGACATACACACACTGTAAATTCAATATTTAAGGGAAACAATCAAATTACCAATCAATTATACTAGATTTGATAAGAATCCCAGATGGCATGCTGAAGTGTGAGAGGTTAAAACTGACTGAAGGGATGAGCTAATAGCCATTTTTTTCATCTTTATCTATTTACCTTTAGTAGATCTTATTTTCCTCCTAATTTTGTTTTCCAACTAAAGGGCTGAGAAAATATTGTCAGTGTCCCTTCAGGGAAGCAGAATCATGTTGAGTTGTCAGATAAAGGGTTTATTATAGGAATTGAGCTTTACAAAAATATACAAACAAAACTGATAAGGTAAATTCTTCGGCAGAACGAAGGAGACCAAAGGAGCCATCGTCCATTGAATATGAGGGGCCAAGTTAAGTGTGTGTGTGTGTGTGTGTGTGTGTGTGTGTGTGTGTCCATCAGACAGAGACAAAGAGTGACTTCACAAAATGTCCTGAGCCTGGGTATAACAGAATCATGAATTGTTTATTATCAGTGTTAATTTTTTTCCATCCACCAATAATTTTTTCCATGTAGCAAATAGCACAAGAACTTTCTTGATAGTTTTATAACATCTTATTATTACATAGTATCTGTTCCTTCTCTGAAGATATGTAGTAAGTTCCATTAAGTGTAAACATTTTAAAAACTTTATAGAAGATTTCAACTTAATATTCTCTCAAAATGCACCAAGACAAAACAGACAGTAACCTTGCATTCAGTCTTGTTTCTTTGAGCTTTGTTCCCTTCATTCCAATATGAGAACTTACTTAACATGTATTGTCTCTGCCCCTTGGAAATATGTGCACATTTCGCAGTGATATAATCTGATGATGTTTAAAACATGGTGTAATAAATAAATTAGGATTTAAGCAAATTAAGAGAGATAAATTTGTATTTAAAGTAAGATAATTTTATACTTCATAAGTTTAATGAAGTAAGTTTATACTTACGTAAATTTCTGGTTTACATTTTTGACATATTCAAACTGTGATATTTGGAAGAATTTTAAATAATGATTAATCAATAAACATGCAACCCTCTTCATGTTATTTTCTCAACATGTGTTTTAATGGCTCTGCATCTGCCTTACAGTAACAGTCTCTAGCCTTAGCTTCACATGCTTGGTAATTGGGCTCACCTGGATTTTTAACCTTCTCATAGGTACACTGTCTCCAGTATCCTAAAATATATGTGGTTCTCTGAATGACAGGTCCCCATCTGCCTGGTTTACTGTCACTCATACTTGCATAGTCAATTCTTGCACATTCTGAGAATTCTGTGAGTGGCAAGGTAGTCTAGTGGTTTAAACCAAGGAAGCTGGCATCTTCTTGAGGCAAGAATTGCACCATTATCTGTGACTTTGAGCAGATTTCTTATCCTCTCTTGTTCTTTTTCTTTACTTATAAAGTCGGAATACCAACAGTGACTCCATTATGAAACGATAGGGATTAATCACTAGCTGTGTGTCATAGGCCAAACACAGTGTGGTATATAGTGAACAGTGAATTTGATCTACCATTTATTTTTATCATTCTTATCATCATTTTATTATTATTTAGTCTCTTCTCATAGAGAGTTAACCATTCCTTACAATGATGCCGTAGCTTTTTGTTTAACTTATTCATTCACTTTTTAAAATTCAGCACATTTATTGAGGGTATTCTATGTGTCAGATGCCATTTGATACATTGGAGATTCAGCAATGAAATAAAATGGAAATAGTTCTGATTTTGTGAAGGTTACATTCTAAGAGTGGATATATCTGACAAATAAATTAATGCACATTCCTTTTTTTTCCACATTTCTTGAAGTTATTTTTTTAACATTAATATCCCTGGGAAATATGTGGTTCTTACAAGGTAGGAGAAATTTTATTCCTCTTTCTCCTCAGTGCTTTTCATAATACCTGGCCCATAGGAAGCATTCAATAAGTAGCTGTTGCACAAACATTAGTGAATGACTTATAGCTAAAGAATTATAATGTTTCCCCAATTTTAACACATAATATATCCCCAAGTATATATTAGCTAATCTCTCAACTGCATACAAAACGTATTTATTTTACAATAAGTTTGCCTGTCCAGGATGATGGAAGGGTTACAAATGCTACGCTTCAGTGTAAATTATCAAACAAAAACATCAATTATATTAAAATAGGTATTTCCAAATCTGCACATCTATATATATTTCTATCTATGTGTGTGGGAACCCATAACTCTAGCAACATTTAAACCTTTATGAAATAAAAATAAATATTTCCAACAGTTTATGCAGATGAGAAAAGCTAAGGGTTGAAATATATGGAGGTAAATGGGCACATGATGGTCATTGATTCTCATAAATATTGTCTTTTGTCATATGTAAGTTTGATTTTCCCCTCAATTTATGGTTTTGAATAGTTGAGTATTTAATGCTGTAACCTTACTTTGTTAAAGGGATCAGAAAATAATTGCCCTTAGGGGCATCTGGTTGGCTCAGTCAGTGGAGTTTTGACTCTTGATTTCAGCTCAGGTCACGATCTCACAGTTCATGAGTTTGAGCTCCACATCAGGCTCTGTGCTGACAGGGCAGAGCCTGCTTGAAATTCTTTCTATGCCCCTCACCCCTCTTTCTCTCTCTCAAAATAAATAAATAAACATTTTTAAGTATACTTATATTAAGGGATTTTTTTTTATTATCCTATGCCAGAAAAGAAGACAACACATTTAGTAAAAATTCTATTGTAAGCAAACAAGTGGTTGTACTACATGACTGAGGTGTTGCCACCATGAATTTCTAAACAATTACAGCTTGTTTCGGGCAGGATGAGCTTCTGTTTATTTACCTCTCTTGTCAATGCTCAATTTACACTCACATCAGTTGTGTTTTTCTCTGCTATTTATTTTAAGCAGATCTCTAGAAACCACTTTCTCACCACTTGCCATGGCAGTGTGAATCTTAAAAACCTGGTGTTCGACGAATGACTTTAGCTATTCAGGAATCCTGGGCGTACTGGATATCCTTCTCCCTGTCTAGGTCTCACCGGGATGACCTGTCTACATATGTAGAACCCCTTACCTTATGGCTCTTCCTTTATTTCAGCAAGTGGACAACAGAAGTGTTCTAATGAGGGTGAAGAGGGATGCCTTGAGATTAATTTTTCTCCTGGCCAGTGCTGTTTGCCAGGGTGTGAAACTTGTGTAGTCGCCCAGGGCTCAACAGTCAGAAGAGCTCCATGTTTGGTTTACTGTTCCGGAGTCAATGTCATGAAATTCTTAATAATAATTTTTAACAAGGGATCCCTCATTTTCACTCCTTATTTTGCCCTGCAAATCATGTATCTTGCTGTCAGTTCCCTCCCTGTAGGATTGCCTTAGGCTGACTAGGTCCTTTGCTGGAAGTGTGCTCCTGTCTGTTTGCCTTCTCTCCTTTAGACCTTTCTATCTATAGATGTGGAATGATTCCCCTTCTTCTCTTTCTGGCTAAAGATGGTAGCAGGGTTCTATTGTTATTATCCCTTGGGGACTACACCCTTACTAGTGCTTTTGTTCTTCCTACTCACATCTTTAAAAACTGTGCGTAACTTCTTCTGTTAAATGTTAACGTACTTTAATTTACTCTCATTTGAGCATGGCATCTCTTTAGAGCTAGGACACTAAATGCTACTAATGGTAAGAACAGCTTAGCTCTGGAGTACATAATAAATAGAACTCTGCAAAAGACAAATGTGGGGAAGAGTAAAGAGGTCAACCAAAATTTTCCTTAGAAATTCTGAAATATGTATGTTAAGGTAGAAATCTTTCTAAGGGTTGACACACATTTTCTAGAATATAGAAATTCTTCTTTTTCCCCATTGCCAATGATTTGAACATAGAAGGAGCTCTTAAAAGAGCATAAAGAACACTGTGCTTTCCTTTATTCTGAAGTGCTAAATGGATAAATGAATATTCTTCTTCTAACAAAGAAAATCACCCATAGAAGATGCAATTAACCTTACCCATTTAATCAAGGAGTAGCATCCACCCTTTGTGGACTCAAAACCCTGGGCAAATGATACATGATAAAACTATAGGAAATTGGACATGTGTAAAAATCACCAAAGGCAAAAGAAGACCCACAAAATAGAAAAAAAAATATGGAACTTCAAGTCGTTTGAAAGAACGTAGAATGATAGACTCCCTAATGTGTCCACTACTCTGAAGAGTAACTTAGATTTTTGAGTACTGTATGCATAAAGCTAAGAATAAGAAAGCTACAGGCCTAGACATAGATAGTGATAGGGTGATAGATTTCAAATCTTATGAATATACATCTCAAAAAAGAATAGTTCACTAAGAATGTGAAGGGAGCATTATTGTGGCAACACATCACGTTTGTATTAACTTACGAAAGTTCTAATATGTGAACTTTACCATATCTTTTACATATGGTAAAAATACTGTGTGAAATTAAATATATTACATTAAATGCTCTTTAATATATTTTTAAAGATAGATTGAGAGGATACTGTGTGCCAAGTGTTACTCTGAATGTTTTATGTTTTATACCTACTTACTTGCTTATCTTCACAATAATCATAAGAGTTAATTATTACATTATCCCTATTTAACATATGAAAATTTAAGGAATGAGATGTGTAGCTACATTGTCAAGGTCAAACGACACTACTGCATGCTTTCTTATGCTTATAAAACATTAGAAGATTGTCTGTAGAAAACTAAGTGTATGTAGTTTCAAGGGTCAATTTTATTCCAGGCTTGTTTTCATTCTTTACTTACTTAGAATATGACCCCCAATAAGGTAAACATATCCAAAAACACATAACAGCTGGTAAGTCATTGGCTTTATCATTAAAGTATTTGTAATCTTTGCTTAGAAATAATTTCAACCCAAACTATCTTCAACAGAAAGTAGCAGAGCCCAGGACGGAGTTTTGAGAACATGTCTAAAGCTAATATGGAAGTATAACAAAAAAGCTCAAAGCAACACAGATGGTATTAGAACATGAAGATGAACAGAGGGGAGAAAGTAAGGTCCACAAGTTAGCCTGTCAGTTGATAAACCCATGTATGTCATATTTTGTGGTCCAGTTGAGAAAGACAATCTGGAGAACAAGTGCCATGCCCCAAAACTTCTATAAAATGCTATCATTCCATAATGATGTCACACAAAATCTTTAGTGATGCATGGGAGGATGATGTGTGGGAAAAATGTATGATGTTTGAGAAGACAAATTTTATCTATCATCTATCTATCTATCTATCTATCTATCTATCTATCTATCTATCTATCTAGGCTCTGAGTCTCTAAATTAAAAAAGACATCAGCAGGGGTGCCTGGGTAGCTCAGTCGGTTGAGTGTCTGACTTCGGCTCAGGTCATGATCTCACGGTTCATGAGTTCGATGCCCGTGTCGGGCTCTGTGGGGACAGCTCAGAGCCTGGAGCCTGCTTCGGATTCTGTGTCTCCCTCTCTCAAAAATAAATAAACATTACAAAAAAAATTTTTTTTTAAAGACACCAGAGAGAAAATGTGACTCTGTAAGGGATCAAGTTAAAATTAAGATGATTCTAGGGTTACCTGGGTGGCTCAGTCAGAAAAGCATCTGACTTCGACTCAGGTCATGATCTCACGATTCACGAGTTCGAGCCACATGTCAGGCTCTATGCTGACAGCTCAGAGCCTGGAGCCTGCTTCAGATTCTATGTCTCCCTCTCTCTATGCCCATGTCTCTCTCAAAAATAAATAAATGTTAAATTTTAAAAAAAAACTTAAGATGATTCTAAGTGTTCCCAATGGAATTCAGTTATTTCAGCCTTAGCAATGGAGAATTATTTTTCCTCTTCAGCTACTGGCTACTCCATCTGAACCTTGTGAAACTTAATTTCCCTTCCACAACTCTATGAAAACTATTCTTTGGGCATGGTTAATAATGTTTTCTAAGTCTTCACATTTTTCAACCCAGTAAAGCAATGATATGATCAACCAATTTCTGCTTTAAATTAACTACTTCTTAGGTTTTATGGAAATTTTGACTCCTTTTCTTATCTTTCAGCGATTTGGTTTTTTTCTCCAACTGCTCCAATATGAATTCTACTCAAAACACTGCCATTATTAATTAATTAATTCATTCATTCATTCATTCATTTATATATTTATTCAAACTACGTATCTCTGTTGACTGGATGGGAGTATTAAGAATTGGACATTGATTCAAAAAATAACTTTGGATAGAGAAAGGACACTATATTTTCAAGCAAATGCAAGCAGCTCTATTTCCAATTTTGTTTCACTGAAGGGTGGAATAAAGCTTACTGGAAATAAGAATTATGAATTTGTGTAACATCAAGCATTTTAAAAAAAAGCGTATCTGACAAGGACAAATAGCTTCTAGAAATTTGATAGCTCATTGGGGGCACCTCATTGCTAAAAGGCAGCAAAGTGACTTGTGTTAGAATAGTGAAAGTTGTAGAGAGTGTTTGAGGTATTGTATTACCTTAGAGACTAAACTATAATTATTGCTGCTGTTTTAATGGTGTTTTGAATATGTACCACATATCCAAAGAAGTAACAAACTTCTGGTCTGGAGTATATTAACTGTGACTGAAAATGACTGTAATTTATTCCTCAATATTGGACTATAGTCAAGATCTAAAGAGTCTTTCTGACTATACTTAGGAGTCTGGAGTCCACCTTGTCAGCATGGAGAAGATACAGACAATTTTTAGTCAAAGGAGAGAACTGGATCAATTTTTATTGTGGGAAAAATAATTCTAATAGATACATGAAGAATAAAATACTAATTCCAGAGACTTGGAATTTCAGATCTGTGATGGTTTCCATGCTAAATAATGGTGAAACAGACTCTAAACTGTTCATGTAGCTTGAAAAGGAAGGAAGGAAGGAAGGAAGGAAGGAAGGAAGGAAGGAAGGAAGGAAGGAAAGAGAGTAAGAGAGAAAGAAAGAGAGAAAGAAAGAAAGAAAGAAAAAAGAAAGAAAAGAAAAAAAGAAATCATTAGATGCATGAATGCAAGTATTGGCTGGTGTGAACACATTGTTTTACAATGACAAGTTTACTCCAACTTTTATTCTCTACTTGGAGAAGAAATGTGTATTTGCAATATTTGCAATTTCTCCTTTTTATTCACAACATAACATTATAATCTCCCCCCTCTGTCTATATGTAAATAAATATGACACTTATATAAATATATATAAATATTTTGTATATTTTAAATATTTATATAGTATATTTTATATATTCATATTCTCTATATTTATTTATACTATATATTTATAAATATAAGTCAAATATAATTCAAAAGTTAGCCCGGAAAGTGTTTCCAAATGAATGTTATCAGGAATAGGATCTCAAATCGATAAAGTTCTTCACATCCTAGTTCATCTTCAATTTTTACCTGAACATGCAATTGTTATTTCATTTTGGAAGCACTCTTTGTAAATGCACATGTCTCAGAGTGGCAGCTTTTCCCTTCAAGTAGTTCAAATTCAACCTCGATGTTATTTCATTGACAAAGTACCTCACTAACTACTGTTGTTCCTTTGATTCCTAGTGCATAGAGTCACCCTCTTTCTATCTGTGTCCAGTGAATGGATTCTTCTCTTAACTGTCATAGGATGGTTGACCCAATATTAACTAGAAAAGAGTAAAGCAGTCCTCACTTTAGTTTCTACACTTGAGATTGTTTTTGAAAGTACATTTGGTATAGTCTCTGTAAATTTCAGAATACAGCTCTGTGTTTTTATTTTCTTGTCAATGAAATCATTCACATTGCTATTATTTCCCAGCTTCTACCACACTTCCACTAGGTACTTAT
Organism: Lynx canadensis; assembly: GCF_007474595.2. Taxonomy (NCBI): domain Eukaryota; kingdom Metazoa; phylum Chordata; class Mammalia; order Carnivora; family Felidae; genus Lynx; species Lynx canadensis. The sequence continues at coordinate 48,617,867 of NC_044315.2, forward strand.
TTTTGCATAAAAATAACAATAAACAGGAGATATCCACCCTCTTAAATAATATCTAATTATATGCAGGTTATGTCTAAGTCTTATAGGCATATTTATGCAAATGATGTGAAAAAATCTGAAAGTACAGTAGTACAATGCAGTACCCTTTACTTGAAAGAATTAAACATATAAAAAGTGACAATAGAGAAAAGGATCTTTGTAGGGAAAAAAATATCAGCCAAAATGCTTGATTTATTCAGGCAAGCATTGTTTTTTCTCTACTGGTGTTACCATGATTCAGAGAGTCTGGAGAATTTGTTCGTAACAGCATTGATTATATGTATTTCGTCTTTCTTAAAGGCTACCAGTCGAAAACATAATAATAAGGAATGAGAAGCCTCTTATAAGGACTTTATTGTGATGTACACTTTTTAGAGTTGATATTTATTTGTGTTTCAGCAGAGAACACAAGAGCACTATAAGGAATAAATTATGTTTTCTTCTCAGGAGCAACTGCTTAAATAATCACATCTTTTTAAAATAGCCTATTAGACCTATAATAAAGACAGCATGACCTTTCTTTTCAAAGTGTGGTCAACTTTGAGTACCTAATATTTGTAAAGTAGAAAGAGGAAAATAAATCTATTTGTAAGGAAAGACAGGCTTTCTGGGTAGCAGTGAAATTCTTCTCAGCTGTGTTCTCCTTTAAAGAACTTTACTGAAGTAAATAATTTCCCAACAAGCAAATAATTAAGACTATTTTGCCTTCGCTTTTGAAAGATATTTTCTCAAGAATACAATTATAAGCTGATGGATTTTTTTTCCCCCAGTGCTTTGAGGATGTTTCTGGTCTGCCTTCTGGCTTTTGTTGTTTCAAACAAGAAGTCACCTATCATTTTTATCTCCGTTCTTCCAAGTAAAATGTTTCTTTTACTCTGAATCTCTTTAAGATTTATCTCTGCTTTTAAGCAATTTGATTATGATGTTTCTTGTTATAAGTTTTATCTTGTTTCTTCCACTTGGGGTTGGTTGTGCTTCAATCTATAAATTTATCATTTCCAACACATTTGGAAAATTTTAGTTATTCTTTCTTCAATGTTTTGCTCGTTTATTTGTTTTCTGCTTCTGTCCTTCCCTAGGAACTACAATTACAGGCATATTAGGGACCATCAGGATATTCTGTAGTATTCTGATGGCTTGATGATTATTTTTCAGGTTTTTTCTTCTCTCTTTCAATTGTATTTATTGTATTTGATTGTGTTTATTCATTGTATTTATTGCTGTGTCCTCCATTTCATGTATATATCTTTAGTGTTTCTCTTGCTGTTTATCTTACCCATTTTACTTTTTATCCCTGACATTATAATCTTCATCACTAGAATTTTCAATAATTCTTATTAATATCTGTCATGTCTCTTCTTAAAAGACTTATGTTTTTCTCTAACTTAAAATATGGAATACACGTATTATAACTATTTTAATATCCTCATCTACTAATTTTGTCATCTGTGTCAATTCTTCATTGGTTTCGATTGATTGATTGATTTCTCTCATTTTTATCAGTTGTATTTTCCTGCTTCTATGGATTCCTGGTATTCTTTGCTTGGATGCTAGACATGGTGAATCTACTTTGTTGATCTCTGTATTCTTGTTATTACTGTAAATGTTACTGAGTTTTGCCTTGTGACAGATTTAAATTAATTGTAAACAGCTTTTTTAAAAACTTTGTTTTTGGGGTGCCTGGGTGGCTCAGTCGGTTAAGCATCCAACTCTGTTTTTCAGCTGAGGTCATCATCTCACAGTTTGTGAGATCAAGTCCTGTGTCAGGCTCTACTCTAACAACACAGAGCCTGCTTGGGATTCTCCCTCCCTCCCTCTCTCTCTCTCTCTACACTTCCCACTGCTTGCTCTCTCTCTCTCTCAATAAATAAACATTTTATATAAGTAAGTAAGTAAGTAAGTAAGTAAGTAAATAAATAAATAACCATTAGCTGGTACCAGGGCAACCTCTAGTTAAGGGCTACTTTGGTGCCCCCAGCTGAGGCAGTATACTTCCAAGTACTCTCCCCAATAACCTCTGTATTCTGAGGTTTCTTTTACTCTAGCAGTTGGAAAAGGGAACTATATCCAGCCGTATGTAGGCTGCACATGGTTGTCTCACATACATGCACTTATCTGTATTTGGCTGATAACTTAAGAAGAATGCTCTGAAGATTTCTGGGACTGTCACTCTAAGCTGCACGCTCTTCTCAATGTGCTGCCCTGTGAATTCCAGCCACTTTGGTCTTCCCAAATCCTCAGCTCAGTCTTCTTAACATAGGTTGCCCAACAAGCTCTGGGCTGTCTCTCACTTCACTCTTACCTGGAAACTCTGTACAGACTACAAGCTGAGGCAAACGTCACAATCATTAGGTTATTTCCCTGTCTCAGAGGTCACTGCCCTGGACTGCTTGATATTCAATGTCTGAGCTACCATTGTTTCCTATATTTTCTGGTTTTTATTTACTTAAGATAGTGCTCTAAGTCCAATCTCTTTTTTTTTTTAATTTTTTTTTTTAATGTTTATTTATTTTTGAGAGAGACAGAGACAGCATGTGAGTGGGTTAGGGGCAGAGAGAGAGGGAGATGCAGAAGTAGAAGCAGGCTCCAGGCTCTGAGCTGTCAGCACAGAGCCCGACGTGGGGCTCGAACTCACGAGCTGTGAGATCATGACCTGAGCCGAAGTGTGACGCTCAGCCGACTGAGCCACCCAAGCGCCCCAGTCCAATCTCTTTTATCCCAACTTGTTTAAATGCAGAAGTCTGCATTCTTTTATTGTTTTTTGATATTAACCTCTTATGTCAAGCTAGTAAAAATTTGAAATATCCTTATTGTATCAGCTGATATTTACTGAACTTACATATAATACCTAATCTATATGTCAGGAAGTTCTTAGAATATGTCTTGGTGTATATAAGCTATGAGTAGGTCTAGATAAAATTGAATTCAGCAACTAGTCCTTAAATAATTTGTAAGTTTTTTAAATGTTCAGAATGTTTCCTTATGCATTTGTTTTTTCTATCTTCTTTTCTTGAGTGAAAGTGAACTCACATGTGTTTAAGGAAAAAGTTGGAATTCTGTGATTTCCCATCTCCAAACAGGCTTACTTTTTAATTTCCAAATCTCTGCAGTCCTGATTATAAATGTAATTTATAATTGGATATAATATATAATTGGATCATGATAATTCCATAATATTATAAAGTAAAATTGCAGTTAAGAATAAAAAATAACTGCTTGGTTGTCCGAACAAGAATAAAGCCAATTTTTAAAGGGACAAGGATTATGCAATAATATATATTATAATAATGTATATAATATGTAAAATAAAATATTAATGATATGGGGGGAAAGTCAAGGAGAATCCACATGTAAATACTGTTATCATTCCTGGATGGGAGAATTTGAGGAAAATTGTTTTTGTTTTGTTTTATGTCAGGGTGTACTGCTAAATTTTGAACACTGATTTTTATTATTATTATTGTAAAATGTATTACTTTAAAGCAATTACATAGACAAGCATGTGGACTGGGTTTTTACTGGGACCATGTGTTCATTGGGATTGGTGGGGGAAGGGGTGAAATGGAATTAGTACACCTACTGCATATGTATTTCTCTCAAACCCACTTTTGAAAACCCGGGCCATTGGTCATGTAATTCAAGGGGCGTCAGATGTAGTTTCAAGTGCAGGACTGTTGATTTTGAAATGTAAAGAGGAGTAAAAGGAAGAGGGTCAGAGGTATCTAGCCAGCCAGAACAACAGATGGTTATACGGAAAAAGACACAAAGGATTTGCTTCCTCATCAGATTTCCACCCAAGATTTTAGAACAAGATAATTGGGTTATATTCCAAGATTCATGCTAAAAATAGGGCCTCCGTGAGAACTTCTATTGCTGGGATATTACTAGAGAAACTAGCTTTGGCAGCACTAGGGCAAGAAGGGACTCCATGTTTCCTCGGGGCCTGTGTAGCAGGATTGCTTTTTTCCTAGTCTGTTGAGCAGTGGACATGACTCTGGTGCATTCTGGACTTGGTCCCTGGAAGAATGCCAAGTATGTTAACTAAGCTTCACGGGGTGGGGAAGCATCTAAGATCCAGTGATCATAACATCATTAGATTTAAAATGCTTGGGAGGCTAACTTCTAAAGAAAGCAACAAAAAGATTATCAGAGTTTAGAAACACCAACTGTGAGAGAGGACAAAGTGTTTTAAAGAACGCTTATCAGAAGCATACTCCATGCAGGGACCATTACAAGAGAAAATAAAGTAGGAAAAACTTATCACGCAACTAACAAGAAAAAAAGAAAGAATGTGAGTTAATGTATTTTATTATAGTCTATCTGTATTAAAAAGAAAAAAAAAAGTCCGGCGAGGTTTTAGGGACCAAATTAAAAATGAAGAATTGTTGAAATCTGCAGAGAATAACAAGGAATTCAGGTAAGCAGCTGTCTCATTGAAGTTGAAAAGATTAGCTAATATCCACCAGTTAAGAACTGAAAAGTGTGGCTTAAACTCTCCCTCTATTACTTCTTTTCTGATTGAGTTTTAAGGAAATCTGTTTTTGTGGATAAAGTCTGATCAGGGTCAGCCCAGGTGGTAGCCCACTTAAGAATGATTGGATTAACCTCATTTCCTACAATGCCAACAAGGACAAATCCCGTGAGACTTCCTTGTAATCCTCCTTTGAAAAATACTAACATAACTTGGAGAGTTAACTTCTTAATTCCACCTCTGTTCATTCGTAATTAAGATGAATAGATTTATATTTAGATAGTTTTTCCTTGTTGCTAAAGGAAATTAGCTTTCAAAAGGTAAAGCAAGAGGGGTGTTGATTAAGTTGAGGTACAAACCAGTCACTTGTTTTTCAGCACACAAAAATGACCAGACAGATTAAGTCTTTGTAGGAGAGAAAAAATAGAAGCTATCAGCAAAACAAAGAGCAAACAAACAAACAAAGCACAAGAATTCAAGAACAAAAACATGCAACCTAGGTCTCTGAGGTTCCCAAGTGATTGAAGATCTCTGACTGAAAGGTTGTGGCCCAGGAAGGGCTTGATGGAAGAACAGAGTACAGGAAAGAGCATAGGGAAGGCAATGCTTATTTACATCATTTCTCCTAGTAAAATCAATTGCTGTTTCCCTGGGAAGAGATGCAAAAGAAATGTGGAGGCAGTATGGAGATTTAGAGCTTTGCTATTCAAAACATAGTCTGGGAACGAACAGCATGGTCGTCATTTGTGAGCTTGATAGAAATAGAAAATTCTATGTCATATTGTAGACCTACCAAATAAAATCAATAAGATCCCGTATGATTTGTGGGCATATTTATATTAGAAGAATGCCGATTTGAAGCATAGACTGAAAAACAAAAACAAAAATAAAAACACCTTGGTTTGATTTCCAGTTCTGTCACTTAAATACTGTGTGACCTTGGACAAGGTCTATAAACTCTCTAATAACTATTTTCTGCATGAGAAATGGGGAGAATACTAGTACCTAATCATGAGTTTGTTGGTTTAGATGAAAAATGACATGAAAATCACTTACCACAATGCGTGGCACATCAAAGAAACTCAGTACAAGTTGAAAAGCATTACGACTGACCTGGATTAAATAACCAGAACAAAGTAGGAAAATATGCAAGGGATAAAATCAACTCTCTTCATCTCTGTGTTCCCTGTACTGATCCTATATCTGGTGTTGATAGGGATTTTTGAAGTGAACCCTTAAGTGGTAACTAGTTCATTCTGTGTTCATGCCATGGCTATAAAAGCCATTTATTTAAAACAAAGTAATATTTGGCTTTATCATCAAGTCAGATCAGCTGCACAATATAACCAAATAATTGGGCAAATATCAATCATTAAAATAACTGAAATAGTAACAATAAAGAGAGCTGATGATGTCAACAGCTCTCTTTATTGTTTGGAAAGCAGTAAAAAATGGGAAAAAATCATTTATTTTTAAAAATATATTTTAGGGGTGCCTGGGTGGCTTGGTTGAGTGTCCGACCCATGATCTCACAGTTTGTGAGTTCGAGCTCCGTATCAGGCTCTGTGCTGACAGCGCAGAGCCTGGAGCCTGCTTCCAATTCTGTCTCTCCCTCTCTCTCTGCCCCTCCCCCACTCACGTTCTGTCTCTGTTTCTCTCAAAAATAAATATTTAGAAAAAAAATATATATATATACATACATATTTTTTAAATTTTGAAAAGCATATATTTGATAATTGCTAGGGAACATAATAATCAACCGCTTTGAAAAGACTATTAAACCAAAAATCACTGTGGTTACTTAGGGTTTTTACCTAACAATAAGTATATTTCAGACTAATATTGCATGTGATTATTCGATACCAGAATTCTAAAAATGAAAGAAATGGAAATCACAATGCAGACACAGACACCAACCAGGCACTGGTTGTTTTTCTCCTCTACTTTCAGTACAGTGCAGGAGTGGTGAGAGATACCATATTTCTAAGTCAATTTAGCTAAATCCATATACATACAACTAAATCTGAGGTTCACTCATGTCTAATAATCCAAATTCCAAATTTCATTGGTCAGAGCAAGTTAGATGCTTAAATCTGAGTCAATGGGGCAGAGAACTATGACCTTTCCCTAAGACAGGCACTAAATAATTTGAGATCTATCACTAAGTAGCTTACAGTAGTTCAGTCTCATAAATACGTTGCAGAGCACTGTAGATGGAGATGTTTGGGTTGTTGTTTACTAAATTGAGTATAGCAAACCAAGTTGAAGTCACTCTTCTGCCAGATTTCTGCAGTATGATTTTAATCCTATCATTACCCTCTTAAGGATTCCAGTCCATTGTTTTAGTCAGAAAACACGGAGTGTGCTTAAGTGCTAGCCCATAATACTAAATCCTAAGTGTACCCCCCCCCTTTTTGTAAATTTCAAATCTGCCCCAGGGATGCCATTGAATCCTGTGAAGGCACACAAAAGGAGTAGTAATAGACCTGCAATGGATGCTTAGCAAAAACAAGAATAAACATTTGTTTTTCTAAACCTTTAAGATGTTGGAGTTTTGCTTTAATCACAGCAAAAGCTAGACTTTTCTGATTAAAACGCTGTGTTTTTCAAAGTGAATACAACCAGGAGAATGAATTTATGAAATTTTTAAAAAGTAAAAAGGATTTCCAAAACGTGTTTGTATTTTTATTGGTTCACTTCCAGCCAAGCAGGAAACACAAAATATTAATTCAGTAGACACTTAACAAGACTTATTTAGTTGTAAGTGTCACAACATTACAAATGTTACACCTTAGAGTAGTTAACCTGGGATTTGAAAAGTTAAGGTAAAAAGTATTAACTTACTTATTGGACATCCCTTCTAAAAACAAAAAAAGGCTTTTGATTTGCCAGGACTCTGTGATTTTCTGGTAAATTTTATCTCTGGCTACTTCCTTCTTTGTTTTTGCAAAATGAGTAGCATAATTTTGGTATTTCTTTTGAAAGTATCAGGGAAAACCGTTTCATTGGTCCATAGCTTCAAGATCATTCTGATTACAGTAGGTCTCACCCAGGGTGGCAATTGCTACTGCATCTTGGCCAGTCCTTCCTAGCTATGGAAAGCTTTAGAAGGCAGCATATACCTGCATGTAGAAACCTTTGTCCTAAGAACCAAGTTCATCCAAAAAAAAAAAAAAAAAAAAGATAATCCCCTTTAACTAAATTTAAAGCTTGGAGAGAGTTGCAATACAGAGAGGCAAGTGTGATACTTCTGTTAAAGGAATTAAAACACATTGGTGATCATCTTGGCAATAGCTATTATAGCAAAATATTACTAAATCTCTTGCATCTCCACTTATCTGGAAAATAAAGATTGGTCATTGTAGATAAGAGAGTTGTTCTCAGTCTTAAATAAACTAAATGTGGAGTATCTGTCAAGCACTTAGTAAAGAAAGTGAGAGTCCAATGAGTGTTAGTTTTCTTCTATCCTTAGTCAAGCAGACTTTCATATGGGCAGGCTGTATAACATGCATTGTATTTTGCCTTTTGATCTGGAACTATAAGTAAAGTATACTTTACAGCACAAGCCTTATAACATGCCCAAATACGACAGGTAGCACTTTCCACTTTCACATCTGTTTCTGCTTTAATTCCTTAAACACCTATTTTACTCCATCTCATAAATGGACATTCATGGCCAGAAATCTTCTTGCACAATTTTTATTCTTATTTAAATCCAAGTTAGTTAACATATAGTGTAATGATGATTTCAGGAGTAAAATTGAGTGATCCATCACCTAGATAAAATACCCAGTGCTCATCCCAAGTGACCTCCCTAATGCCCATCACCCATTTATCCCATCCTCCCATTCCATATCCCTCCAGCACCCCTCAGTTTGTTCTCTGTATTTAAGAGTCTCTCATGGTTCTGGCACAATTTGTAAACTAAATCAACTCATAGATTTTTTTAATTTTAAACTAGATTTCAAAGGAAATCCCTTAAGTTTCTCCTATCTGTGGATCATGATGAGACTCACTGATGGAAACCACCGACTTCGACTTCTTATTGCCTGTTCCAGCTACACAGAGTTTTTGGCTACCTTCAAAAATTGGAGTGCTTAAGAGCAAACAGAAAATTCAGGGAGACTTATTCCACACAAAGATGGTGAACATATGGAATAAATTGCTAACTTAGACCATTGGAGCAGATAATATAATTTAGTTTAGCAGCAGAAAATTTATTTCTAAAGGAGGGTAAAGATGGCAGTAAGGAACTGGAGAGAATTAATGCCAGTGGCTTGGAGAATGTCAGATAAACCCAGATGAAGAAGGTTTTTAATGCTCACATGGCCTCTCCCCCACCTCTGTCTTGGTATTCTTTATGTCCTTAGGATCTTTTAATTTTGTGAAAATGAATATAACTGTGACTAGCTTAGCAAAAAATGCTGCTGTATACCATAATGCATGCTATAAACCATGCGGGGATCTTAAAGTGCATAATCGGGCTGCAGATGGCACTGTTAATTTCTATTACAGACTCTAAAACCACAAGGGAGATAGTGTGTGCCTCACTGCCTCCCTGTTCTACAAGAATGATTTTTGATAGTTTCCTTTACTGCACAGCTTTTCTGCAAAGTGTTTGTCTTTTAGAAAGGCCAAAAGGAACTTACTGGCTTTTTAAAAATCTGTGCAAAATTGCCAAGCTGCTATGGGCCCTGCCCCCTGCAGTCCCCAGTTTGCTAGCCTTATTTAAGAAGGTACAGGTATCTGTTCACTCGGAATGAAATGAGCCTTCTTCTGGGTTTTGGGAATTTGTGAAAACACAAACTATCTGCTTTATACCAAATGCAGAGCATAGTATGAAATTCTATCCATGAAGATCCTTTTGAGGATGGTAAACTTAAAAAAAGACAGTAAATATTAGAATATATATATATTATATATATATATATATATATATACATTATACATGTATACACATACACACATATGCATATAAAAACAAACTTTGCTGTGTTCTGCAACACAATTATATATTCTTTAATGGAATTTTACCTGAAATTATGCCCATCATCTGGTTTCACCCAATGGACTATGCATTATTTAATTGTGTTTTTATTTTTGGATTTCTGGGAGTGTGAAACCTCCAAAGGCCTGTCAAATTCAAGAAATCCTTCTAGCCACCTTCTCAAATGAATCATTGGCAGGACATGCGCTTTGGAATCAGAAAACCTGCCTTTGCTTCTTAGAGGTATTAGTTAGCAAGTTATAGGATACAGAGACCCCTAACCTTTCTGTCTTTGTTCTCTTATCTAAAATATCGGAGTATAATCATGGGGATTAAACAAAAGAATGAATGTAAAGTGCTAACCACAATGCACACAATGACTTTGACTAAGAGTCTGATTTTGTAAGTTTCTTTCACAAGAATGTGGCCACTGACTTCCAAAGAGGTTTAGACAACCTACAAAAGTTGGCTTGCCTAAAATCAATGTTCTAAGATCGAGTCTCCTTATATCGTAAGCTCAGTGCAGCTAAACTCTTTTAAGTAGGGTTTCATTAATTACCAATAAAATATCAGTACTTCAGTACCTCAATCTTGGCAATTTTACCTTTTATGATATATCAGTAGATGATACTAGCTAAGGTTATGAGTATAACTTTTTAAATTGTTCTGTTTTCCCATAAAATAATATTAAGTAGATATATAAAATGCCTCTTTTCTCTCAGTTTTCCATGCTTAAGTTCAAGCAGTCATCGTATTAAAAAGCCATTGCTTTTTCTGCTTTCTTGATAACTAGATTCATAATTACAACTTTCAGTGAATAAGTCACCTTGCTGTACAGTAGAGAGTATGAATTCAGTATATTTCACACTTAACCTAGTAATAAGTCTCTACTAAGACCTAGTATTAGTATATTGATATATATTGATATATATATGATATATATTGATATCATTAGTATATATATGAATATATATATGAATATATATGACATATATGATATCATATATCCCAAGCAGACTCCTCAATCCCAAGCAGACTCCTCACTGTCAGTGCAGAGCCCCATATGGGGCTTGAACTCATGAACTGTAACATCATGATGCAAACTGAAATCAAGAGTTGAATGCCTAACTGATTGAGATACCCAGGAGCCCCAAATGTTTGTTTGTTTGTTTGTTTGTTTTGAAAAAGAGAGAGTGAGCAGGGGAGGAGCAGAGAGAGAGAGAGAGAGAAAGAGAGAGAGAATACCAAGCATGCTCCATGCTGTCAGCACAGAGTCTGACTCAGGGCTTAATCCCATGAACCACAAGATCATGACCTGAGCCCAAACCAGAGTCAGACGCTCAACCAACTGAGCTATCCAGTTGCTTGGCTAATGATATATTTTCAAATGGATTCGTCCAAACAAATTCATAAAGCACATAATATATGCCAAACATGTATTGAATTTTAGAGACATAAAAATGAACAGGAGAGAAATTGTCTCTGTTCTCAAAGACCTTACATTCTAAAAGGAAAGACAAGTATTAAAAAAATGCAACTCAGAATAATGAATAATCCAACCAAAGCAAGATATTTCTGACAGCTTAATTGAAATATAATTAATACACCATAAAGTTCACCTGTATAAAGTGTGCAATTCACTAGTGTTTAGTATATTCATAGAATAGTGTGAGCATGAACACAATTTTAGAACATTTGTATCACTCCCCTTTGACTACCCCTCCCTGTCCTAGACAACCACTAATCTTTCTGGCTTCATATATGCTCCTGTTCTATACATTTCATATAAAACTGATAATAAAGTATGTGGTCTTTCAGGACTGGTTTTTATCATGCAGCATGTTTTCAAGGTTCATTCATGTTATAGCGTGTATCATTACTCCATTTGTTTGAGTATCAAATAATCTTCCATTAAATGATATATAAAACATTTGATACAGCAATTTTGAATTTCCTGAATTAACCCAAACAGTTAAAAGTATAGGTGCTTTTGATAGTGTATATGCACTGTCTTTTATTGTCCAATAAAGTCTCTCCCTTAAAGTTCAAGATACTCCAATCTCCTCAAATATTTACCTTTTAAAATTTTTAACGTTTATTTATTTTTGAGAGAGAGAGAGAGCAAGCACAACAGGGGAGGGGCAGAAAACGGGGGAGACACAGAATCCAAAGCAGGCTCCAGGCTCTGAGCTGTCAGCACAGAGCCTGAGACGGGTCTCTAACCCACGAACCACGAGATCATGACCTGAGCCAAAGTCAGACGCTTAACCGACTGAGCCACCCAGGTGCCTCTCTCATCAAATATTCGAAAGATTGAAAAAACCCATTGCTATTGGGAATATTACTCAATACATGATTTTTGGAAGCAATTTACAGTATGAACTGCATTGTTAAGTGTTTTTAATCATTTAATATACCTTGAAAATTATTTGAAGTGTATAAAGTGAAAAGTACAAAAATATTTCTGTGGTGCTACTTGAAAGGTTTTAATATTGAAAGCCAGCTCCCAACAGAATCAGATTGCTTACAAAAGCAGAAATGTACAATCAAATGAATGAATATACCTCACTGATGAAAACTGCAATGTAGATCTCTATTTGCTGTTATGGAAAGAATCAGACAGTATGATATCAGAAGCAAAAGCATGTGGATTATGTGCACAGTAAAAACATATTAAAGATAGATGACAGATCAGATGATAGATAGATAGATAGATAGATAGATAGATAGATAATCTTTAGCTAGCTACCTAGTTAACTAGCTTTGTTCTTATTTATAAATGGAAGGTTAATGGGTATATGTAGGGTTGGGGTGATAATTTGTAGAGGGGAGTAGAGCAGCAAGATTGGATCTTGTAGTGTTAACTAGTAAGTTTAGTTTGTCATAGACATACAAGGTGAAAGATAGGGTCTTTGGTCTATAGTGGTGAAGTTTGGATATTGTAACTTAAGCACATTTCCCCTACCCCTCCTACACACATGATACAGATGGACGTTTGCCAGAGAGCATAGAGCTTTGCAAAGGTACAGCAGAGGAGGACAAATAAATACTTCAGTCTGTGAACTTGTAGTTGACCAGGACGATAAAGGCTAGGAAGCAAGTGCCAAGGATAGTTGGGTCCTTATGCACTGTTTGGCTAGAGTATTGACTCAGATGGTCAGGAACAAGAATGCTTACAGACAGCGAGCACAGCATCACCCTGAGACTCTGGTAATCCTTTCTACCAGAGACGCAAAAACACAGCAGGAGCAAAACCATAGCAATCCGTGGTGTACATAGAGGCAACGCTCTCTCGAAAGGAGGCTCGGGCAGCAAAAGAGGCAATCCTGCCTCTGTCAGCCAGGATGCAAGACAAATACAAGCACCTTTAAGACTGGGAAGTTTGAGAAGCAAACGTCCCTGTTAAAAAGGCCCAGAGGGGACTTTCAAGTAGATGTGGCCACTGTCTCAAGAATGAAAATTGGTTTTGCTCGAAAAGGTGAAGATCATCTCTAATAGGAAGATAATTTGCAGGTTTGAAGATCACACCTGGCTCAAATTTGAGTCTGGCCATGACCAATTCAGAAGGCAGGTAAGGGGAGAAACTTCAGAGAGCAGTTAGACAAATGGGCTTCCTGACAGTTGTCTGCTCTTGCAGAGTCAGACTTTGATCTCAGACCAGGGTGGGAGGCATGTAAAACAGGGAGCTGAAGAGTACCACTTATGTTTTTTTTTTTTTTTTAAGTTTGTTTTTGAGAGAGCACTAGCAGAGGAGGGGCAAAGAGAGAGGGGGACAGAGCCCTCTTCAGACCTCTGAAGAGGGCTCTGTGCTGAGAGCCTGAGAGCCTGATGCAGCGGCTCGAACTCCCAAACCCTGAGATCATGACCTGAGCCAAAGTCGGATACTTAACTGACTAAGCCACCCAGGCACCCCAAGATTTTGAATGTGAGAGAGATGTTAGAGGAGTTCCATTTTAAGAAGTTACTGTATGTGGGCCGCCTGACTGGCTCAGTCAGTAGAGCATATGACTTTTGATCTGGAGGTTGTGAGTTTCAGCCCCACATTGAGTGTAGAGATTACTTAAAAATTAAAAATCTTAAAAAAATGGTTACTATATATTAGGCAAAATTCTAAGTACTTCGTGTATATTTACACATGTAATCCTACAAAATAGGTATTACAATGATTTCCATTTTATAGATAATGGCTAAGTATGGTGAGGTAAGGTGATATGTCCAAGGTCACAAAGCAGGGGCCAAACAGGATTCAGAGTGCAATTCTCCGCTGAGTTTGACCGAACAACAAGACAAAGAGATGACTGGTCTTAAACTGATTTTTTTTTAAATTGTGTGTGTTCAACTTACCTATAGTAAGTGAATCCATCCTTTTTTTACCATCATTTTTCCTTGGTTGTGTAAATGTGTTTTAAAATATTTAAGGCAAATTTAGCGTTAATGCACTTCCAAGGTTAGTTAAATGTACACACAATATTTCTACTTGGAAAATGGTAAACAGATTCTTTTTGAAACATATTCTTGACACTGAGATGTATGTAGTGGGTGATGCCAATAACCATAATTTCTGATGATTGGCACTCATTTATTCATTAAGAAAGTTTATTAGATAGTTATTATGTGTCACAGGCTTTTCTAGCATACTCAATATGAAAATGTATAAGGCATGAAATATTTTAATGGATTAAAAGCAGGCGAAATTTATATAGTAGAGGGTAGCACCTATGAAAATATATATGTTGAATGTAATTATTATTTAGAAATGCAGTAATATACTGGAGAGATTGAAATCAGCTTCAGAGATAAACTGAAATATAAAAGATATATGTAAGTTTTCTAGAAAGACAAGTAGGGTAAAAATGCTTCATATAGTACATGTTGATAAAGGAGAGAAAGAGAAAAGAAAGGAGGGGAAAAAAGGAGGGAAGGTAAGAAAGAGAATAAAGAGCAAGGGAGGAAGAAAGACAAGAAGGAAAAGGAAGGGAAAATGAAGTCGTGGATGGGGTGCTATAAATTGAGCAGTGACCAATGTTGAAAATAATTTTCTCAGCCTTCTACTTAAATTGCACCCCTATTCTGCTGTTCACTATGTTTTGGTTTAGTGTAGAACCAAGAATTAAAGTGGCACTTCTGAACGTTTAAGCTGTTCCAGTCCACTCATAGTCAAAGGAAACTCTGAGGTTACTGGGACATCTTCTCAAGCAATTCCTACAATTTTCCCTTCCAATTTACCACTCCAGTCATGAGCATCCCGTGATTTGAGGCACATGGCTTTGCATCTTGACTTGTCCTTTTACAAGGCCTGCTTAGGACTTTGTCAAGTAGTGGCATTCTTCCTAGCCCCTGACTATAATTCCCACAGCTCCTTTTACATGCAGATCAGTCTTCCCAGCAATAACATCTGCATTATAATGTCTCCATACATACCTTCCCAGTGTTTCCAAATATACCATCTTTCCTTCCTTCCTTTCTTCCTTCCTTCCTTCCCTCCCTCCCTCCCTTCCTTCTTCTCTCCCTTCTTGTCTTTCTTCCTCCCTTGCTCCCTTCCTTTCTTCCTTCTTTCCAGTCTTTCTTCCTCCTTTGCTCCTTTGCTCTCTCTTTTCTTACCTTCCCTCCTTCCTTCCCTCCCTCCGTTTCTCTTTCTCTCCCTTATCAACATATAACATTCTATGTTACAGTTACCAGTTCTTTTGCTAAGCATTTTTACTACTTCCATTTCTAGAAAACATACATACATTTTTTATGTCTCAGTTGATCTCTGAAGTGGATTTTAATCTCTCCAATATTTTATTATATTTTTAAATAATAATTAGATTTGACATAAATATTTTCATAGGTGCTACTCTCCACTATATAAATTTCCCTTGCTTTTACTCCATGTCTTAGGCATTTTCATATTGAGCATGCTAGCTAGAAAAGTCTGTGACACATAATAACTATCTAATAAACTTTCTTAATGAATAAATGAGTGTCAATCATCAGAAATTATGGTTATTGGCATCACCCCAAATGCAGGCCCAAACATGATATCTTTTTTATATCTAGATAATGTCTCAATATCTAAATAATATCTCAATAATATTGGCTTAAATATTCACATCCCATAACTCTAGGGAAGGACTCATATTTGCAATCCAAAGAGCATAGCCAAAGAGTGTATGATTGTATCCTTAAGGATATACAAAAAGGAGAATGTGACCAAAAAGAAAAAAGAAAAAAAAGAATACTCTTTATCAAGTTGCCATTATGCAAGATATTATGAATTAGAACTCTAGAGGAGTAACATATTTCCTACATAAATGACAAAATGTTATGGTTGATTTCAATCCCCAAATGAGATATATGGAGTTTACTGTTAAAAAATTATAACTTTTAATTTCACAATTATATGTGTAGCAATTATGCTTTGTACACATAATACTTGATGAGCAATTTATATTTCTCTGAGTGTTTTTCATAGATTGTCTTAAATAAGATGGTCTTTCTGAGGAAGATAAACAGTAACCAACAACTGGTCCTAATTAGGATAATAACAAGAACAAGTACAAAAATCATGCTGGCCAGGGCTTTTAACAGCACCCTGAAGTCCACGGGTTGCTGAAATGTTTGCTTCTGATAGGAACGGAAGAATATTTAATCACTGCTCTCAATAATTTATTAGGGCCATATGATCTTCACCATTATGCATGTGGAAAAAGCAAAGGGCACTAGCAGGATGCGAAACTAGCCTCGCTGGCTCCCTTCCTGCAAAGGGAAACTAGAGAAGCTGTAAATGCAAGCACGAGCCCGAATTTGCGCAAAGAACATAAAATATAAAAAGCGGCTGGGAAGATCAAAGGCCGTTAGGAGCTGATGTTGGTGGCAGTGATTGCGTGAGAGGTAGGGAATGTGTAAGTATGGTTCACATTATGGTTCATGTGGCAATAACAAAAGAGCACAGACTAAGTGGCTTAAGCAACAGAAATACATTTGTTGAAGTTTCAGATGCTAAGAAGTCCCATATCCAGGTTCCAGTCAAGGTGCCAAGAGTCCAAAGATCGTGGTGACAGCTATCTTCTGGCTGTGTGCTCACATGGACTCCTCTTTGTGAATGTACAAAGAAAGAGAGAGAGGTCAACTTTCTGGAGTCTGTCCTTATAAAGACAGTAATCAAATTGGATAGAGACCCTACTGCTATGACCTTTTTTTTTTTTTTTTTTTTTAACATGAATTAGTTTCGTAAAGTCCCTATCTCCAAGTGCATGACGGTTAGGGTTTCAACATATGAATCCTGTTCATCAAGAGGCACAAACATTCAGTCCGTAACAGGAAAGAACTTCTAAGTTCTGTTCTTATCTCGCTCCATGTTGTGTTGGAAAGGTTGACCCCTGCCCCCTTGCAGCAGAAACAGGCAGAAGTTCAAGTTGGAGTAAATTTAAGTTCATTTTTTTCAAGGCTCTGTGCACAGTATCGGTACAGGTGTTACAGTGATATGTATAGGTGATGCAGGTGGGCTTTCTCTTCTAATATATCAGGAGGCATAAAAGGATGTGGTTTTCCTAATTTTAGTGAGATTAAGATTGATCGGTGCTTTGGATATTGTCAGGGTTGACAGAGGTTCAGATTACTCTAACTTCTAAAAGAAATAGCTGTGAAGCCAAAAACAACATAGCTCAAATTAAAAAGACAGTAGTCTTAGAAATATAGAAGAAAACACTGAGATACTAGTGAATTGGCATCCACCCTTCAGATGTGCTAAAAAAAAAAAAAAAAAAGGTTTATTTATTTAGTTTGAAAGAGAGAGAGAGAGAGAGGGAAAGTGTGCGGGGAGGGTCACGGAGATAGAAGAGAGGGAATCCCAAGTAGGCTCTGTCCTATAGAGCCAGAAACAGGGCTCAACCTCACAAACTGGGAGATCGTGACCTAAACTGAAATCAAGAGTCAGATGCTTAACCAACTGAGCCACCCCAGTAGCCCACTTCGGATGTGCTTTTAAAGCAAAATGATCCCTCTGTATGTCAAAACAAGGGTCACCATTGTCATTAAACATTTCAATTCTCTCCTATGTTAACTATGAGTTATTAATCAATGTGAGATTATGAATATTTTTCCCTGCATTAGATTATGCTTAAATTTTTACATGAGGATACACTTATAACCATAAGATTAGAAAGCTATTTTCATTTTGAGATAGGCCACCCACAAACAAAATTTCTACATACATAAAAGCATGCATAGGATCCTAACTTAAGTTATAGAACCTGTGCCTTACTTTTTAGTACTCAGGTTGCTTTTACA
Organism: Lynx canadensis; assembly: GCF_007474595.2. NCBI lineage: Eukaryota > Metazoa > Chordata > Mammalia > Carnivora > Felidae > Lynx > Lynx canadensis. Next base: position 48,635,635 of record NC_044315.2, read on the forward strand.
TCTTCACTACTATAATATCCCTGTGCATTTATGTGAATTTGGGGTCATATTGTTAGATAGATTCCCATTTAAAAACTGAATATGTATTGTCAAATTGCTTTTCAGAAAGTTTGTTCTAATTTGAACACCAACTCTAATGTATGAGAGCAAGATTATGTAGTTTACCAGATTATATTTCTTCTCTTTGGTCTTTGATTATTTTGTTGGTATAAAAAAAGAAACATATCAAAATGTTATCTTTGTTAAATTTCAATATAGTTCACATTATGTTGCATTAGTTTCAGATGCACAGTTGAGTGATTTGTTAAGTTTATACATCCTGTGCTATGTTGACAAGTGTAGCTACCAGCTGTCCTGTTACATTACTGTTGCAATATCATTGACTATTCCTTATTGACTATTCCTTTTGTTCCCCTTAGTCATTCCGTGACTAAGCAGGTACCCCCCCTCTCCCCTTCACCCATTTTGCCCCAACCACCTCCCAGCCTCCCCTCTGGCAACTATCACCCTATTCTTTGTATTTACAGGTCTGAAGCTGTGTTGTGTTTGTTTATTCATTTTTTAAATTTATTTGTCTTTTTTTAGATTCCACTTATGAATGGAATCATATGGTATTTGTCTTTCTCAGTCTGACTTGTTTCACTTAGTACAGTAGCCTCTAGGTCTATCCATGCTGTTGCAAATGACACAACCTCATCCTTTTCTGTGGTCATATAATATTCCATATGTCGACGTATAGATAGATATCTATATATCTATATCTATCTACTTATATCTATATAGAAAGATAGAGAGTTACCTATATCTATACATATATCTCATACATTTTCCTTATTCATTTGTCTATTGATGGGTACTTAGTCTGCTTCCATCTCTTGGCTATTGTAAATAATTCTACAATAAATACAGGAGTGTATATATCTTTTTGAATTAGTGTTTTTATTTTCTTTGGGTAAATACCCAACAGTATATTTATTGGATCGTATGGTATTTCTATTTTTAATTTTTTTAAACATTTATTTATTTTTGAGACAGAGAGAGACAGAGCATGAACGGGGGAGGGTCAGAGAGAGAGGGAGACACAGAATCTGAAAGAGGCTCCAGGCTCTGAGCTGTCAGCACAGAGCCTGACGCAGGGCTCGAACTCACAGACCGCGAGATCATGACCTGAGCTGAAGTCAGCTGCTTAACCAACTGAGCCACCCAGGTGCCCCTCTATTTTTAATTTTTGAAGGAACCTCCATACTGTTTTCCAGAGTGGTTGCACCTGTTTCCATTCCCATCAACAGAGCACATCCTCTCCAAACCTTGGTATTTCTTGTCTTTTTGATTTTAGCCATTCTCACTGGTGTAAGGTGACATCTCATTGTGGTTTTGAGTTTCATTTCCCTGATGATGAATGATGTTGAACATCTGTTGGACATCTGTATATCTTCTTTGGAAAAAAATATATATATATAATTTATATTATATATTTATATTTATAAATATGTATTATATTTACAAAAATATGTAAATGTATATATAGTTCCAAGGATGGATATATATATATATATATATATATATATATATATGTGTGTGTGTGTGTGTGTGTGTGTGTGTGTGTGTGTGTATACAAATACACACACATATATATTTAGGTCCCCTGACCATTTTGGGGGGTCAGATTGCTTTTTTGTTGGTGTTGAGTTGTATAAGTTCTTTATATATTTTGTATATTAACCCCTATAAGATAGATTATTTGCAAATATTTTCTCCCATTTAGTAGGTTGTCTTGTTCTGTTGATTATTTCCTTCCCTGTGTGGATGTTGTTTTTTTTGTTTTTTTTTTTTTTTTTTTGATGAAATCCCAATAGTGTATTTCTACTTTTGTTTCCCTTGCCTGAGAAGACATACCTAGGAAAATTTTGCTACAGCTATTGTTAAAAAAGTTACTATCTGTGTTCTCTTCTAGGATGTTTATGATTTCCTGTCTCACATTTAGGTCTTGAATCCATTTTGAGTTTATTTTTGTGCATAGTGTTAAAAAGTAGTCCAGTTTCATTCTTTTGCATGTAGCCAACCAGTTTTCCCAGCACTATTTATTGAAGAGACTTTTCTCCATTGTATGTTCTTGCCTCCTTTATGATAAATTAATTGATCCTATAATCATGAGTTCATTTCTGAGCTCTCTGTTGTGTTCTGTTGATCTATGTATCTTTTTTTGTGCTAATACTATATAGCTTTGTAGTAGATCTTGAAATCTGGTATTGTGATACCTCCAGCTTCGTTCTTTCTCAGGTTATTTTTGCCATTCAGGGTCTTCTCTGGTTCCATGAAAATTTTAGAATTATTTTTTCCAGTTCTGTGAAAAATGCTGCTGGTATTTTGATAGGGATTGCTTTAAATCTGAAGATTGCTTTGGATAATGTGAACATTTTAACAGTATTAATTCTTCTAATTCATGAGCATGGAATATCTTTCCAATTGTTTATGTCATCTTCAATTTCTTTCATCAGTGTTTTATAGTTTTTGGAGTACAGGCCATTTACCTCTTCGGTTAAGTTTATTCCTAGGTATTTTGTTCTGTCTGGTGAAACTGTAAATGGTGCTGTTTTTAAATTTATCTTTCTGTTACTTCATTATCAGTGTATAGAAAGGTTGCTGATTTCCGGGTATTAAATTTGTATCGTGCCACTTTACTGAATTCATTTATTACTTCTAATAGTGTTTTCATAGAGTCTTTAGAATATTTTATGTATACTATCATGTTGTTTGAAAATATGAATGCCTATTATTTTCCTGGTCTAATTGCTATGGCTAGGACTTCCAGTCTTACGTTGAATGAAAGTGGTAAGAGTGGACATCCTTGTCTTTTTCCCAAACTTAGAAGGAAAGCTCTTGGTTTTTTGCCATTGAGTATGATGATTGCTTTGAGTTTTTCATATATGGCCCTTATTATATTGAGGCATATTCTTCTAACTGCACTTTGTTGATTCTTTTTTATAATGAATGGAAGTTGAATGTCAAATGCTTTTGTTTTTTCATCTATTAACAAAATTGTTTTGATTTGTATTTCTTTCAGCACTTGCAAGACTGAATATTTACTTATATTTTATTTGTGTGAATTATACATTTAAATTTATAGAGAATGCTTTAATCTGTTTGTGTATTTTATCTCATGAATATCAGAAAATTCTAAAAGGTAGCCAAAAGCAAATACAGGCTTTTTAAAATATAAATTATCTTGATAGTATCTGAGAGGATTTTTGTTTCTTATCTACTTCTTTAACTTTCTAGTTTCACCATCCTTGCTATATACACAGTCATTCTGAGAGCGATAATACTAAGAGAAAAAGTGACCCTCTCCTGTGTTGAATCAGAAATAAAGATGTAAGCAAGGGAAATCTAGTGTAGTAGGTTGAATCGCATCCCTCAAAAAGATATGTTACAAGTCCTATTCCTCTGTACTTGGAAATGTGATCGTAAGTGGAAGCAGGTCTTTGTAGATGTATGGATATGAGATGAACCCATACTGGATTAGGATGAGCCGTATAATATCCAGAACTATCAGGGCATACAATTTTTAAAGATTGTAGTTTTAAGTAATCTCTAGTCAACATGGGGCTTGAACTCATCACCCAGAGATCAAGAGTCACAAGGATGAAAGAATAAATTTTGATTGTTTTAAGCATGAGATACTTTGCTGCGGCAACCCTAGAAAACTAGAAAAGGTATATATTAAAGAACTAATAGAGTTGATCTTTGAATAGATAATGGAACAGGAGAAAATGAAGAAAGCAAACGAATATTTATTGAGGATGTAGCACAGCCTTTGCACTAACAACTTTTAAATCTATCTCATTAAGATTTATATGAATATAGTGAAATAGACATGATTCCCATTTTTAAAATATTATAATTAAGGCTTATAAAAGTTTAGTAATCTGCTGTCTTACCAGAACATATATAGTCTTTCTTAGATTATTCCAAAGTTTACACTGATATATATATATATATATTTTAATACTGAGCATTAGACCTCTTTCAGGCATTGTTTTAGACATTGTAGATATAGAAATTTTCAAAATACACAAAAATGTCTTCCCTACAGGAGCTTCAATATACTGGAAGTAAAAAGGCAATAAATAAGTGAACACACACATATATATATATATATATATATATATATATATATATATATATATAGTAATGTGAATGATGGAGAAACTTGAAAAGAACAAAGATTTCCAGAAGTGAGGTTCAATTTTCAAGAAAAATTTTACTGAACAGGTGCTATTTGAATAAAGGCATAGCAGACAAGAGAGATGAAATTGTGTATTGAGCAAAGGCATTTCAGCAACTGGCTGAGTGGGAGATTGCATGGCATGTGCGAGTAATGGCCTAGACAGCATTTTAGCTGGAGAAGAGAGAGAGGAGAAGCCAGAAAAAATTAACAAGGCCTAGTTTGGGTATATACTTTTACATATAGGTAATTGTAAAGATGTCATGTTTACTAGGAATGAGTGGGATGCTTTTAGAGAATTGTAAGCACAGGAGGAATGTGGGAGTTATTTAGTGATAGATGACTTATCTAGAGTAGGTGTGGTTAATGAGGTATGTTCATTTTTCATCAACAAATCAAAGCTAGAGGTTTATTTTAGGTTTTCATTTTAATAATTGTAAAGAACAACTCCTGTTCTGGATTTCAAGTCACATACCACTATTATATTCTGCAGTAGAAGTGAACAATTGGGACTAAATCTTCGGAATTCATATCTATTATCAAGGGGAGAGAGAAATACATAAACAAGAAGTATACATATATCCTCTAACCATTTAAGCATTTAGATTGGAAAGAAATAGAATCTTGTGTCACATCCTAGGGAGATTGGTCTTGTTACATTTTGTTAGTTTGTTTTTAACTGCTCAGCATTTATTTCACCTCTTCTTTTTCTTTTCCTACTAGTGGATACTGGGTGTGGTGGGAGTAATACACTTTTTCATTTAGACAATGAAGCACTCTATCCAGTTCTCTGGAAGAGGGATATATATTCCATAAGGGTCCAAGATTTAAAGCTGAATACAGTAATAGGTTGATATGTCATTTTTTTTTATTGTTTGGAAAAGAGGTCATTGTATTTTCAGTGGTGTGTGGGCTGCCTAATGTCTTTTAAAGATGTTTGTAAATAAACAATGTGTGTAAGAATGTCCTGCAGCCATCAGGCTGGATTACAATGGACCTCCTTTCTGCTACTCATAATATGTTATATTCACTCTTATTTTCACCACTGTAATCACCCTCTCTTTGCATTTTCTCAGTCCATGTGTTTCTGACATGTACTCTAGACCTGATTAATTCTGAATGTAGATTTTCTCTACCTTCTATGGTTATTTTAGGGATACACACATCAACTATATCCATTCAGAATCAGTAAAAGATAAAGAGCCTTTTCTCTGGGATTGTTGGAAAGTGTTGCAGGCACTTTTTTAAAATGGAAGAACGTGAAGCTAGAACTTCTGGGACACACCATTGTGCAGAAGAAGGTAAAAAGACAAAGAAGGACCGTGGAGAGATAAGTGAACTCCTGGATAAGCCTGTTTTACGTTTGATCTATCCATAGATTTCTTAGTTGCCTGGCACATAAATTCATTTTCTATTTGTTGTGCTGCCCAATTTGAGTTGGATTTGAGTCACTTGCAGTTAGGATAAAAATATCTTAACTGATCCATTACATATTCAGAAAGACTGTTGTAAACCCAAATCAATGCAGTTACCCTGAATCCCCTTTATTTGATCATTATACCCTCTTATGCCCTTATGCACTAAACAATTAAATATCCTAAGGAGGTATACAGGATTTTTATAGAAAATATATAGTAAATCATATCTACAAAAAGTATTGCATGAGAATAATATCACAATCAACCCATCATCATACTTATGGTATATATGTATACATATACATATATACATACACACACAAATATTTTTTTTATTTATATTCTTCTGCATCAATACTCATGCTTTGGTCTAAATTAACCGTATGATTATTTCTAACATCCTCTGTAAATGTGAATGGATTGAGGAAAGCAAAAGAAAAAGTACATAATGATTTTATTTTTTTTAACTTTGTTTTGAGAGAGATATAGAGGGAGAGAGAGAGATAGCCTGGGAGGGCAGAAAGAAAAGGAGAGAGAGAATCCCAAGCTTTCAGTGCAGAGTCTGAACGTGGGGCTTGAACTCACGAACCGTGAGTTCATGGCCTGAGCTGAAATCAAGAGTTGGATGCCGAACCTACTGAGACACCCAGGTATCCCAATAATGTGTTTCTATCAGACACTTTTATTAGTTATATTACTTGGCATGCATATGATCTTCCTGCTTCTTGCCCAAGAAAAGTAAAAGGACTGTGAGAATCAAAGTCCACCTTAAGTCCATCTCCTTGAACCAATCCGGCCATTTAAATTCCTTCTGCTTTCTCCATTTCTCTTTCATGGTATGATATTTTTTCCTGTCATGTTGCTATTTGTTGTTCATAAATTCCAAGGCATAACCAGTGCATGCAAATCACAATGTTTTTATGAGAAGAGGAGTTTAATGCCAGTACAAAGATTTATGACACCATATATTTTTTTACTTGCTATTAGTCACACAGGCATTTTAATGCAGAGATTAATTTTTAATAACTCTTCTATTTGCATCTCTGGACTTATTGATTTGAAACATGGTGGTAGCGGTGATCAGGATGTCTTTTTATAGTCAAAGGAACTTTAAATAAGCCTTTCCCATAAGTCTGCACATTTCTTACAGTCATATTCAGTGAGCTGAAAAATGCTTTGTTGTTTGAAAATGATCATAGTGGACATATTATGTGACTGATCAAAACTCTATTTAATTTTGAAGAGACTACATAATATATTCATTTGAGATGGGGAAGCAAGAAATTCATTCTATATATTGTTTCTTTTTTAAAAACACATCCAAAATAAATGCAGAAGACTAGAGCTTAATAAAACCTAATCTATTCAAGAGGGTGAAGATTCCATGGTGTACCTTCTTTCATTTTACTCAATCAAAAACATGGCTTCTATTGTTTTTTTAAAGTTATCATCATAACATATGGGTCAATAAAATAATCAAGACTCTATTGGCAATATATTATTAAATTTACTTCTCAGGAATTCAACAAGCAAAAGTCTTATTTAAACAAAGAAATAAAAATGAATCAATTAGAAATCAGCACAATGCACACACACACACACACACACACAACTGTAACACTTTTTAAAAGCTCTGAATGTCTGAATATTTAATAACTGGGATTGATTGATGGTACACTCATGAAATGACATATTTTGTAGTTATTCCAATATAGATATAAGATAATATAGATTATAGGATAATATTAATGACATGAAAAAGAAATGCTGATATTTGAAGGCAGAAAGCATCCGTGATTAAAAACTCATATTTAAAAGGGGGAATGTGTATACAAATGTGCAGAAAATGCTATTATAATAAATTACAGTATGCTAATAATTGTTATTCCTTGGTATGACTGCAAATATTTTTCCATTTATTCATATTTTCCATCATCCTATTTATTATTTTAATGTTGGATAAATTACCTTACAAGATACATACATAAAGGCATCTTGAAGGATATACAAATAAGACAATCCATCCTTACACTGAAGAAGCATGAAAAGAATGATGATCTCTATGAAGCTGTGCGGAAGTGGAATAAAGTCTCTTGAGGGTAGATTTGATTTTGTGGTAACAATAGTCCTGGTTATTTGGGCCAACCTTCATGATCCATAAAGCATGATAACTAAGAACACTTAAGAAAATATGAACACACTTTCCTAGAAGAATAATAGTTGCAAGGTTGTATGGATTAAATTTCCCCCATAGAGTCCTCAATAGGATAGTATCTGGAGATGAGGCCTTTGGGAAATGATGAGGTTTATACAAAATCATAAGGCCAGAGGCCTCATGATGGGATTTTTAAGAAGACATGGGAGAGTGAGCTCTCTGCCTATGTGAGGATATAGACAGTTGTCTAAAAACCAGGAAAAGGGCCCTTAGTAGACAATGATTCTGCCAGGAAGTTATCTTGGACTGTTCAAGCTCCAGAACTGGGAGAAACAAATTTCTGTGGTCTAAGCATCCTGGTCTCTGGAGTTTTGTTACAACAATTTGACCTACTAAGAAACTAGGAGATGTATGAATATTGTGCCATTACCTTGGAGAAGAAGGAAGTACAAAGAGTCATGACAGCCATTAAAATTATTAATGGGAAAGATTTTCTGATTAAAAAAAGAAAGCGGGGCACCTGGGTGGCTCAGTCGGTTAAGCGTCCGACTTCAGCTCAGGTCATGTCTCCTGGTTCGTGGGTTCGAGTCCTGCATCGGGCTCTGTGCTGACAGCTCAGAGCCTGAAGCCTTCTTCAGGTTCTGTGTCTCCCTCTCTCTCTCTCTGCCCCTCCCCTGCTCATGCTCTGTCTCTCTCTCTCTCTCTGTCTCAAAAATAAATAAACATTAAAAAAAAAATTTTTTTTAAAAGAAAGTAGCTAAGAGACTGAGAAAGTCTCTAGGTGTCTTCTGAAAATTGTCCCAAGCTTACAAATGATGAGGACCCTAGTGTTGTAAAATTGAAAGGCTATAGAAGTTAATGCCCATTGAAAATAAATCAACCTTTACATGAATTGTGACTGGTCTTTGATACATTTGGATGGCCTAGAATAATCTCAGGACTTGACATTTACATGATTCCAGATTGCTAATGCTCTTAGGTGTGTGTTTAGAATAAAACAAGACATGTATGTATATGAGGGGAAATAGCATCACCTTAGGCTTCCCATTACTTTTTTTAAAAATACATTTTCCTATAACTTCAAATATATCTAGGCCTATGAAGAGATAAAATGATAGAAATGAGAACAGCACAGACAACAAATCACAGAAACAGGCCTTCATGTACTAGAAATGGTGAAATTACTATTACAGACAGAAAAGCAAATACAGTTAATATGCTTACAGAAATAATAGCTGATGTTCATTGAAAATTTTAGTAAAAAACTGGAAGTTATAAAAGGTATTATTAAGGAATTGAGGAAAATAATCTAGAAATTGTAAACATTTAAAGTATAATAATTCAGGGCACTTGGGTGGTTCAGTCGATTAAGCATCTGACTCTTGATTTCGGCTCAGATCATGATCTCATTCTTCATGAGATTGAGCCCCATGTGGGACTCCTCACTCTCAACATGGAGCCTACTTGGGACACTCTCTCTCCCTCCCTCTCTCTCAAAATAAATAAATAAACTTGTTAAAAAAATGTAACAACCCCAACTTAGAACCCAATGAATAGATTTCACAGCAGATTAGACAAAAGAACCTATTCCATATATGAAGCCTGGGAAAATAATATAGAAGAGAGAATACACAAAATAAATTAATAAGGTGTAAAGGACAATGAGAGAGAATGGGAAAGAAGTTACATATAAAGAGACAAGAGATAAAAACATTGCAAAATGGATGGATACATTCACAGATTCAAAATGCTCAGTAATCTTCATGAAAGATACATAAGAAAAAATCCACACCTACAAACATTATAGTGAAAGTATTGTAATCTAGAGACATTGAGGGATGCAGCTGGATGGAGGGACCCTTCTAATCAGCCAGAATAAAATAGATTATTTTCAAGGATAATCAGGTTATTTTTATAAACTACTTTTCATTTGTAACCATCAAAGCCAAAGAAAATATTTGCCAACCTTGAATTACATACTAAGTGAAAATACCTTCCAAACATGAGAGTAAAATAAATAAGCATATATTCAGTGGAACATAAAAATAAATACTTATAGCTGAACTTTAGTCTTAAGGAAAATGGATTCAAATGGAAAGCAGACACACAGGAAGAAATAACTAGGAATGCAAAGGTCATTATGTACATAACTTTAAAAGAACATGGATTTTTAAAAATAATAGTCACAACTTATATCTTCTAATATTCATATTACATGTTTAATAAATTGTAAATGATTAAAGAAAATTAGAATTTTCTAAGGTCCCTGAATTTTCCTTTGGGAAGAGGGTAAAATTATAAGTTAACACCAGAATTTGATAAATCAAGGATTTAAGTTTGTATCTCTAGAACTGAGTCTTCAACAAACTAACACAGGAATCTAAATAAATAAAAGATTGTCAGTCACAACCAGGAAAGGAAGAAAAAAGGAACATATAATAGGTGGAACAAAGAGAAGGGCTTTTAAGGTGAATGATTTAAACCACAAAATAACTGCAATTAAATAAAATGTAAATGGACTGAGGGTTCCCCTTAAAAAGTGAGCTGATTCAGAATCAAAAGCTCACTTCATGATCTTACAACAAATACAACTAAAATAAAAGAATTAAAAATATTAAAAGGCTAGAAGATAGTAAAATATAAGCCAGGTGAGCCCTTCCCAAATCAAACTTACAGAATTGTATTAATATCACACAAAATAGATGTTAAAGTAAAATTATAATTTAAATTCATCATGTTAAATGCCTCAGTTAATCAGGAAGATGTCTATTTTAAATATATATGTATTCATTAAAATCACCATAAAATATAAATAAAATTGACACAGACAAAAGAGGAAATATATAATGTAATCCAGAATTATAGTGAAAAAGTATCTTTAACAGTTCTTCTCAGTAATTTTATTTTATTTTATTTTTTTTAATATATGAAATTTATTGTCAAATTGGTTTCCATACAACACCCAGTGCTCATCCCTAAAGGCGCCCTCCTCAATACCCATCACCCACCCTCCCCTCCCTCCCACCACCCATCAACCCTCAGTTTGTTCTCAGTTTTTAACAGTCTATTATGTTTTGGCTCTCTCCCACTCTAACCTCTTTTTTTTTTTTTCCTTCCCTTCCCTCATGGGTTTCTGTTAAGTTTCTTAGGATCCACATAAGAGTGAAACCATATGGTATCTGTCTTTCTCTGTATGGCTTATTTCACTTAGCATCACACTCTCCAATTCCATCCACGTTGCTACAAAAGGCCATATTTCATTCTTTCTCATTGCCACGTAGTATTCCATTGTGTATATAAACCACAATTTCTTTCTCCATTCATCAGTTGATGGACATTTACGCTCTTTCCATAATTTGGCTATTGTTGACAGTGTTGCTATAAACATTGGGGTACAAGTGCCCCTATGCATCAGTACTCCTGTATCCCTTGGATAAATTCCTAGCAGTGCTACTGCTGGGTCATAGGGTAGGTCTATTTTTAATTTTCTGAGGAACCTCCACACTGTTTTCCAGAGTGGCTGCACCAGTTTGCATTCCCACCAACAGTGCAAGAGGGTTCCCGTTTCTCCACATCCTCTCCAGCATCTATAGTCTCCTGATTTGTTCATTTTGGCCACTCTGACTGGCGTGAGGTGATATCTGAGTGTGGTTTTGATTTGTATTTCCCTGATAAGGAGCGACGTTGAACATCTTTTCATGTGCCTGTTGGCCATCCAGATGTCTTCTTTAGAGAAGTGTCTATTCATGTTTTCTGCCCATTTCTTCACTGGGTTATTTGTTTTTCGGGTGTGGAGTTTGGTGAGCTCTTTATAGATTTTGGATACTAGCCCTTTGTCTGATATGTCATTTGCAAATATCTTGTCCCATTCCGTTGGTTGCCTTTTAGTTTTGTTGGTTGTTTCCTTTGCTGTGCAGAAGCTTTTTATCTTCATAAGGTCCCAGTAATTCACTTTTGCTTTTAATTCCCTAGCCTTTGGGGATGTGTCGAGTAAGAGATTGCTACGGCTGAGGTCAGAGAGGTCTTTTCCTGCTTTCTCCTCTAGGGTTTTAATGGTTTCCTGTCTCACATTCAGGTCCTTTATCCATTTTGAGTTTATTTTTGTGAATGGTGTGAGAAAGTGGTCTAGTTTCAACCTTCTGCATGTTGCTGTCCAGTTCTCCCAGCACCATTTGTTAAAGAGACTGTCTTTTTTCCATTGGATGTTCTTTCCTGCTTTGTCAAAAATGAGTTGGCCATACGTTTGTGGGTCTAGTTCTGGGGTTTCTATTCTATTCCATTGGTCTATGTGTCTGTTTTTGTGCCAATACCATGCTGTCTTGATGATGACAGCTTTGTAGTAGAGGCTAAAGTCTGGGATTGTGATGCCTCCTGCTTTGGTCTTCTTCTTCAAAATTCCTTTGGCTATTCGGGGCCTTTTGTGGTTCCATATGAATTTTAGGATTGCTTGTTCTAGTTTCGAGAAGAATGCTGGTGCAATTTTGATTGGGATTGCATTGAATGTGTAGATAGCTTTGGGTAGTATTGACATTTTGACAATATTTATTCTTCCAATCCATGAGCAGGGAATGTCTTTCCATTTCTTTAAATCTTCTTCAATTACCTTCATAAGCTTTCTATAGTTTTCAGCATACAGATCTTTTACATCTTTGGTTAGATTTATTCCTAGGTATTTTATGCTTCTTGGTGCAATTGTGAATGGGATCAGTTTCTTTATTTGTCTTTCTGTTGCTTCATTGTTAGTGTATAAGAATGCAACTGATTTCTGGACATTGATTTTGTATCCTGCAACTTTGCTGAATTCATGTATCAGTTCTAGCAGACTTTTGGTGGAGTCTATCGGATTTTCCATGTATAATATCATGTCATCTGCAAAAAGCGAAAGCTTGACTTCATCTTTGCCAATTTTGATGCCTTTGATTTCCTTTTTTGTCTGATTGCTGATGCTAGAACTTCCAGCACTATGTTAAACAACAGCGGTGAGAGTGGGCATCCCTGTCGTGTTCCTGATCTCAGGGAAAAAGCTCTCAGTTTTTCCCCGTTGAGGATGATGTTAGCTGTGGGTTTTTCATAAATGGCTTTTATGATCTTTAAGTATGTTCCTTCTATCCCGACTTTCTCAAGGGTTTTTATTAAGAAAGGGTGCTGGATTTTGTCAAAGGCCTTTTCTGCATCAATTGACAGGATCATATGGTTCTTCTCTTTTTTTTTGTTAATGTGATGTATCACGTTGATTGATTTGCGAATGTTGAACCAGCCCTGCATCCCAGGAATGAATCCCACTTGATCATGGTGAATAATTCTTTTTATATGCCGTTGAATTCGATTTGCTAGTATCTTATTGAGAATTTTTGCATCCGTATTCATCAGGGATATTGGCCTGTAGTTCTCTTTTTTTACTGGGTCTCTGTCTGGTTTAGGAATCAAAGTAATACTGGCTTCATAGAATGAGTCTGGAAGTTTTCCTTCCCTTTCTATTTCTTGGAATAGCTTGAGAAGGATAGGTATTATCTCTGCTTTAAACGTCTGGTAGAACTCCCCTGGGAAGCCATCTGGTCCTGGACTCTTATTTGTTGGGAGATTTTTGATAACCGATTCAATTTCTTCGCTGGTTATGGGTCTGTTCAAGCTTTCTATTTCCTCCTGATTGAGTTTTGGAAGCGTGTGGGTGTTCAGGAATGTGTCCATTTCTTCCAGGTTGTCCAATTTGTTGGCATATAATTTTTCATAGTATTCCCTGATAATTGTTTGTATCTCTGAGGGATTGGTTGTAATAATTCCATTTTCATTCATGATTTTATCTATTTGGGTCATCTCCCTTTTCTTTTTGAGAAGCCTGGCTAGAGGTTTGTCAGTTTTGTTTATTTTTCAAAAAACCAACTCTTGGTTTCGTTGATCTGCTCTACAGTTTTTTTAGATTCTATATTGTTTATTTCTGCTCTGATCGTTATTATTTCTCTTCTTCTGCTGGGTTTAGGCTGCCTTTGCTGTTCTGCTTCTATTTCCTTTAGATGTGGTATTAGATTTTGTATTTGGGATTTTTCTTGTTTCTTGAGATAGGCCTGGATTGCAATGTATTTTCCTCTCAGGACTGCCTTCGCTGCACCCCAAAGCGTTTGGATTGTTGTATTTTCATTTTCGTTTCCATATATTTTTTGATTTCTTCTCTAATTGCCTGGTTGACCCACTCATTCGTTAGTAGGGTGTTCTTTAACCTCCACGCTTTTGGAGGTTTTCCAGACTTTTTCCTGTGGTTGATTTCAAGCTTCATAGCATTGTGGTCTGAAAGTATGCATGGTATAATTTCAATTCTTGTAAACTTATGAAGGGCTGCTTTGTGACCCAGTATATGATCTATCTTGGAGAATGTTCCATGTGCACTCGAGAAGAAAGTATATTCTGTTGCTTTGGGATGCAGAGTTCTAAATATATCTGTCAAGTCCATCTGATCCAATGTCTCATTCAGGGCCCTTGTTTCTTTATTGACCGTGTATCTAGATGATCTATCCATTTCTGTAAGTGGAGTGTTAAAGTCCCCAGCAATTACCACATTCTTATCAATAAGGTTGCTTCTGTTTATGAGTAATTGTTTTATATATTTGGGGGCTCCAGTATTCGGCGCATAGACATTTATAATTGTTAGCTCTTCCTGATGGATAGACCCTGTAATTATTATATAATGCCCTTCTTCATCTCTTGTTACAGCCTTTAATTTAAAATCTATTTTGTCTGATATAAGTATGGCTACTCCAGCTTTCTTTTGGCTTCCAGTAGCATGATAAATAGTTCTCCATCCCCTCACTCTCAATCTAAAGGTGTCCTCAGATCTAAAATGAGTCTCTTGTAGACAGCAAATAGATGGGTCTTGTTTTTTTATCCATTCTGATACCCTATGTCTTTTGGTTGGTGCATTTAATCCATTTACATTCAGTGTTATTATAGAAAGATACGGGTTTAGAGTCATTGTGATGTCTGTATGTTTTATGCTTGTAGCGATGTCTCTTGTACTTTGTCTCACAGGATCCCCCTTAGGATCTCTTGTAGGGCTGGTTTAGTGGTGACAAATTCCTTTAGTTTTTGTTTGTTTGGGAAGACCTTTATCTCTCCTTCTATTCTAAATGACAGACTTGCTGGATAAAGGATTCTCGGCTGCATATTTTTCCTGTTTAGCACACTGAAAACATCGTGCCAATCCTTTCTGGCCTGCCAAATTTCAAAAGAGAGATCAGTCATGAGTCTTATAGGTCTCTCTTTATATGTAAGGGCACGTTTATCCCTTGCTGCTTTCAGAATTTTCTCTTTATCCTTGTATTTTGCCAGTTTCACTATGGTATGTCGTGCAGAAGATCGATTCAAGTTACGTCTGAAGGGAGTTCTCTGTGCCTCTTGGATTTCAATGCCTTTTCCTTCCCCAGTTCAGGGAGGTTCTCAGCTATAATTTCTTCATGTACCCCTTCAGCACCTTTCCCTCTCTCTTCCTCCTCTGGGATACCAATTATGCGTATATTATTTCTTTTTAGTGTATCACTTATTTCTCTAATTTTCCCCTCATACTCCTGGATTTTTTTTATCTCTCTTTCTCTCAGCTTCCTCTTTTTCCATAACTTTATCTTCTAGTTCACCTATTCTTTCCTCTGCCTCTTCAATTCGAGCTGTCGCCATTTCCATTTTGTTTTGCATTTCGTTTAAAGCGCTTTTCAGCTCCTCGTGACTGTTCCTTAGTCCCTTGATCTCTGTAGCAAGAGATTCTCTGCTGTCCTCTATACTGTTTTCAAGCCCAGCGATTAATTTTATGACTATTATTCTAAATTCACTCTCTGTTATATTATTTAAATCCTTTTTGATCAGTTCATTAGCTGTTCTTATTTCCTGGAGATTCTTCTGAGGGGAATTCTTCCGCTTGGTCATTTTGGATAGTCCCTGGAGTGGTGAGGACCTGCAGGGCACTTCCCCTGTGCTGTGGTGTATAACTGGAGTTGATGGGCGGGGTCGCAGTCAGTCCTGATGTCTGCTCCCAGCCCACCGCTGGGGCCACAGTCAGACTGGTGTGTGCCTTCTCTTCCCCTCTCCTAAGGTGGGGTTCACTGTGGGGTGGGGTGGCCCGTCTGGGCTACCTGCACACTGCCAGGCTTGTGGTGCTGGGTATCTGGCATATTAGCTGGGGTGGGTAGGCAAGGTGCACTGGGGCAGGAGGGGCAGGCTTAGCTCACTGCTCCTTAGGTGATCCACTTCAGGAGGGGCCCTGTGGCAGTGGGAGGGAGTCAGATCCGCTGCTGGAGGTTTGGCTCCGCAGAAGCACAGAGTTGGGTGTTTGCGCTGAGCAAGCAAGTTCCCTGGCAGGAACTGGTTCCCTTTGGAATTTTGGCTGGGGGATGGGCGGGGGAGATGGCGCTGGCGAGCGCCTTTGTTCCCCACCAAACTGAGCTCTGTCGTCCGGGGGCTCAGCAGCTCTCCCTCCCTTTGTCCTCCAGCCTTCCCGCTTTCTGAGCAGAGCTGTTAACTTATGACCTCCCAGACGCTAAGTCGCGCTTGCTGTCGGAACACAGTCCGTCAGGCCCCTCAGCTTTGCAAGCCAGACTCGGGGGCTCTACTTGGCCGGCGGGCCGCCCCTCCGCCCCGGCTCCCTGCCGCCAGTCCGTGGATCGCGCACCGCCTCGCCGTCCTTCCTACCCTCTTCCATGGGCCTCTCATCTGCGCTTGGCTCCAGAGACTCCGTTCTGCTAATCCTCTGGCGGTTTTCTGGGTTATTTAGGCAGGTGTAGGTGGAATCTAAGTGATCAGCAGGACGCGCGGTGAGCCCAGCCTCCTCCTACGCCGCCATCTTCTTCCCCTCTTCTCTTCTCAGTAATTTTAGAATCCATAGGCAAAAATCAGTAAGCATATAGAGGATTAAATGACATGGTTAACCAATGCCCTAATGGATGTATGTAGACTATTATACAAAATCAATGCAGGATACACATAAAAGCATACATAGAGTATTTATAACAACAAAAAAAGACTACTGTATACTAGATCATAAAGCCAACCTTTGAAAATTCCAAACGTTTGAAGTAGACTCTGTTTCTGATGACAGCATAACAGACATAGGAACCAATAGCATAAACAAACATATAAAATCTTCATATGTTTAGGAATTTAGAAACATTTTCCCAAAGCCCCAATTAATCAATGATTTTATGACAATAGGCATTTAAGAATAATTTGAAATTTAAAAAATACAACATGTGAAACTTTGGGGTTTGCAGCTAACATGATATATATAAAGAAATTTATGGCATTACAATTGAAGCAATGGAAAAAAGTTCTTCCTCTTTAAATATAGATATAGTTATATTAGGTTTACCTTGTTTAGATCTTGATTGCACTGCTTTTCATTATTTGTCTTACATGGAGCATTTTAAACTTTATTTTCAATAAGTTTTTCTTTTAAATATGCTTCAAAACATGTACTAACACATTTTTTCAATGAAAAATCTTGTTAGACTGTCTCTAATAGAAAACAAGTCTGAAATAACTGATGTTTTGACAACAGAATTGATTGTGCCAATTGGGAAAAATGAGCATAATCTTCAGCTCTAGGATTTAGAAAAACATTTTAAGTATAAGATGAGTTAAAGCATTAAATAAAAAAATAATTTTATGGAAAAATGTATTTATTTTATTTTTTTTATTTTTTTAAATTTTTTTTTTCAACGTTTATTTTATTTTTGGGACAGAGAGAGACAGAGCATGAACGGGGGAGGGGCAGAGAGAGAGGGAGACACAGAATCGGAAACAGGCTCCAGGCTCCGAGCCATCAGCCCAGAGCCTGATGCGGGGCTCGAACTCACGGACCGCGAGATCGTGACCTGGCTGAAGTCGGACGCTTAACCGACTGCGCCACCCAGGCGCCCCAGGAAAAATGTATTTAAATTACTATTTTTAACCCTTTCTGAAAAGTTCATGCATAAAAAAGATGCTCCTAATAACAGCAGGCTAATTAATCCTGTTTAGAATATTTCCACCAAATTAAGAGAATGAATTTACTGGCTAATATATATTTGTGCATGCAAGGTGGTTTGCTTCAAAAAAATTCAAATTGTCTATTCATGTAGTCAGATGAAAGGTCATTAAAAATTATTTTTATGACATATTGTCTTATGTACTTCATATTGTATTCAAAATCAGAACGCCCTAGCAGTTATTTTAAAAAGTCTATCTCCATGTGCTTTGTATATTACTATCTAACTTTTTATGAAAATAATATCAATTAATGCTCTTATTAAAATGAGAAAGTGGAGGGGCGCCTGGGTGGCTCAGTTGGTTGAACGTCTGACTTCAGCTCAGGTCATGATCTCACAGCTTGTGAGTTCGAGCCCCACATCAGGCTCTGCACTGACAGCTCAGAGCCTGAAGACTGCTTCGGATTCTGTGCCTCTCTCTCTCTGCCCCAACCCACTCACATTCTGTCTCTGTCTGTCTCAAAAATAAATAAACATTAAAAAATAATTTTAAAAAATGAGGAAGTGGATGCGGGCCTGGGTGGCTCAGTTGGTTAAGCAATTGACTCTTGATTTCAGTTCAGTTGATAATCTCGCAGAGTTAGTAAGATCAGGTCCCTCATCAGGCTCTATACTGACTTGAGTGGAACCTGCTGGGGATTCCCTCTCCCTCTCTCTCTGCCCCTCCCCTGTAAGTGTGTGCACATTTTCTCTCTCTCTCAGAATAAATAAATAAACATTTAAAAAATAAATAAATAAAATGAGAAAGTGGAATAGAATTGATTCCACTCAAATCTGTTTCATTCTACCAGTAAATAACATTCATAAATTGACAATGAAGTTATATAAAGTTCAGTATATCTCATGAAGAAGTCATTTTTCTCCGTTACCTTTTTATATTTAATAATTATCAAAATGTGTAATATACTTATATTCTTAGGATTCATTGATTATGCTTTTAAATGAAATTTAAGTTATAAGAATTTTAATAGTATCTTACATCATAGGAAAATTTAAAAATAACTGTGTATATTATTTTAAATAATTAGGATTGGGTGATGGAGATTGTGGCAGAGCCTTAATTAGTTTTATCAGTGGAATCAGTATATCCAACATATACGTCAGGAAAAAATTCTGTGTTAAGATAAAGCTTTGTCTTGCTTCTGTAAACATTCCCCAAGAGTAACTCATTCTTTGACAATATGTGATCTCAGCACTCAATTTATAATATACTCAAGGCCATTAAGAAACCATTAAAAGAGTCTTCCTAAACCAACATACATGTTTCAATGTATGCATGTTGGAATGGGGGGGTGCATCTTTAATTTGGACAATGTATGGATTCATGCTCTTTGAGGGGTTTTGTCTTTCTTTTTTA
This sequence comes from Lynx canadensis, assembly GCF_007474595.2. Classification (NCBI taxonomy): domain Eukaryota; kingdom Metazoa; phylum Chordata; class Mammalia; order Carnivora; family Felidae; genus Lynx; species Lynx canadensis. Next base: position 48,654,794 of record NC_044315.2, read on the forward strand.
AAAATGGGCAAAAGAATATTTGGAAAGTAAAAGAGGGATCATCTTGTGCCTGTTATCAGACAGATCAAACTGAGAAAAGAACACTAGGAAAGCTGAGGATTTGAAAATTGATTCCCTAAATATTCACATGGCAATATTCCCATGATACAATTGACCTGCTGTGAAGACTGGCTCTAAAAGTTAAAAAACACTCAGGGTTGTCCATACCTGAAATTTTTGTTAAGAGGGACTGGGTAGCAATCATGCTTTAGGCCAGTGTTTTTCAAAATATGGATCTTTACTAGGTTATTACATGTTTTTAGTGCGTCTCAGTAAGTATATTTTAATTAATTATGATAATTAAGATAGAAAACCTCAAAATATCAGAGCTTGCCATAGTTAGAGTGAGCAGAGTTTTGGGAAATTTGTTAATTTGTTACTAATTATATATATATATATATATATATATATATATATATGCATATACAGGAAGATATATAAATGTAAAGTTTATTTATTTTAAGAGAGAGAGAGATAGCATGAGTGGGAGAGGGACAGAGAGAGAGGGAGAGAGAGAATCCCAAGCAGTCTCTGTGCTGTCAGCACAGAGCCTGACACGGGGCTCAAACTCACAAACCATGAGATTATAACCTGAGGCGAAATCAAGAGTCAGACACTTAACCAACTGAACCAACCAGGCATCCCAATAAACATATATTTGTGTGTCCACACATATACATAGAGATGTATGCATGTTGGATTGTGTTGTGAAATGTATTTCTTGTTATGTATGATATTCAAAAACCATAAAAGCTGGTGCCTAGTGCCTTTGATAATGGAATATAGACTAAATGTTCAGTTTTTATCATATGGCTATGGAATTCCCCTCAAAATATATTTCTTCTTTTTCTCCCTCTCTTTATACGTCAAATGCCACAAAATTAAGATTTGAATGAACTGACCTCATGCTAATATACAGAAAGGACTATCAGAATTTTATTTATCAAAACCCAGTGTACCTAGTTGATGCTTTTAAGGTTGATCTTAGTGGCAAGAAAAATGGATTGAGAAAATCAAATGAGGTACCTGAGTCAGGCTGAAATTGTACAAACTTCAGAGTAAGTTGAAGCAAACCTCATAATACGAGGTCACCGGGTTTTGTGTTGCATGCATTTAGACAACTCCTTCATATGTCTATAGATAGATATAGATATAGATATAGATATAGATATAGATATAGATATAGATACAATTTCAGGGCTTTTCAGTACTGACAGCTGACAAGGACTCATTTGCTTGCTTCTGTTGTCCACTTGCAGTACTCATATAAACCAAAAAGAGCTTTAAAAATTTAAATATCTTGGGAACTGGTGAAAAACCATACAATCCCAGAAAGAATTCTCACTATCCAAAGAAAGAAATCTGATGCCCTGAGGTGGAAGTAAAGGATAAGAAGGTTAAATAACAAACTGCCCATTAGAGATCAGGTCTGTCTACACACTATATCACATTGCTTCCTATAATTCCAGTATAACCATCAGATTTGTTTATTCCCTACACACAGCAATAGATATACATCTACTGACTTGATATATACACACATATATCTGTAATTTTTTTTTAATATTTCAGTATATTGTTGTGGGCAATGGTTAAACAATTGCAAATATGTATGTATGTATATATATGTATATACACTTCAAATATATTATATTATATTATATTATATTATATTATATTATATTATATTATATTATTTCTAAACCTCAATATAGTTTTTTTATCAAGACTATTTGCTAGTAAAATAAAATTAAGAAAAGGACCATAATGTAATGGGAACACAAAAGGAGATATTCTATTGTTTGATAACCTAGACTTGTCAATGAACCAATCCTTTCTTTTCTCAGCTTAAAATATGGGGATCAAAAGTTATGCAGTATGTAAACATAACATGAAAATGTACAATGCATGCTTCATCCCGATACAGGTCTTCAGTATATAAAGACACTGTCTTTTAATAATCCTTTTCAACTGCTGATTCCTTGATAATTAGAAATACCTGTATAAGCACAAGGTCACACCCCAAAATAAATATAGTCTCCTAGAGAAGAATACCAACTGTTTTCTAATTAATCTTTATTAGAATTAAATTGAAAGCAATTTCTCGTGAACCACCTGTAGGGTTTTCTTCTTCCGCGTCTTTATATCCATAGGGCTAGTAAGCACATTGCATTGGCACATAATATCCATTAAAAATGTATTTGTTAAAAGTATGGAGAAATGAGTGAACAAATGACTAGCTAGTTGGATGCTTGGCAATGTTTTAAAAAGATACATTCTTAATAGCAGAATATGGACATAACTTAGAAATGGGCTTCTAGAATAGGGACCATGAGTAGATACATGAAAAGAGTTGATCAAGAATGGCTATCTTGAGTAAATAATTGCCTATTGTATTTAAGAAGAGAATAGTCATGGGACATCTGGGTGCTCAGTTGGTTAATTGACTGGCTCAGATCATGATCTCATGGTTTGTGAGTTCAAGCCCCATGTTGGACTCTGTGCTAACATCTCAAAGCCTGGAGCCTGCCTCAGATTTGTGTCTCCCTCTCTTTCTCTGCCTGTCCCCCAGTCATGCTCGCTTGCTCGCTCTCTCTCTCTCTCTCTCTCTCTCTCAAAAATAGATAAACATTTAAACAAATGAAGAAAATAGTCATGATTAAAAAATCTTAGTCATTCACATCAAGAATTAGATTGTCGAAAGAGTTTCAGTGAAGGTATTTATAAAAGCCTGGAAGTTTTTGTTGTATATTTGATTGCATGTTTTCATATGCCACACAAAAATACAGAAATAAATTTTTCGATAATATTCTTATTCATGAAGAGTCATTATTTTCTCTCCAGAAATTCTGAGTATACTTAAATACGTTGGTTTCATATCTCATCGACTTTATAAATGCAATTCAATTTTTTAACTTATTCATTTTTTATGAACATTTACTTTTTCAGTCTTTGCTAAGGATAAAAATGAGCTAGTTTTATACTGTAACTTGCCTATGAGGCAATGTCAAAGGACAATCCTATTTTATATAGCTAAGTGGATCATTAATATACACATAAACAGCAATCATTTTTCAGTGTCCGTGGTCCTATTATAAATGCAATCATTCTTATTGCATTCTTAATGTATTAGGCCATATTTTCTAAATTTCTGTAACTTTTCTTTAAGGTTTTATTTTTTTAAATAATCTCTATGCTCAAAGTAGGGCTCAAATTTACAACCCCAAGATTGAGAGTCACGTGCTGTACCAGCTGAGCTAGTCAGGTACCCCTGACTATATCTGTAACATTTTTAAAGTTTATAATTTATCCTTTTTTTCTATATTTTGGAGGAATCATAATAATTATGTTGCTACTTATAGTATTAAAATAAAAGCATCCTTAATTTGTATGAATATCAAATATATTTTTACATATTATTTCTGGGCATATTTCCAATATCTTATAGCTTTATTAAAAGTTAATAATTTCAGAATGTCCCCATGTATTTATATCCTTGAACTGCTTCTATCACATGGAAGGGTTATTTTTTCATTAAAATATTTTGCAAAAACAAACAGATTATACCCCCCCCACATACACACCACTGTTCAGTTTTATAAAGTAAGGCAAATAGTGCCAGCAATTAGCTGGCCTTTGCAAAACATTAGCATTTAAACTGACATCAAAAACAATCAAAATACGGGCACCTGAGTGGCTCAGTGACTCTAGATTTCAGCTCAGGTTGTGATCTCATGGTTTGTGGATCAAGCCCTGCCTTGGCCTACACACTGACAGAGCAGAGCCTCCTTGGGATTCTCTCTCTCCCTCACTCTCTGCCTCTCCCCCCTCATGTGTGCACTCTGTCGAGTGTGCTCTCTCTCTCTCTCTCTCTCTCTCTCAAAATAAATAAATACACATTTAGAAAAACAGTGAAAATAAAAGTGATCTTTGCATTTCATAAGAGAAAATGCATCCTACAAATCTCAGGTTTTAAATATATGTAAAACATAAAAGGAAATATACACATCCATTCTGACTACCAAGAGAGGGGTAGAGGTTAGAGGTAAGAAAAGGGTGAAGTCACAGCAGACTTTAGAAGCGTTCATCTCTGGCTGTCAGCCCTGTGGATATCTAATGCCCTACATGTACTTGGGATTCAGTCTAAATACATTTTTTTTTTTTAATGGAACATAGTAGCGAATGTAGCCTTATTGATTAGTGTATCTATAAGATCAAGTTCCAGGATGCTTTTTTCACCTCATTCTACCTTTTAAAATCACAAAATATAAGAGAATCAGAATTTCATAGATCTGAAAATATCAGCTGGAAAGAATTTTTACCCTTTTCAAAAATAGATATGCACACCAATATTCAACACCTTCATAAAAAAATGTATCCTATTTACAGCTCTAATAAACCCCCATTAAATCACAGTAATCATGTGCTAGAGAACAGGTGTTTTAAATCACTAAATTTGGAATGGAGTGAAGTTGAAGGAGCATGTTGGAAGCTTTTCATTGGCTGAGTGTGGCTGCAGTTTCCATGGCAATTCCACCCTGGTTCCCAAATCTTCCTCACTCTTTCAAAATGCAGTGGAAAATACTATTTAGTATGAGGACAAAAAATTGGGTCAAATTACCATCACTTATTTAGCTAGAAACAGCAGTAGGAATAGTGAGAAACATGTGTGGACTCTCCATTACAATTCACTCACATTTTATACCCTCTACGTTCATTTATGCATATTTTCTACGCCCTCTGCTGTTAATGAACATATGTGCAAAATAAAAATACCCATAGGCCAACAGCTTGTTACATTAGTGATCATCTATGGAAAGAAAATGTCAGTCATCTATGGAAAGAAAATGTCATAGGAAACACTATCACACTTGGTGTTTATGTTTACAGTGTTACATGTTTGGATGCATTAAAATCATTATCAAGTAACATTAACTCAATACTCCAAGGCCCTATGACATTTCCAAACTGAGTTGTACATGGCCCCTGTTTTGTAGGGTTGGCATTACTTTAGACTTAGAACCAGAGAGAGACAGAGACCAAGTGTTGTTACTTCAGTGAAGAAAGGAAGGGACAATATATAGGACATGTACAAGGCATAGGAATCCTCTTAACCATAGTCTGCTCATGCATGTCAAGAAACAAGGTCCTAGACTTTTAACTTGGTAAGAATACACATGCATAGGGGCCATTCTGTAAAAGTTGAGTATGTCTGAAAAAAGGTTATGGCTTGATCTAACACAATTTAATCCCATAGTATTTTCTTGGGATTATGACCTAAATTACAATTTCAGTTGCTAACGTAAGAAGAGAAATAGCCATGTTTGACTCTGAGGTTTTAGTGAATCTGTGGAGACAGAAAAGAGTAAAGACACTTAAGGAGCAGAAATAACAAAGGGCTAATGAACAAGATTAAGAGTTTCCACTTGTGATCACTTCACTGAGGAAGTTAGAAAAACGGCCCTCCTATGGAACATATGACTTTAAAATAAGAGTGCCTACAGAAGACAAGCCAGAATAATAATCCCTAACTTTAGACTATTGGTGCCTTAGAAGAGGCACCAAATTGGAAATGAAACTACAAGGACCTGCCAAAAACAGGCAATAATGTAAATCAGGATAAATTAGGTAAAGTGAGACTCTGTGCTTCAGATTACACTTTTCAAGAGCTTGTACCTCAAAAATCTTTCCTACTAAAATGCTTAAATATTTTGAATATCTCAGAGAGCAGTGAAATAAATTCACAGTCTTTGAAGTCAGAATCAAGGTTTTGAATTTTGACCAAGTCAGCTAAACTAAATTACTTCTATCTTATCTCTGAGTCTCAGTGTTCTCTTTTGCAAAGTGGGATCAAGTATACAAATTTTGCATGTTTGCTGTGAACAGTCAAGACAATACTGGTATTGTCACTGTTACAAAGTAAATATGTTTCCCTCTATTGTCTTCCTTTCCTCTGCTCCCTTATCTGATGCTATAGGAAATGAGAATAGTATAAGTGGAAAGAAAGAAAGAGCCATAAAGCACAATGGTGAATTACTTTGGAATATTGCTCTCCCCTTCCTAGTAGTAAATACTGCATTAAAAAAGGCAGGGGGAATTATCAAGGTGGAGCATTGGCTCATGCAGTCTTATATCTGGGACTTTTCTGCCAACCTTTCATCAAGGTGGCTAACACCACTTTATTTTTGGGAATAAACACCTAGGTCTTCAGAGAGGCTGAGAATACGTTCTCTGTCTTGGGAAGTCGAGTCTGGGAGTGCAGAGAATCCAAAGTTCTGATAGTTATCTCTTGCCACCTGAGAAGTTTGTGGTCACGGCTCTAAAAGTAGTAAACTTCCCTCACTTCAGCCAAATAGCTTCCTCATCAAGCCCAATATCCACCCACCCTATGGTCTATGAAGCTAAATGAGCTATAGCAGCAAAATTTACATTTCATATTCCTGATTGAGTTATAATCCCGAATCTCTGTTAGCAATTCTATCCTTTATTATTCAAGCCTAGAACCATTTCACCTCTACATCCTTAGCACTCTGTTTTCCCTAGGCCATGTCCCTCTTTTGGTATTTTCCAGAACTTCAGCACTTAAAAGTCTATGTCTCACCAACTCCCAAGTCTTACCACCCTATGACAATTATTCCAGAAAGGGAAATGTATAAAAAAAGTGCAGGAGGAAGAAGGTTTTTTTAAAGCTCCTTCTTCCCTGACACTGAAATGTTTTACACTGTAGCCCTAAGGAAGAGGATGTGTTATTCCCTATTTTAAGGAGGCCCCATTGTGTTCCCTCTAAAAAGAGAGTTGAGAAATTCCGGGAGGATGTTCATAACGAATGTGTCTGTGTTTTATAGCACCTCAATGCATGCTTTTGTTATCTTGTCCATGTTTCTATATTGAAGTTATCTTATTGCATATATTTCTTTTCCCTTCTTTACTGTAAAGTGCAGGAAAGTAAGATATTTGTTTATGTTTTTAATTTTTATTTCATTTTTTTCATTTTTTTATTTCATTTTTATTTTTCATTTTTTTAATTTCATTTTTTTTCATTTTTTCATTTTATTTATTTTTGAGAGAGAGAAAGACCAGAATGTGAGTAGAGGAGGGGCAGAGAGAGAGACCCATAATCCAAAGCAGGCTCCAGGCTCTGAGCTGTTAGCACAGAGTCTGAGGTGGGGCTCAAACTCACAGACTGCGAGATCATGACCTGAGCCAAAGTCAGAGGCTTAACCGACCAAGCCACCTGGGCACCTCTCTTTTTTTTTATTTTAAATTTTCAACCTGTGTTTTTATCCATTTCTTCAACATTCATTTAACAAGTTCTATAGGACAAATACTGAGCTAAAAAATAAATACAGTGTGATCCCTTCCCTCTAGAATCTCATACTGGTGAGCCATTTTGAACCCTTACTATGTGCCAGAGGCATTATTGTTTTTCATTTAAACATTATCCTTAAGGAGAGAATAATTTATCCCATTTTATGTATACAGAACCAAGAATCAAAAGAATTCCAACCAAGGGCTTTCTGGAAGAAATCCCAGACAGTTGAGAATGAACTGCTTATAAAGAGAACTCTAAAATATATATAGGAAAGGAGAAAGTAAATTCAGAAAAGTTAAAAAATAGACCAAAAAAGAAGGAGGGGGGGGGGGAATGAGCCTAAATGAGTTATCTAAAATTCTTGCTTTATTTAGTATGTTGTCAAGGTGGTAAGTTGGCAGATAGAAACCTTTTTAAGAGAAACACATGTTCAGAAATTAAGCAAGAACTTTGGTGTACAGATCAGAAATACAGTATAACTGACAGTTACAAAGTTGCGAGTTGAAGGGAAAGATATTTCTCATACCTTTATGCTGGTCTTTAGACAGTGGTTTCACACCATGTAAATAGGTATCTGAAGGAGTATTTCCCTTGATTTCCTATATAACTAATTGATATGCATTTGAACAAAAGAAGCCTACTTATGTCACAACTTAGTAATAAGACAAGAAATTATAAATATCAAGTCATTTATTCTATTTCCACAATCATTATTCAGCTGATGACATCATACCAAAAATGTTCTTATTTTTCCATTTTCTAGATCTTCAAAACTTGAACTCTTTGCACTTAGTAGAGACTTCAGACTAAAGACCATTTAAATGTCTCTTGAATTAAAAAGTCAATACTCCATTGTGTATATAAACCACAATTTCTTTATCCATTCATCAGTTGATGGACATTTAGGCTCTTTCCGTGGCAATGAGAAAGAATGAAACATGGCCTTTTGTAGCAACGTGGATGGAACTGGAGAGTGTTAGGCCAAGTGAAATAAGTCATACAGAGAAAGACAGATACCATATGTTTTCACTCTTATGTGGATCCTGAGAAACTTAGAAGACCATGGGGGAGGGGAAGAAAAGAAAAAAGGTTAGAGAGGGAGGAAGCCAAAACATAAGAGACTCTTAAAACTGAGAACAAACTGAAGGTTGATGGGGGATGGGAGGGTGGGGAGGGTGGGTGATGGGTATTGAGGAGGGCACCTGTTGGGTTGAGCACTGGGTGTTGTATGGAAACCAATTTGACAATAAATTTCATATTAAAAAAAAAAAAGGAAAAGTCAATACTAATGATACTGATTCATCCCAAACTATGAGGGACGGTATGACTATGATTTCTTTCTTGTTTCTGAACTGGTATCTCTTAAGTATAAGGATAATGCTTTTATGTATTTATATATATTTTAGTTTTACAGAACTGTGAAATGTTTGATTCTTTACAACTATCTGCTTCTTTCATTGATCTTTTTTTCCTGTCATTTTCCCCATAATTGCTCCCACTTATTTATATGCCCTATATTGAAAGCACAAAGCTATGTTTACAAGTTTTACCTCCTCATACCATACATGAGAATGATTAACAAAGTGTCTCTGTCCATTATAGGGAAGGCACTACCATGAAGTAAAAGAACACAGTCTTTGGGCTCAACTTATCTGAGTCCAAACCAATTTTGACATTTTTTTTTAATCTGTTAGGCTTTGTGAAAATTATTTAAACTTATGAGCCTCAGATTTTTTAATAATGTCACTGTTCTCTGTTTTGTGAGAGATATATGAGATATGTCTGGAGATCCTAGCCTACTTTCAGTCCCAAATAGTTGTTAAATGAATGCTAATTCCCCCCATTCCCCTCAGACCTCCCTTCTGAGCCACTGAATCTGCTTTTTAAAGAGCTTTGTATAGGAGAATGCATTCCTGCATTTGGAGAAACCAGAGGAATTATGGACCATTCAGGGATTTAGGACTTGTGCATTCAGCTTTTGCCTACTCTCTGCCCTTTTAAGTACAAAGGCACCTGAGTACCTGGCCCTGAATATTTATCAGCTGAATCTTAAATAACAACCACTAGATTCTAGAAAGAGGACTCTGTTAGCACTCTGACTTTAGGCAAGATGCACAGTTGATCTGTACAGTTTCCTAATAGGTAAATTGAGGTATTAGGTAATATCAAGCAGGGTATGTTAGAAGTCCAAGGCACTGCTCCTCTTTCCAGAGCATCTAACAGAAATATCTGATCCATTTCAAAGCTCCTTCCTTCTGGGATGTGGACTCAAAATTCTGTTCAACACTGCATTTGTGTTAGGGATGTAAGTTGATTGTTATTTGTCAGTACTTGGGTTATATATTTCTTTAGCTCCCTTCCAATTTTTAATCGCACATTCTATGATTATTATTATAATGAGACCCATTTGTTATACTGCATTAGAGTTACATCCTCAAGGGTCAATCGAGTACATATGGCTTTTTGTCCCAGCCTACTGTGCTTTTTTATTCTTCTGTTTGCTCTATAAATATAAAGATTATTAGCCATAAAGCAGTCAAAATTTAGGGAACGGCTGCCAAAAATCATGATTAGTTTTATAATCAATGATCTATAGTCCTTCTTCTGGCAGTAATTAGACAAAATAATTCATGCCTGTGCAAATAATAAAACCATGTCTTATAAAGAGAAAAAATGCATATCTTTTTTCTCCATAGAAAAAGAGTGTTCAAGTAACTGAAACAGTGGTATTAAATCACTGTGATATAAAATTTAACAAGGATGAGGACTTCTCAGAATTCATCCTTATTATATACCCACTATTGTTCATAATCTTATTATTTAAGCTATCATTCTGTAGAATCTTCTTAAGTTGTAGGTTTAGACCAGAACCATCAGGAGGAGTCAATATTGGGTTCCCACAGTTTAGTTCTGCCTTGTTTCTATCCAGTGTACAGTTCTATGGATTCTAACAACATCTCATGTGTCTACCACGACAGTATCATTAAAAATACTCATTACCCTAAAAATTTTCCATATTTCAACTATTTATCCCCCAAATTCCTGGACACCACTGACATTTTTACCGTCTCTCTAGTTTTGCTTTTCCAAAATGCCAACTATTTGGAATTACATTGTATATAGCCTTTTCAGACTTACCAATATGCGTTTAAAATTCTTCTATGTCTTTTTGTGACTTGATATATCATTTTTTTTTTAATCAGGAAAGTATTCAACTGTATGGATGCACTATAGTTTTTTTTTTTAATGCATTCACCTATTGAAAGACATCTTGGTTACTTCAATTTAAGTAATTATGATTAAATCTGCTATAAAAATGTAATCAGGTTTTTGTTTATGTATAATTTTTGAAGTAAATTGAATAAATACCTAAGATCACAACTTCTCGATCATAGGATAATCTCGTTTTGTAAGAAACTGCCAAACTGTCTTCAAAGTAATGGTACCATTTTGCATTCCCATTAGCAACAAATGGAAGTTTCTGCTGCTTCACATCCTTATCAACATTTGGTATTGTCAGGTTTTAGTTTTTAGCCACTCTAATAGGTATGTAGTGGTATTTCATTTTCTTTCAATACACAACTCTCTAATAACAAAGGATGCTGAGCATTTTTTTCGTAAGCTTATTTGTTATCTATGTATCTTCTTTACTGAAGCATGTTCATACTTTCTGTTCTTTTTTTTTTGTTGGATTGTAGATTCCCTTATTGTTGAGTTTTACGAGTTCTTTGTGTATATTAGATACAAATTATCTATCAGATATATGTTGGCAAATATTTTCTCTAAGCTTGTGCCTGTCTTTTCATCGTCTTAACAGTGACTGTGAAGAGCAGATGGTTTCAATTTTAATGGAGTCCAACATACCATTTTCTTTTTCATGGATTTTACTTTTTATGTTGTATCTGATAAAAAAAAAAATCATGTAATGGTGAAGGTTGCCTAGATATTCTCCCTTGTTATTTTCTGGAATTTATATTGTTTTGCATTTTAAAATTAGGAGAGGATTTATTTCTAGTTAACTTTTGTAAAAGGTATAAGATCTGTGCCTTGAGTCTTTTATTTTATTTTTATAATAATTTTTTATTGGCTAGTCAGGATAGAGTATGATAAAATTTATTGATCTTTCCAAAGAAACTGATTTTGACTTTATTGACTTTCTCTATTTTCATTTCATTTTTTCTCCTTTAGTTTGAATTATTTATTTTCTTCTGTTTGCTTTAAGCTTTTTTTTCCCCTCTTGTGTTCTAAGATAGTAGCTTAATTTATTGGTTTCATAACTTTCATCTTTTTTATAAATGAATTTAATGCTATAAATTTCCCTCTAATAACTGTTTATGCTGTATTCTACAACTTTTGGTGCGTTTTGTTTCCATTTTCACTTAATTTGACTTAAAAAAAATTACCTTGACACCTCTTTGACTCATGTTATTTTTAAGTATGTTGTTTAATCTCCAAACATCAGGATTTTTCTTACTATCTTCCCAGTTTTGATTTCTAAGTTAACTCCACTGTGCCTAGAGAAAATACTTTGTATGGTTTTTGTGTTCTTAAATTTGTTATGATGTGTTTTCTTGACCCAGAACATGGTTTGTCTTGGAGAAAACGCCATGTGAACTTGAGAGGAATGTGGATTCCACTGTTGTTGGATTGGTATTCTATAAATATCAGTTAAATCAAGTTGATTGAAGTTATTTTCAGATAAAGTGTGTCCTTTGACATTTTCTGCTTGCTTCATGTATCCACTACTGAAAGGGATATGAAAGTATCTAACTATGATAGTACATTTGTCTGTTTGTCTTTATGACTTTAACAGATTTGTCTCTTGTAATTTGACACCCTGTTGTTAGGTGCATACATGTTAAAGATTCTTATGTCTTCATGAAGAATTGAGCCCTATATCATTATATAAATCCCTCTTATTTTCTGATAATTTTCCTTGTTCTAAAGTGTGCCTTGTCTGAAAATAATACAGCTTCCTCCAATCTCTTTTGATTGGTGTTAGCATGGATCTTTTCTTCTTTTTTTTACTTTAGACCTAAATATGTCTTTACATTTATTTTTTCACTTTGAAAAACTCTGTCTTTTAATTTGTGCACTCAGATTATTCACATTTAAAGTGATTATTTATATACCTGAATTAACATATATCATCTTCCTCATCATTGTGATTGTTTTTTGTTTATTTTTATATTTTTCTCTCTTCTTCAGCCTTTGCTCATTTTAATTGGGCATTTTTACGTAATTCCATTTTCTTTTCTCTCTCAGCATAATGATTATACTTCTTTAAAAAACATTTAGTGGTGTCCAGAGGGTTTGCAATATATATTTTCAACTAATCTAAGTCCACTTTCAGATAACATTATATAACATCACAAATAGTACATGTACTTACAATAGAGTATTACTCCCAATCCCTCCTTATGTCCCTTATAATAATGCTATAATTTATATCACTTATCCATGTACTAAAACCATATGATACATTTTTGCTATTATTTGAAAAAAATGACTTTGTAAAATCTCTTAGATGAATTAAGAATAAGAAAAATAAAAGATTTTATTTTAACCTTTATTTCTTCTCTGAACTCTTCCTTCTTTGATATATATGTGTTTCTTTAATTTTTAATATTATTTATTTATTTATTTTTGAGACAGACCATGAGTCGGGAAGGGGCAGACAGAGGGAGACAAAGAATCAGAAGCAGGCTCCAGGCTCTGAGCTGTCAGCACAGAGCCCAACATGGGGCTCGATCCCATGAACCGCGAGATCATGTCCTGAGCTGAAATCAGATACTTAACTGACGGAGTCATCCAGGCACCCCTAAATATACGTTTCTGACTTATACCACTTCCTTCTTCTTGAAAAACTTCTTTTAACATTTTTATAGATCCTTTGTGTTGAATTCCCTTAATTTTTGTTTGTTTGAGGATGGATTTATTCCTTTGTCACTTTTGAAGGATGATTTCACTGTATACAGAAATTGAAATGGTATTTGTTATTGTTGTCGTTTTTCCTCCTACACCTTAAATATTTCGCTCAAGCTTCTTGCTTTCATGGTTTTTCATCAGTCCACTATTATTTTCTTATTCCTCTATAAGTAAAGTGTTTTATTACTCTGGTTTCATTCAAGATTTTCTCTTTGTCTTTGGTTTTCTGTTGTTTGAATTTGATTTGCCTGACTGCAGTTTTTGGCATTTATTCCATTTCAATTTTATTTATAAAAACCAAACAAGATATGATTTATTGAGTAATAGGGTACATTGTGTAAAAATAGGCCTGGAGTGTGAGATTGTATGTTAATCTGGCTAGAAGTTGAAGTTTGTTTCTCCTAAGAACTCTCTGGGCATATTTCAAATGGTTACTTTTCTCTTACCCTGTCAGAAATGCAAGTGGATTTTTCTTGACTCTTCACTGTGAGAACCTGCTAGAATTCCTTGATTTAAAGCCCATAGGGGCGCCTGGGTGGCTCAGTCGGTTGAGCGGCCGACTTCGGCTCAGGTCATGATCTCGCGGTCTGTGAGTTTGAGCCCCGCGTCGGGCTCTGTGCTGACAGCTCAGAGCATGGAGCCTGTTTCAGATTCTGTGTCTCCCTCTCTCTGACCCTCCCCCATTCATGCTCTGTCTCTCTCTGTCTCAAAAATAAATAAACATTAAAAAAATTTTTTAAAAGAAAGCCCATAAAAGTGGTCTTTCCTCTAAGATTAGGCCCCGGGAGTTTCTACGTATCAAGCAAATCTATGGTCAACCTCCAGCAATTAGTGAAAATTACCATTTAAATATTTCTATCAGTTTATGTTCCCGGAGGTGTCTGCTTTAGGTGTGCTGACCTTAGCTGTGTTTCTCTGTATTTTCCTGTCTCTACAGATGTTTGGGTGACAGTTTGCCCTGTGCCCACAATTTCTGAACAATCTAAGAAAATCATTGATTTTCAGTTCAGCTTTTTTTCTTATGTTAAGGTTGGAAGTGGTGATTTTTAAGCTTTTTAAATGTCACAGTTGAAACCAGAAATTTGCTGGATTCATTTTTACCAGAATGTCTAGTATTTTGATGACTGCTTCTATACTTTATGGACTCGTGTCCATCATTAGAAGTTTGGTTATAGTATGTATGTTATGTACATCCATTCCATGAAATACTACATGGTTATTTTTTTTTTTCAACGTTTATTTATTTTTTTTTGGGACAGAGAGAGACAGAGCATGAACGGGGGAGGGGCAGAGAGAGAGGGAGACACAGAATCGGAAACAGGCTCCAGGCTCTGAGCCATCAGCCCAGAGCCCGACGCGGGGCTCGAACTCACGGACGGTGAGATCGTGACCTGGCTGAAGTCGGACGCTTAACCGACTGCGCCACCCAGGCGCCCCACTACATGGTTATTTAAAAGAAAGAGTATATTTCTAATTACTGATATAGGACAAAGAAAAGAGATCTCCATGGTAAATTGTTTTCTGGAAAGTAATTTCCAGACAATTATGTAGTAAGTAATCATTTATGTAAAATAAGGAGGAAATAATTCATTTTCATGTTTCCTTATATAAACATATAATCTTGAGATATCCAAATTGAAAATATTGAAAGTAGTTACTTGTAGGAAGTTATGATGAGGGAGACAGAATGATCAGGGAATGAGATGGAAATTAGATAATTCAACGTTTTAAACAATATCTTTAATTTTGGACCTTGTGATTGTATTACATGCACATGCTCTTTTTCATTCTCTCTCTCTCTGTTTCTCTCTCTCTCACACACACACACACACACACAACATTCTCTCAGATGTTTCTTTTTCATTTTCTTTCATAAACATTGGGAAAGTTAACACTGGTTTATAAAATGAATAATAACATGGATAGGGTCCTACCAAATATGAGGCTCTTGATTAGTCTCATCTCTGGTGCCTCATGTCCTAGAATCTACTTGGTCAGGCTTGAGTCAGAGACACAAAGTCTACTTGCCTGAATACTTTGGATTGTTTAAGGAGGTGAAGATACTTTTACTTTTATTATGGAAGAATTTGAGATAGCCACTTCCGGTTAGCATGCTGGATACAACCTTATTTTTCAGAGTTTCTTTGTTTCATCTTGTTTACCAAATACCAGTACTTTATAGGCCAGGATTTAGGATTGGAAGCTCCATATTTGCCATAACACTGTGAGAGTAGCTCCCTTTCATCTTAATTGCACTCTCTTGGTGGATAGTGAGAACACTCATCTCTTCCAGACAATCAAAACAAATGGTGTTATAATGAGTGATCAAAACAATCTGAAAACCCATTTGTCTGTTTTACACTTCTCCAACTTTAAGCTTCTCAGTGCCAACCACGAATGGATTTGGTTCTGAATAGGTCAAAGGTGAAAATGAGAAGGAAATGTTCACGTTTTGAATGGTCCACAGTAGTCATTGTGATAATTTTTTTTTTAAGCACAGAATTTCCTAAAACTGTTGATACAGTTTCAGATAAGAAAATGTTAGTGACACCTTGGAAGTGCTTCCATCACCAAATCCCCTGCCACCCAGAGCTTGCCAGATTGCCTGAAAGTGTCTATTTACAACTTAAAGTGGGAATGGCAAGTAATTTCCATCTCATGTGTCAAATTAGATCCATTGTTAGTGGCTACAACTAGCAGTGCTGAGAAAGATATTGGTACAACATCTTGACTTTAAGGTACATAGTCAAAGTCAAAGTGCTGAGATCCATCAGTTGATACCTGTTCTAGATGAGAGGAGACAGAATGGTGGAAGAAAAGCTAGGCATCTACCAGCTCCAATAGGGTTTGCAACTCTAGGAAGCCCAGCTTGGTCAGCTTTATAAATATTAGCAATTGTTGCTAAAATATAAACAATATAAAATGTGTAAAAACTAGCCATTACCTATTGAGCACTAACTGTGTTCCAGGTACTGTACTAAGGAATTAAAAAGCATTTACCTAATCTAATCATTACCAGAACCCTATGAGATATTGTCCCCATCTAGTTTATCCACAGTGAAAATTATTTAAATCTTAAAATGCCAGTCTCAGCAATCATTTACATTTAAAGATTTTGTTTTTTACAAGAAAGAAAAAACTATAACAGTGATAATCTTGTTTAAGATGTAATTGATTTTGAAATATATATAAAAACAACTACTCTAGGCTTCAATAGTTTACCAAATGTGTTATATAATGTTTTCATAATATTTGCATTATCCAACCCACTTTTCAGAGTTTCAGAAATTTTCATGAATTTTATACATTCTAAAGCAGTATTGTACCGAAGCATATTTACACTATTTTCTGAGTAATTTTTAATAAGAAATTTGAACTTAAATCTTTTAACCACAATATTGATTTAAGTAACATTTGTCGTGATGAAAAAAACAACAACAATACATTAAATAACTAAATAGAAGCGAAAAAAGAGAAAGGGGAGACAACAAGCGAAATATGCAAGAAAAGTATCTCAAAGTCTGCATTATAATATGCACATCTCCCCTTGGTCTTTTAAAAGAATTCCCACTATAACCTTTATTCCATTAAAAAGGGTAAGTATTATGACATAGGACAGGTGGTATGTTAACGTCTTTGATCATATAATAAACTAAATTTCCATTGCAGAAGAAACTATTGGAAATGTAATGAAAACATAATGAAGTCAACATCCTTGCTTACCAAGTGGGATTTTGTAGTACAGTTAATTGAATGTCAGTGTAAAATGTTGACAGAGAACAGAATAGAACGAGAGAATTAAAGGGAAAACGATTTTATCTAAGCATGTATATTTTCAAAAGTAGCTTTCACCATCTGGATATTTGCAGTCATGCAGATAAAACATATAGTTGGATGAGCTTTTGGTTTTCATCTAGATTTTCCTGTATCTTCCACAGTGCTTAGGCACTGTGGAATTGGACACTCAATAGACACTCAATAAACACTTACTGATTAATATTTCTATCCCGTGCAAAGAATCACAGGCTGTCTCTGAAATTGAATCTGTGAAGATTGGGACATAAAATGTCAGCCACCTTTCTCCTTTCCATTTCTGTCATGTGTTTGAAAATAGAGGGGTTTCACCAGTTCTAAGTTTTATTTAGATAGAATTCACATGCATAAAATTCACCATTTTAAGTACACAACTAAACGTTTTCTTATTCTATTCATAACTATCCCTGCAATCATTAACTTTTGAATATTTTGTTTCCCTTGAAAGAAACTCCATACCCAGTAGCAGTCAATCCTGATTCCTCCCTGTGTACTACCCTTCTGGTCCTAAGGCATCTACCAGTCTACTGTCTGTGTGTGTAAATTGACCTATTTTTGATATTTCATATAAATGGAATCATAAAGCCTGTGGCCGATGTGACTGCCTTCTTTCACTTAGCATAATATTTCAGTGTTCATCCAAGTTATAGTTGGTATCATGTCTTTGTATTGCCAAATAGTATCCCACTGTGAGGATATACCACATTTTATTTATCTGTTCATGAGCTGATAGACATTTTGGTTGTTTCCACTTTTTGGTTCTTATTAATGCTGCTATGAACTTTGGCGTACCAGTTTTTGTGTGAATGTATGGTTTTCACTTTTCGTGGGTATATACTCAGGAGTACAATTGCTGAGTCTTATGGTAACTATATTAAACCCCTTGAGAAACTACGATACTATTTTCCAAAGGGGTTACACTATTTTAAAGTTTCACCAGTGGTGTAGGATGGTTCCAGTTTCTGCAATAGTATAGGCCTGCTGTGTCTGGAGACCTTTTTTTCTACCAGTGGAGGCTGAGTGGGGGAAGAGGGACCCAGTCCTCTAGGTCTGCTCTGCTTGTCTTCTGTAAGATGGGAGTGGTGGTGCCTGAGAAAGGCCAGCTGCCTGCCCCTCCTGGGGTGAGGCCTTAGCCCTAGACTGGGAGCTGGGAGAAAGGGAACTCCTGTCTTCTTGACAATACATGTGGGAAGCAGAGCTTCTAGAATATGGAAGAATGAAGGGAAAGAGTGGCCCAAGTGCTGCAGACTCTCCATATTCTTACCCAGATTGAGTGGACTTTCTTGGATACATGTTTCCATGCTCGGTGTGTCTTTAGGACAATTTCTAGAGATTGGAATGATTGTTTTCTGCATGTGTAGTTTCAACGGTTAAATTATCCTATTGTGAAGAACGTCTGTGCAGGTCTTTACTCCTCTACTCTAGAACTTCTCCTCACCTTCATTCTTTTAAATCACTGTCTCTTCTTTGGATACTTTTGACTGGAGCTAGTTTTTCCAAACCTGGTGCCAGGCACTTAGTTAGCTACCAAATATGCTGCTTATACCTCACTGACTTCTCAACAGAAGTAATAGAGGCTAGGAAACAGTCAATATAGCATTATATATCAAGTGGCAATATCCGTGATAAATAAATTTTCAGGAAAAAAAGAAAAGTAAAAGTTTTGTGTGTGTGTGTTTTGTTTTGTTTTGTTTTGCCAGTATGCCTGAACTTCAATGAATGATACGTTTTTCAGGATGAAGGCAAAAAACACAGCAGATGGAAATTCAGATCTTTTGTAATGAATGAAGACCATTGTAAATAGGAACTACATGGCAAATGGTAAGAATATATCTTCATTTCTTTAAAATATATGTCACTGTTTTAAACCAAACTTACAGCATTATCCTGAGACGCTTAGAATGTATGCAGATGTGACACACAGGACAATAGCAGGAAGTGTGGAGTTGAGGGTAAATGTACCTAAAGTATTGCAAGATTTTTACATTTTATGTGAGGTTCTATAATATTAGCTCTAAATCGACTTTGAGGAGTCAACAAGGCATGGTGCAATTCCTAGCACTCTGAAATATTCAAAGAAACATAGCTAAAAAGCCAATGGATAAATTACAAATCTAAAAACCTCAAAATAATAAAAAAAATATATATGAGAAAGAGGAAAGATAAATAATAAAGGATACAAACAAAACAAAAAGTTTATAAACCTAAATCAAATCATATTAATATTACATTATATATTAATACAATAACCACACAAAAGAGAACCACGGAATGGATAAAATACAAGTTCCAACTGTTTACTGTTGAAAATAAATGGATGAAAAATTATAGTGTAGAAATTGTATAAACATAAGATTAGAATGGCTATATTAATATTAATTAAAATAGACTTCAAGACCCAATAAATTGTATGATTAAAGCAAAAAAGTGATGTTTCATAACAATTAAATGGTCAATTTGTCAGAAACACAAGACAATATGTATCTGCCTAACAAGAGAATCTCAAAATGCATGAAAAAATGTTTGACAGAAATAAATGAATAATCATGCTAGGAAAATGCCTTCTTTCTGCAACTAAGAGAACTTCTAGATAGAAAGACCAGTAAAGATATAAAGGATCTAAACAACTCCATCAACCACCAGGAATTGATATTCAAAGAACACCATACTCAACAATTACATACTATACACTTTTTAAAAAAATGTTTATTTTTTACCAAGTGAGAGCGGGAGGTGGGGCAGACTGGGGGGACAGGCGATCCAAAGCAGAGCTTGATGTGGGGCTTGAACTCAGGGACCACTACATCATGACCTGAGCTGAAACCGGAAGCTCAATGGACGGAGGCACCCACGTGCCCGGCACACTATATACTTTATTAGGCATGCATGGCATATTCACGAGATGGGTACTATATGCTGAGCCACAAAACAAATCTAAAACAATTGAAAAGAATTGACATCAGTTTGTTTTTTAACCATAATACCATTAAATTTAAATTTAATAATGACATATTTATAAAACCCCAATTATTTGTAAATCAAACTATACACTTCTAAATAACCCACAGGTCAAAAACAATTCACACGAGAAATTTAAAGAGTATTTTTGACTGAATGAGAATGAAAATACAACATCAAAGATTACAGAATGCAGCTAAAAAAAAATACTTAGCAGAAAATACATAGCTTTAAATCCTTACATGAAAAAAGAAGAAAGATTTACATTCTAAGATTCCACTCTAAAAGCTAGGGGGAAAAAAAGAGCAAAGAAATACAAAATGGTAAGATAAAATAAAAAAAGAAACCAACAAAATAGAGAACAATGGTAATGGTCCATATAATTTTATTACCATAAACCAACAAGGACATTTTTTAAAAAAAGAAAATTACAGATTTCTCATGCATATCAGACCAAAATTCCTTAACAACATATTAGTAATAAAGGCATTAATATCACACCATAAAGGGAGCTATGAATACCAAGAATACATGTAGTTAAGGAATAGACGGGGATTTAAAAATGACTCCATTGTCCTCGATCTTAGGCCTGTGGAGGTATTTCTGATAGGAAGTGTGATGAGGTCTTATAAGCTGTTAAAATGGTTGTTGCGAAAAATAAAATACCGGATATATTATTAATGGAAGGCATTTAAAGCAAGAGACTGGAGACACCCTTCCAGAAAATTTGAGATTCTAGAGAAAAGCCTGGAGGAGAATCAGGGAAACGATGACAGGATTTGTCATGATTAAATTTTTACAAGTCTCTGAATTTTCTTCTCATAAGTATGGCCCAACTTACCTGAAGTCAGGTATTTAAGAAGCTAATCCTGAAGCTTTCTAGGGACAGGATACATGTTTTAACACGAACTCACAGACTCACATGAAGTAAACATTCAAATAGAGATGTGGGAAACAAACGAACATTAACAGACAGTAATAATTTATTAAATTTTTTCCCACATTATGACTTGCAGGGACCCAAACATGTCAAAGAAGGTAACATCAGGTAGATACCCCAAAATGTTCTGGTGAAATTTATCTGAAAAGCAGAAGAGTAAATGAATATGTGTAGGGAGTATGGAATTTTCCATTAAAGTCCCCATTTCTTTCAAATCTCTGGTTTTATTCAAAGAGATTTTACTTTCTAGACCGTATTTTCTATTAGTATATAAAGAGTAAAAATTTTGATTTTATTTACTAGTGAAATTATTTAACGCTCCCCTCACCATATCTACAAATCAAGTCCAATTTCAGGATTATGTGTCATTTTTCATCTGGTGACATTCCCCAGACACCTTCTGGTACTCTCCCACATGCTTCTAGGAGTGTTTAGAGATTGCCTGAAAAACCCCTGAAACAATGCCCAGATCTTTCAGGAAAGCAGAAAAGAGGGAAGACATCGTAAATTAGGGCTATGCAATGCTATAATGAGCTGCAATGAGAATAAAGAGCATGTGTTCTAGCATTTTTTTCATCCTCAGTGTCAGACAGACATCAGTTCTCAATATGTACATTTCACAGTTTTTCAACCAACTCTTGTCTGGACATTTTGTGTCAAGGGTACTTTAAGGTTAAACTTCACCTTCTAGACTCACCTAGTGAGTCTAGAAAACATCCAGAAGGTACATATTTGGAAATGAAGCCTCTGTTTACATCATGCACGTATGACATGCAGTATATCTGGCCTTAAGGCAGAGAACACTGATGCGATGCTTTACTGTACTTTTTATTTTGTATTATAGTGAAATGTATCGTTCTTAGAGTAAATTATTGTGAAAACATAGATATTTCCATAACTCCACTGTAGTTTATTCATATTTACAATTACAATAAATCTTTCCAAACCCAGCTATAATAACCTGATTGAGGCAAAAAAGAATTGCAGAAGAATGGCATCTGTAGAGTTGCCACAATTTTATTGCAACATGTATAAGCAAAGTATAATTATGCAGTAAAAATAAACTTAAAGAATTATGAGCCAGGTTTACAGATTAAGACATTAATGCCTTCGATATATGAGCAGTCTGGGGTAGTTTTCGTTATGTAAGGCAATTCCTCAGTTCCACAACAAGAATTGTAAGTTGTTGGTTAAGATGAATTTACTAAATAAAGCCCAAACATTTAGCTTTCATTAAAGCCTATCTAGTTGAAAGGAATGTCCTACCAATTACTGAATACACAACGGCAGGGCCTTTTTGTTGATAGACTGTATTTGCAATGGCTGGAAAGCTTGGAGTTATCACTGCAGAAAAACTTGTTTCAACCTTCTGATTTCAGTTGCTTCTCCTCCATGCCCTCCCCGTGATTACCTTTATCACCGAGTTTATTCCCCTTGGTTATAATTTTCTTATCAGAAAGCCTGACTCCTCCACCAGCCTGAGTACAAATCTGCAGCATTCTTTTCCGTGTCACTGACACAGTGCCAGCAAATTAGAAAATGTGGACAATGAGGACAGAGCAATGTCAATGTAGCAAATAGATATTTGTTCTAGATACATTACCAAGGAAATTTGGGCATTTGTGGTGTTTTTAGTCAGTTTACTTAGTCAGGGACCGTATCTCCCAGCTCCTTCTCCTGGTGCTGCTTTCTGTCCCCCAGACCCTATTCCCCACCCCACCCCTGGCTGAGGGAGTAAGCCCCTGGTAGCCGTAAATGTGAGCCTCACAGCTCCACCAACCCTAGCTGATGAAATGTCCACCACCTGATGGCTGACTCAAAGCGATCTGGTCATTCTCTTCTGGGAATTTGAAATGGAGACTTAGAACTATCTAGAGAGTATCTGTGTGTACCTGGAATTTTAATGTGTAAACTTGAAATTGCACCCTAGCAATATGCTGGAGAATACTGAGAATATGGAGAAGAGGAAAAGCCAGTGCCTGGAGTGAAGGAAGTGAGACAGGCAGAATGAGGAGGACAGAAAGGCAGGGATTATTTGTCAGATACTTAAAAATTTATTTTAGTCCTGTTTTTTGGAATTCTCCAGATAAATGGAATTAATAGGATACAATAAGATATATATATATATATATATATATATATATATATATATATATATATGGATATGGATATATATATGTATGTATGTATATGGATATATATATGTATGTGTATATATGGATATACATATGTATATATATACATACACATATATATCCATATACACACATACATACATATAGGACATACAATAGGATATACATAGATATACATATAGGATATACAATAGGATATACATAGATAGATATAGATATAGATATAGATAGATATATCAATCCCATGATTATGGAGTCTGAGAAGTCCTATAATCTGCCCTCTGTAAACTGGAGATGCAGGAAAGCTGGTGGTATAGTTAAAAGTCCACATTCGGAGGGCTGATGGTATAAAGCCAAGTCCAAGGGCAGGAGAAGAGAAGATGAGATGTTCCAGTTGAAGCAGACAGGCAAGAAAGGGACAAATTCTTTCTTCCTCCACTTTTTGTTCTATTCAGTCCCTCAATGGATTAAGATGTTGCCCATGCACATTGGGGAAGGCTGTCTACTCTACTGCATCTACCAATTGCTCATCACCGATCTCATCCAGAAATGGCTTACAGGTGCATCCTCAAGTAATATTCAATCTGGGCACTCTGTGACCCAGTATATTGACAAATAAAATAAACCCACACAATCCTACCTTGAGATGGTATGTGTTCCTGCTCTTGGGTTCAATGAAACATTCTCTCTTACATTGATTGGCTGTCGGGCTGAATCAGAATTGGTTGTGTTACCAGCAATGAAATGTTTTAACATACCATCACTTACTACTTTTAGTTTGCTGTGTCGACAATTGGGGAGCTATAATTCTCCAACAAATGATTTCTCCTCATTATTCTGTCGTAATAGGTGGTTTTAACATGGGCACTGTGATGGCACAGTTTAAATCCTAGCTGTGCAAAAGAAGGGGGAATGGAGGTATCTGTTTAGTATATTTCTTAATCTTTGTTATTTAAATAAAAATCACATTATTGGGGCATGTGGGTGGCTGAGTTGGTTAAACGTTAGACTTTTGGTTTCAGGTCAGGTCATGATCTCACAGTTTCATGGGTTTGAGCCCCTCGTTGGGCTCTGTGCTGGCAGTAGGGAGCCTGCTCAGGATTCTCTCTCTCTCTCTCTCCCCTTTCCCTGCTCATGTTGTCTCTGTCTCTCTCAAAAAAAAAAAAAAAAAAAAAAAAAAAAAAAAACCTTAAAAATTTTTTTTTTTTAAAAATCACATTATTTGTTTAAAAAGCTGAACTTAACTACAACTGGTGAAACAGACACTTCTCAGAGTAGGGGCTTTAAAAATTTTTCTGCCTAGAGGGGCGCCTGGGTGGCTCAGTCGGTTGAGCGGCCGACTTCGGCTCAGGTCATGATCTCACGGTCCGTGAGTTCAAGCCCCATGTTGGGCTCTGTGCTGACAGCTCGGAGTCTGGAGCCTGTTTCGGATTCTGTGTCTCCCTCTCTCTGACCCTCCCCCGTTCATGCTCTGTCTCTCTCTGTCTCAAAAATAAATAAACGTTAAAAAAAATTTTTTTTTTTAATTTTTCTGCCTAGAGGGACAAGGAAATATCTTAATCACTGGCCATGTTTCAATATTTATGGTGATTTCCTAAAAGGGACTCTTTTCATTGCTGACATCTGTGTAAGGGGAAACATCCAGTAAAAAGAAGCAAGTGGCAATATCAGAGGTTCTTAAAATAAATTGAGGATCACACATAAATACCCGTCACCAACTCCTACGCTTGCTGTGATACCTACGTCCCGGATATTTCTTTGTAATTCATTTGTTGCTCATTCTGGTATTTATATGTCATGATAACCTTTGTAGTGTGGCTGGAAGGATATATTTAAATTTTTTTTTTCCAACGTTTATTTATTTTTTTTGGGACAGAGAGAGACAGAGCATGAACGGGGGAGGGGCAGAGAGAGAGGGAGACACAGAGTCGGAAACAGGCTCCAGGCTCCGAGCCATCAGCCCAGAGCCTGACGCGGGGCTCGAACTCACGGACCGCGAGATCGTGACCTGGCTGAAGTCGGACGCTTAATCGACTGCGCCACCCAGGCGCCCCTGGAAGGATATATTTAGATGCTTCTGTGATCACTTTACTTATAAAGAGCCTGGCATCATCAAAAACTTAATGAACTGACAGAACTGATGGTAGAGAGAAGGAATACGGGGTTTGTGTTTTTTCATGATTTCAAAATGTATGCAGGATTCTTAAAGTTTTGGGGAACTTGGATATCATTTAGTACAATCAACTCAACTCATGTTATAGGTGAGGAAACTGAGGCCCAGAGATCAACCCAAGATTAAAAGTTAGTCAAAATCTGAGCAGGGTGTGGTGGTCCCGATTTCCTGGCTCATACTCCACTGTGGAGTATTTTAGGTATATCAATTGAGCAAAAACCCAATTTATTTATTAATAAGGAAAACGCATTTGTAGCAAATGGAAAATCTCCTTCCTAAGTCAACTTCGAAGTGACCCAAGGCATTTGAAAGAGCAAGCAGAGCCCAGTCCTCGACCCAAGGCATCTAATTGCAGGCAACACTGACACAAACTGTGACACTCCCAACTTGACTCCATTAGATGTTTACCCACCCACTCAGAGTAACGACAACCACAATAATAAAAGTTAAATACACTTACCAGTGCAAATAACCTGCCCTCAAGTGACATAAGATTCTTTTCTTTTTTAGCAAGTCTCTTCAAATTAATACCTATCAACCATAAATAAATAAGTCAAAGCACCAGTCTAAAAGTATGGGAATATTCCAAGGTCTTTATAAGCCAAATCTACTTATAATATTTAATGAGCATCTTGTTTGGAGACTATTTTTGCCTGGAGTATTAAGTAAAGAGACTTCGGTTTGCACATACAAGACATGAAGAAAATGTCAATTGTCCATATGAGAGGATGTTGTTGTTTGGAGTGACTTTATGATGTGGACTGAAAGAATTTGAGTATGGGTGTGGCTGAAGCTTCCTGAACTTCCTCTTGTGACCACGATATTACCTCTCCTTTACATCCATATGTATGCAGCTAAGGAATGTCATCTTTTATAACACATGCATATATACATCTTCTTCTAGACCTTGGCCCATTTAGGAGTCGGATGGGTATGTGAAGACAGTCCAAGATATGAAAGGCAGATGATCCAGATCAAGTTCTAGCTTTGCTATCTTATTGATCAGATGCACTTGAGCAAGAAGACTTTATAGCTTGACCAAGCTCCATAGAAAATTAAGACAGTTGTGAAAATCAAATGAAATGGTCATGAGAGCACTTTATAAAAAGTAAAAATCATTTAACAGATGTCAGTTATAGGCCCTAGGAAACTTAACTGAGATCAAAATGAGTAAATGTTGACCTACTCTCACAAAAACAAGAGGTCATCTAAGATACTTCTTTTAAGTTCTATTTACTAAGAAAAAAATGCCAAAGTGTGGGGGCAAAAGCGCATTTGGAAGGTCTGCTTAATAACCATGATTAATCACTTTAATAAATTAGTTGGTGTTGGCTGTGGTGCTGATCATCAAACCATTTCAGTGATTCCATCAATGCAATAAAGATACGTATCTCATCCAAATTTTCTCAGCCAGTGCTTGTCTTAGATTCAGATATGGAAATTTCTGGTTGTGTTTTTTAAGTAAATTCTGTGTTGTGATAGTGAAAGAAGGAAAGATATTCTCAATTTAATTGTAGGGATTTTCTAATGGTTCTCAGGAGCAGAATTTGTGTTCAAAGGAAATTTTACCAGAAAGCCCTGTGTGTATAAGTATGATTGCTTTGGTTGATGTTGAGGAGCTTCTCAAAAACACCCACCCAAGTTCCCATTTGCCCTCTTTGCTCTAGAAACACCTGGGGAGATGGGGCACCTGGGTGGCTCAGTCAGTCAAACATCCCACTTCGGCTCAGGTCATGATTTTGCTGGTTTTAAGTTCCAGCCTTGTGTCGGGTTCTTTGCTGACAGCTCACAGCCTGGAGCCTCCTTCTGATTCTGTGACTCCCTCTCTCTCTGACCCTCCCCCACTCACATTCTGTCTCTCAAAAAATAAATAAACGTTAAAAAAAAAAATAGAAACACCTGAGGAGCAGCCACAGGTGGCTCTTAGGAGCACAATTTACAAGCCATTAGTTTATCAAAAACAAAGTGCTTTGAAGTCATTTGAAATACAGTTTAATCATGTTGCAATTTCACAACATTCCCAAACATTGCCTTGGCACAGAAAGATATTGGATATATCTGTTGACTGATTAAGTTCAACGGGTCCATATGCACAAGCAATACAAATTATATTTTCTTTTCTCAAAGTTCTCATTGATTTAACATTATCTTCTAAAAATTCTGACGTCAGTGATATCCAATGGTCTTTAGTGGTACTGGCCACTTCTCACAATATACTTAGAAATATTGTACTTATTATTTTGTTAAATAACAGCCTCAGTTTACAATCAGTTTTCATTTACTTTGATAATTTACTTAATGAAAATGCTGTACATTTTATAAAGATCTATTCTCCCCGTTTTATACACATACAAAATTATTGGTTTGAAATATACCCAACTGGTAATATAGAACAAAACTTTTTGTATTTGAGCATATGTTTCAGAAACATTTTGACACTGTAGTTACATAAAACTGGGAAACATTCTTAGGACTCTGATTTGATCCAACAAAAATGAAACCAAAAGACTAAGGGGTAACCTATTTCCACAGACTTTCATGTTCAAAAAAAAAAAAGTGAGAATTTTAAGTGAATTAAAACCACTTCCTATGAGAATTATGAAGGTGCCCGTAAAACTTTTCCTTGCCAACTGATTCCAAATAGATCCTGATCGAGGCAGAAGAAGAAAGGAATGCTTTTTTCCTCAGATGACAGGATATCCTTCAGAATCCAGGTTTTTCAGTAAGCTTTGTGATCCCTATTCCCAGGTATTCAGCAAACCAAGAAAGAAGACAGAAAATCAGCAAGTGTTATCATGCAAGTTCCCTTATTTTTCCGTATCCATCTTAGCTTATTGGAACCTCTTAATTGATGAATGAGGACTTTATCAAGCCTGGCAGGAGTCGTTATGTCTCTGATTTTCCTTGAAATGTATCTGTCATGCAGCTCAAAATTGAATAGCCAGTTTGGGGCTTAACCAGAGACATGATACTGACTTAAGACACTCTGAAGGGGATGAATGATTAATGCAGTTTATAGACAGGATAGCGCTTCTTCTGTCTCATGTGCTTTTTGTATGTAATCTCCGGTGGTTCAAGTTCAGATGGATCTAATGAAAAAGGACTAGATGTTTTCCACCTTCCCTTCAGAGCATGCTGTACGATTTATCCACTGACAAAATGTGCTAATGAAATGTCACCTTGGACAGCTTGCTAAAGGATTGATGGGCTGAAAGTTTTGCACTTTATTTAACTTTTGCAGGAAAAATGAATAAGTCCTCCAAACTCTGTATGATATAGAGATCCATTATGGTTTTCTAACTCAGAAAGTAGCTATGCCACTGATGGAATAGAGGCTACAGAAAGGTGCTGATGGGGCACAGTTTATAAATAAACAAATTGAGGATGCGTGGCTTTATTATGCCTCCATTCTAAATGATTGTCAACTTACGTGATTTTATGAAGGCACTTCCTTCTACATACTTTATGCAATTGTTTTCAATCTATTAGTCTATCAATGAGAAATAAACCCATCAGGCTTTGTAGCCAATTACCCTATTTCTTTATTTGTTCTTTGTCCCTTCATTACCAGAATCCCAACTATAAAACCCATCCTGAGAATGGTTTTAAGTCTTTTAATTCCTTCCACTCATAAAAACTTCATAATCTGTGAGCAATGGCCACTGGAGATCATTAAAGAGAATTGAAAATGGTAGACAAAGA
Organism: Lynx canadensis; assembly: GCF_007474595.2. Taxonomy (NCBI): domain Eukaryota; kingdom Metazoa; phylum Chordata; class Mammalia; order Carnivora; family Felidae; genus Lynx; species Lynx canadensis. The sequence continues at coordinate 48,683,794 of NC_044315.2, forward strand.
ATCAGGATGTGGAAGGAAATAAAACTGTACATAATCAGAGACTGTTGATAGAGGTGAAGGGGCAAAACACACAAAGTGGACTAACGGGAATAAAACCGAAGGACCAAGTGGGAAACAGGCAAAAATATTGGGATGCAGATAATAGCTCTCAAAGTATGATTTGTGTACATCTATCCTGACCAAAATAAATGAAAATAACCGCATACTGTAAGCATGCATACACACACACACAAACACACACAGAAGAGTAAAGTGATAAGACTGTAGAGAGAGTGTCTCTAAGTTAACACCTCACTCTATCCAGAATGGTGAATGGAAGAGAAGAAAAAAGGGCATTTTCTTACTCCTTAGTCCAAGGAGAAAATCTGGTAGAATCTACCAGCAAGAAAATTATCTATGATCTGGCTTTCAATTTCCATAGCTGTTAAAATGAGAATAATTATATTGCTAGGGTAACACTAGCTGCTATAGGAATTAAGTCCCAAACTCTCAGAGGCTTATTAGAATAGAAATTGATTAGCAACTTCAAAATGGTGGGACTCTATCCTCTGCGAAGATGGAGGGATATTGATTCTTTCCGTCTTGGGGCTTTGCTATTTTTGATGCCTAGCTTCCAGGATTGTTTTGTTTAATTATATCAAGTAGGCCTAAGGAAAGAAACATGAAGGTCAGCCTAAGACGTTCATACGAGCCAGATCTGATAGAGATCCACATTCCTTTTGCTTATTAGTAAGCTACGTGACTCATCCGTACTGCAATGGAGGCTGCAAAATGTGCATTAGTTGAATGACTACGACTCTTGATTTCAGCTCGTCATGATCCCAGGGTTGTGAGATTGAGCCAGGTGTCCGGCCTCATGCTTAAGATGCTCTCTCCCTCTCTTTCTCTCTGCCCTTCTCCCTCTTTCTCTCTCTCTCAAATAAAAAAAATTAATTAAAAATAAAAAGAAGAAACAAGATACAAAATCTGATAGTAGTTCCTTTCATTTTCTGGTGGAAAAATCAAATAATATAGTGTATATAATAAGGCCAGCGTCTCATAAGCATTTCTTTCTTAAGCTATCCATCCCTATAATATTGGATGCCTCATAATGACAAAACTTTGTTATTATTATTATCTGGTTCTAATTAGGATAGCTATTTTGTAACCATTGGGAAGCAAAAAGTACAACAAAAAGACAGTTTACTAACTAAAATTGAAAAGCATTGATAATAACCTTTATATTATAAAATCACAGAAAAGAGAGAAGTTACAATTCCAAACTTCCTGACCTTCACGGTCATTTTGGAACTGAAAGTGTGTTTGTCTTGACTTGTTAACATTCTGCCATATTTCATTCTCTTTTAACACATATTCTGTGTATTGCATCTCAGCATGATTTCTTAATTTTTTATTATGTACATACTTGGATGGCAACCGTGACATAAAAGCCGCTCAAAGGTATATTAAATATTTACACTTGTTTCACTTTTAAATCCAAAAAGATAATCTGCTTTAAATGCATTCATGTCATATTGTGGTTGCCAAGTTTTTTGAGGCATATTAAACTAAAATTCAAAAGTTACCAAATGGGTGATTAGAAATTCAGAGACCAGGATAATTTTTGTTTAATGTCTTTCGTTATATGTGCTAGGTATTTTCAGCTTTTGAAACCCATATGTCTTTGTGAGCTAAACAATTAGGGCTGTCATTGTGGCCTGTGTAACATCACCCCTGTTACCTTTCCCTGTGATAGCAATGTGCTTAGACTACAGAAAATGGCTCAAATACTGATGCTTATTTATGTAAGCTTTTGTGATTTTGTACATTTTCTTAAAATTATGATGGATGTGACCCTTAATTCAGTGTGGGTGGAAGTGAAGGTTAGGGAAAAGAGAACAAGGTTGGAGTTACGGGACTTAAGTCTGAATCTTGTGTCTCAACTTTCAGCTGTGTGCATTTGAGTATTTCTTAGACTCCGAGTCTTAATTGATCCATCTGAAAAAACTGGGAACAATAATACAACGTCTGCAAGATACAAAATAATTATACATTTTATAGGAGATACATTTTAATGAGCTTAGATGGTTTCCTGGTACATAGTTGATTCTCAATACATATTTTTGGAATGTACCAGAGTTAAATTCTACAATATCAGAAATCTGTTACTATAGTTGGCGTGGTAATTCTGACACTATGACACTAATTTATATAATAGGATAGAGTAAATGAATACTGTATGATATATCTTTCATACTGGAATCTAAAAAAGCCAAACTCATAGAGACAGAGTAGAATGATGGTTATCAGGGCTGGGGGTTGGGGAATTGGGGAGATGTTTGTCAAAGGGTACAAACTTACAGTTAGATGAAGAAGTTCTGGAGATCTAATGCATAGCATTGTCATTATAGTTGACGACACTGTATTAAATATTTCAAAGTTGCTAAGAGGGGCAGACCTTAAATGGTCTCACTAAGAAAAAAAAAGGGGGGGGGGAATGTTCTCTATGTCTCCTTTCTATATACTTTGTATCTACCTTTTTTTTTTTTTTTTTTTAAATTTTTTTTTCAACGTTTATTTATTTTTGGGACAGAGAGAGACAGAGCATGAACGGGCGAGGGGTAGAGAGAGAGGGAGACACAGAATCGGAAGCAGGCTCCAGGCTCTGAGCCATCAGCCCAGAGCCCGACGCGGGGCTCGAACTCACGGACCGGGAGATCGTGACCTGGTTGAAGTCGGACGCTTAACCGACTGCGCCACCCAGGCGCCCCTACCTTTTTTTTTTTAATTAAAAGTGGAAGGTGAGGTTAAAAAAAAAAAAGCATCCCTCCCCCGCCAAAAATAAATAATCTATTTTTAAAAATAGGTTTCAGATACAACATTCTGATATTGAGCATTTTTCTATTGTTTTCCCAGAATTATTGCTTTATTGTAAGACTTTGGTTGTTAAATTATGATGAAGTTACATGACCAAGGTATAGTTCCTACTACTAATAAAATATCCCTTATGAACACCTATATGTTTCAGAATGTGTCTGGTACTTTACCTAATTATCTAATTTAAATTTATAATTATCTTATAAAGAAGGTAATAGACCACTTAAGATAAACAGCTAATTTTATAATGGGGAATTCTAAAAATACAGGTCCAGAGTGGGATATAAAAGAGGTGTTGAGTACAAAACAGCCAACACCTACCAGGTTAAAGGTATTTTAGGGTTTCCATTCTAGAGTTTTCATCCACACTACATGGTCGGGAAAGGAAGCAGAAGTGCTGGTGAGATGCAAAGTGTAGGATAAAAACAAGGTTTGCTGTGAACCTTCCTGGATCACAACCATGGAAACCATATCCTGTGAGATCTAGTGCACTTAGTGGAGATGAACCACATATTTTGCTCTGAGCTTTCTGAGAGCAAACATGAAAAAAAAAAAAAAGCATAACACAAACTCTAACATGATTTATTATAAATTCCATAAGACCATGGACTGAACCCCTGATAAAAATTTAAAAACAAACAAATATCAGAGACAGAAGTATAAGTTAAAAATAATACATTCGAAATGGTTTTTAGTAAATATTAACACAAATTCCAAGAATTGCTCCTAAACCAATATGAAGTCTATCGTGGGAAAGCACTAAGATGTTTTCATAATTTTTTAAAGGAAGATTTGAGTATTAGATGTTCAGATTTCCAGATGTGATGAAATGTTTTAGACAAAAGAAGGCCGGCCTTCTTTTAGCCATACTCAGCCTGATTTTTATTCTGTGTATTTTCATGTAAATATAAAGAATATTTAAAATTTGGAGGTGATGAAAACTTTCTGTATAATTTATTCAGTTCCCTCAGTTTTCTCTACCCTTACTTTACCTCCAGCTTATAGACCCTATCAAAATATTTTTCATTGTATCTGTGCTTTATTTACCTGTGCTTTGAATCCTTGGATATACAAGGATAGGCAGCAATGAGATGATTGCATGGAGAATCCAATTCAGCCTTGAAAATATTTGCAACAATTTAAAGAGTGAACCTCCCCTCCCCCTGTTTTACTCGGAATGAAGAAAAAGCCGGGAGTTCTGCTGAGTCACCGGTTATGGCGAAGAATGAAACACTCAACATAAGAGTTAGTACTAGCTTTAGAATTCTATTTAATATTCACTAGGGTATTCCAAAAATGTCAGGTCCTGCTCTTTAAACTTTTATTGTGCATCTGTGCATTTTCTGCCCTTTTAAAGCCCTGATTCACTAACTTTTTAAGCCGATGGTGAAAATATTTCTAGTTTCCACTGAGACATACTGGAGAGAAAAAGGTATTTAATTTAGTAATAATTGACTGGAGGATGTTTCACAGAATGAAAAGGAAATCTGGAGAACTTTTCTAAAGGGGTAGATACACAATGTGCCCTAAGAGCTGATTATCTGCATATAATAAGCTATGAGGGAAAAGAATACTCTAAATGGTGTAACCTTGTCATTCAAAAATTCTTGTTAGAAAAACCTTGCTACCTGACTCTTAAATACATACAAAAGTATTTGATGCTCTGAATAAACAACAAAACTAAGAAACATTGTTGCACATAGCACTTCTCTCCTTTATGTAAGTTTGTGTGAGTCAGAAGTTTTCAATGGTCTTATGAAAGTGAATTCATTCACTCAATAGTCATTTGTCAAGCCTAACAACACAATTAGATACAGAGATCAGAGGCATGATGCTTTTTACTCAAGGAAACAAGGCCTTTGTGAAGAAATCAGACATATATACAAGTAGTCACAACTGGTAGTCTGAAAGAGGAAACATAAATAGTGCTGCATGAGAACCGACAAAGAAAAACTTAACCCAGTAATTTAATAGAAAATGTGACTCTTTACTCTCTTATTAAATGCTTAACTGAAAGAAATATCAGCAAAGATAATAAAGATTTTCAAGATGATAAGCACCTCATCTTGATATGACCTTGACATCTTACCTTCTAACCTTGAATAAAATTTGACCTCAATGAAGCCAGCCACCTCCTTGGACCTTAAAACTCATTTTGATTGAATTATAGTTTAATATATTTTTTTAATAGGAGGTATTTCATTTCTTTTTGGAGAATATACTTTTTAAAAAAGGATCACTTATATCTTCCTTGTCATTGGTTCACAACTATAGAAGAAAAGTGTGTCAGATTTACCTGTGTATTTTTTTTTCAAACTATATTCCTAGTCTCTCTGATACTAAGGTATTACATCTTGATGTTCTTTTGCCCAAAAAAACAGGAATCACTGCCCTGGTGTGTACGGTTATAGTAATAATGTTGTCATAGCTTCCAGGCGTATTGAGTTCATAAATATCGGGATTATTTTTTATAATTTAATAGCTGGGCTATTGAAATAACTAAATGAAAATACCTGGATATTTCTTTTCTTTAATCTATCTAACGAAGGTTTCATTTTTCTTTGCCTACCAGGAAGGTCAATGTTAATTATGTCAACCATCCCAGCTCACCTATTTGCTTCTTTTTCTATTCGGTTTATTTGCTCTTGGATATTCTACAAATCATTAGAATCGTTGTATGGCTGTTTGTTTCCTATTCCTCCTGAAACAAATTACCACAAACTTAGTAGTTTAAAACGCCAAAAACTTATCTCATAACTTTGGAGTTCTGCATTCCACAGTGAGTCTCACTAAGTTAAAACCAAGGTGTGGCTTGCTTTTATGAATCCAAGAAAATGAATCCATTTTCTTGCTTTTCTAGGTTCTGGTGGTTGCTCAAATTCTCAGCTCCTAATTCTCAAAGTCAGCAATAGCCCACAGAATCTTTCTCACAGTACCGTCTTTCTGGTTGTGACTCACCTGCCCTTTTCTTCCCCATTTAAGAATGCCTATAGGGGCACCTGGGTGGCTTAGTGGGTTAAGCGTCTGACTTCAGCTCAGGTCATCGCCTCACAGTTTGTGAGTTGGAGTCCTGCATCTGGCTCTGTGCTGACAGCTCGAAGCCTGGAACCTGCTTCGGATTCTGTGCCTCCCTCTCTCTCTTTGCCCCTCCCCCGCCATGCACTCGCTCGCTCGCTCTCTCTCTCAAAAATAAATAAGCATTAAAAAATTTAAAAAATGCTTGCGATTGCATTGGACCCACTAAGAAAATTTAGCATCATCTTTTTACTTAAGATCAATCGATTAGCAACTTTAATTCCATTTGCAACTCAATTCGCCCTTGCTATGTAATATAATATTCACTGATTATGAGACTTAAGACAAGGGCATCTCAGGAGGGGCAGACAATATTCTGCCTACCACATAGGGCTTTTAAAAGTAAACCATGACAAGAGGTACATGATGATCTAGATCTCTAGAGAGCTCGTGATCAAATGTGAGCTATGCTAACTTCTTTATCATAGATTTATTCATTAAACATATATCTACCAAATGGTTTCTCAATGCTTTGGTCCTGTTTCGGGCATTTTAGGTACAGATTTCCATGGGGAAACATGTAGAAAAAAGGAAAATTCCTTGGGGGAAAAGTAGGAACTAGACATTCCTAGAAACCTTGTTGTCCAGCCACGGCACAAATATTTGTTGAGATGCTAATTTGTACTAGACATGATGCTTGGTATTGGGTACAAATTGGTAAAAACAACAGTCTGGCCCCTACTCTTGTAAAGATTATAGTCTAGTCCAGCAAATATTAGATTGACAAGTAACTCAGTAAATGTTTGTTAAATTACAAATGAATAAAGCGAAGGTTTCAAAAATAGCATAGTGTCCTGGATATGCAAGGTCAGAAAAATCAGAAAAGATTCCTGGAGAATATAGCGTCTAAGCCATGGTATGTAGAATGACCTAATGCCACCTAAAACATCTCTTTGTATCCTCCAGGAACATCTGCATCAGAAACACTAAGTGTTCTTGCTACAAAGTAAAATACTTTTACCTCTTCATAGACTTACTAAAATCAGAATCTCTGGTACTGGGTCCAGGGAATCTATACTTTAACAACACTGTCAAATGATCCTGGTCAGTTAAATGTCTGACTCTTGATTTTGGCTCAGGTCATGATATCAGGGTCGTGAGATCAAGTCTCACATTGGGCTCTGTGCTGGGTGTGCAGCCTACTTAAGATTCTTTCTCTTCCCCTCTCTCTGCCCCTCTCCCCCCCTACCTGTGCACTCTCTCTTTCTCTCTCAAAAAATAAAAACAAACAAACAACACTGTTTAACTTCTGAACATTAAAATTTATAAATCTTACCATAGTATTTACTGTTAGAAGGATCAACCTTTTTTTTTATTATTTTGTTTTTGCTGCAATGCAAACAATAGTTTTGTGTGTGTGTGTGTGTTGTAGAGCAGTCGTATATTAGAATCTGAATATTTTTCACACAGCCAGAAACTGTTGTCTCCAAGATGATGGCTCTTGAAGAACAGGAAAAAACTCCTGCAAAGGAAAAAGGAAATGTATTAGTCAGGGGTCTCCAAAGAAACTGAACCAATAGGCTAAATGTAGACATATATAGGAGGAGATTTAGCATAGGAACTGAGTCAAGTACTTACATGGGCCAAGAAGTCCCAGGACCTGACATCTGCAAGCAAGAGGATGAGGAAAGCCAGTGGTCCAAGTCTGAAGACCTGAGAGCTGAGCTCTGATGTCCAGGAACAGAAGAAGATGGAAGGACATTCCAGTTCAAGAAGAGAGAGAGGAAATTCCCTATTTTTTCCTCCTTCCTTCCTTGCTTCCTTCTTGTTCTCCTTAGGCCTTGAGTAGATTAGATGATGCTCACCCACACTAATGAGGGCAGATCTTCCTTACTCAGCCTACTGAATCAAATGCTACTTTCTTCTGGAAACACCCTCACAGACACACCCTAAAACAAAGTTTTATCAGCTGTCTAGGCATTCCGTAGCCCAGTCTAGCTGACATATAAAATTGGCGGTCACAGGTTATGTGTGGTTAACTGATGCCTTCGCTTTTCTGTGATCCATGGCAAAACTGAGGGAGTTGTACTGTTTTAGGCCAAGTTCTAGGTTTATTTTTCAGATTCACTTTTCTTTTCAACTAAAGTAAAAATCGCTACTGAGCTTTACAGACCTGAGTACACCTCTCCAACAATGGTTATGTCATAGTACAATAACAAGTAATACAATTAAACATTTTAGAGCACTTTTCACAGTGATTTCTTCCGTTTCTGAGGCCTTTTGATCTGTGCTCCACTTCTTTCTATTTCTTTAAATGCCTCTTTTCCCAAAGCATAAGAGACTGTTAAAAACTGAGAACAAACTGAGGGTTGATGGGGGGTGGGAGGGAGGGGAGGGTGGGTGATGGGTATTGAGGAGGGCACCTTTTGGGATGAGCACTGGGTGTTGTATGGAAACCAATTTGTCAATAAATTTCATATATATATATATATATATATATATATATATATATATAAAATAAATGCCTCTTTTCAGTGATAATATAATTACTCTTACTCAAAAAAAGGAAGGAAGGAAGGAAGGAAGGAAGGAAGGAAGGAAGGAAGGAAGGAAGGAAGGAGAGAAAAGAAAAAGAAACCATAGTGAAAAGTAGAATCTATATTAGAATTAGAGGGGCACCGGGGTACCCAGTGGCTCAGTCAGTTAAGCCTCTAACTCTTGGTTTCAGCTCAGGTCATGATCTTACAGTTCGTGAGTTCGAGCCCCACATAGGGCTCTGCGTTGACACCTGGTTTCAGAGCCCGCTTGGGATTCTCTGTCTGCCTCTCTCTCTTTCTGCCTCTCCCCTGCTTGTTCTCTATCTCCCTCTCTGTCAAAATAAATAAATAAACCTTTAAAAAAAGAATTAGAGGGGTGCCTGGGTGGCTCAGTCGGTTAAGCTTCTGACTTCGGCTCAGGTCATTATTCTCACATTTCGCGAGTTTGAGCCCTGTGTCAGGCTTTCTGCTGTCATCACGGAGCCTGCTTTGGATCCTCTGTCTCCCTCTCCCTCTGCCCCTCTTCTCCTTGTTCATGCTCTCTTTCTTTCTCTCTCTCAAAATAAATAAACATTAAAACAATAATTAGAAATAACAGGAAGGTTTATAAAGTATGAGCATGAGTACATATGTAATTGTTGGTTAAAGGCCTATTTTTTTTTTTATCCAACTAATTATTGCGGTACATATCAAATGGATATTTAAAAGAATCACTTTGGGGGGAAGAGCACATATTTAATAAATAGAATCAGTATAGTCTTCCTGTGAGAAATCCTCTAGTAATATGATTTAAAACAAAACAAAACATAAAGCAAACCCAAAATTAAATAAGATGAAAACTATAAGAAGGAGAAGAGAAGTGTCAAGACTGACAGAATGTTTTAATTCAGGAGTAGGTAAGCTATAGCCTCTGAGTCAAATCTGGCCCAACACCTATTTTTTGTACATCATTGAACTAAGAATGATTTTTACATTTTAATTTAAAAAAATTTTTGTTAATGTTTATTTATTTTTGAGAGAGAGAGAGACAGAGAGACAGAGCATGAGCAGGGGAGGGGTAGTGAGAGAGGGAGACACAGACTCCAAAGCAGGCTCCAGGCTCCGAGCTGTCAGCACAGAGCCCGACGCGGGGCTCGAACTCAGGAACAGTGAGATCATGACCTGAGCTAAAGTCGGACGCTTAACTGACTGAGCCACCCAGTATTTTGCTTTTTTAAATACCTGGAAAAATATAGAGAACTTAAATATTGTATGATGTGAATAGGAGATAAGATTTTAAATTTCAGTGTCCATAAATAAATTTTATTGGGACATAGCCTCAATGCGTCCCTATACATATGGTGTGTGGTTTCTAGGCTGTCACAGCAGCAGAGGTGAGACCTTATATCCCACAGAGAACACTTAGTATCTGTGCTTTTACAAAATGGGTTTCTCTACCCCTGTTTTAATCCATAGACTTGCTAATTATTACTTCTTTGAAAAATATCAATGGGTATTTGCTTATGTCACACTAGTAAAGCTATGTGAAAATACTTAATACCTATTACATATATGCCATATGCACGACATATAGTATGAACATGGGTACATATTTTTTTGAGTCCTCACTAATTGTCATGTACTTTGCCTGTGTTACGTGCATTGTCCCATTAAGTTCTCCAATGTCATTTTTGCAATGTCAGAGTTATTTCACTTAATCCTGAAACAATCATGAAAGGAATGTGCTGGAATTAAACCCTTTAACAGATGCAAATACTGAAATTTACACAGATGTATGATTTCCAGAGTCACACATCTGGAACTCAAATCCAGTTTGGTTTAACTCCAAAGCTCATGTTCTTACCCATCGTCACTGCTTTGTACGTTTAGTTACACATTTACACAAATAAAAGTTCATATACACTTAAACACTCATGAGACATCAAAGTCTAAAGCAATTATGCAGCAGATTTATTTTAACTTCATTTTTAAATATATTCTTTTAAAAAAAAATTTTTAACGTTTATTTATTTTTTGAGAGACAGAGCATGAACAGAGGAGGGACAGAGAGAGAGAGTCACAGAATCCGAAGCAGGCTCCAAGCTCTGAGCTGTCAGCACAGAGCCTGACGGGGGGCTCGAACTCACAGAGTGTGAGATCATAACCTGAGCTGAAGTCAGATGTTTAACCGACTGAGCCACCCAAGGCACCCCAAATTTTTAAATATATTCTTTGTCATTTCAAGAAAATTATTCTTAAATGATAAGTAACGTACTTAATGTTGCCAGATAAAACCTACATATGCAAACAGCAGTTTTATAAAAGGCCAATAATATACCTTCAGATTTTTCTCCTCACATATTTTCTATCTAAACGGAGTGAGTAGCCACACTGAACAGCACATGTTCTAAAAGCCCCCAGGGAATATTCCTAAAAACACCTGTGAGATAGTGCATGTAAGCTGAATAAGATAGTGCATGTAAGTAAGGGAACTGAGTGGTATTAAGTAGCAGAAAATTGGCTGACTGCTCACCAGCCTGAAATCTAGTTTCCTTCTGCTAAATTCACACAGATTAAGTAGAAATGATTAATTTGTGCCACGTGGAGATCCATACCTTCCTCATTCTTTGAATCAGGAATTAATTATTGGTGGGAACATTTGTCAAGACTGGCCTGACACTTAGACCCAAAAAAGGCTCTTCTCCAAGCCACTCTTTTAAATATGTTACAATGAAAAACATGTCCTCTTCTAGATCTTACATCGGAACTGACTCAGAAAAGAATTAGAACATCTACAGATATTCTAGTAAATAGTTTAACCTATAAGAACTGTACACTGAAACTAAAAAAAAAAAAAAAAAAATGTGATGAATCTACTACTGTGAATTCTATTTTTTTTTAATTTTTTTTTTCAACGTTTATTTATTTTTGGGACAGAGAGAGACAGAGCATGAACGGGGGAGGGGCAGAGAGAGGGAGACACAGAATCGGAAACAGGCTCCAGGCTCTGAGCCATCAGCCCAGAGCCCGACGCGGGGCTCGAACTCACGGACCGCGAGATCGTGACCTGGCTGAAGTCGGACGCTTAACCGACTGCGCCACCCAGGCGCCCCTGTGAATTCTGTTTTGAAAGAGAAAATGTAGGCATCAGTTAAAGAAAAAAAATGGTGTCATATGTATACATTTAAGATGTAAAGTCTCCTTTTGTCCTTGATGAATGACATTTAACTCAGTAAAACAAACAAACAACCACAACAAAAACCTACCATTTAAGGAATTTCTCCATATGCCAGTGTCTGATTTGGACGTTTCACATATACTATTTCATATAATTTCCACAGCAGCCCTGTGAAACATGCATTTTCCTTCCATTTAAAAACTGAATTTAAAAAGACAAAACAAAAATAGCTATTGTAGCTTAAGTCATGTTCATGTTCACTGTTCATTTCCTTTTTTCCTTTATCAGCAGTGAGTAGAGTATACTGCCTTTGGTCTTGCCTTTAAGTTTGACCATGTGACTTGCTTTGGCAAATGGCATATCATAAATTGGTATAATGTGGATTGATGACAGCAGAGGCTTGAAATGTGCTTAAGTTTTGGCTTTCTCTTTTGTGTTTCTGCCATTGCCATGAGAAATTTTCTCTGGCATCTCAGTACCCTTCAGCTGAGCCCACAGCTAACTCAGGTTTACCCAAAGACCATGGGCAACAAAAATGTTTAATTTTGTATGCCACTGAGAATTTATGTTGGATTTTTCCAGAGCAAAATCTGACTAATGAAAAATTGCTGATGGGGTGATACCATAAAACAAGATAAAACAAACAAATGGAAAAAGCTAAAATATATGCTATTTTCTTTGGAATTAGTTGGCAGGCAGCAAAGAGCCTCATGAGAAGCTGGAAGAATGATCCGTGTTATATAGTGGTGAAGCATTAGGTAAATTTTTAGTTTAGTTACTTAAAAAAGAAAAAAAATTGAGGCAAAATGTTGACTGTTTAAGTTGATATCTTAATAAGGTACCACAGGAGAGTGATGAGCTCCTTAAAGAACAAAAGAAAAGAAAAGCTGAACAGTTTGCAAGCAAAACTTAGAGAGAATAGAGAAACTTTAGAGATTGCATGGCTGGAAAACGGATCTGTTTATCTTCAAATCAATGAATGTATGGCAACCAAGATGGCTTTATAAAATGTTCCCCTCTATTTGACTAAACTTTGGACAGGTTTCTTCCTGACTATGCACAGGTCCCTGGTCTTTTTTCTTAGGACATTTAGTTTAGAAAACTTCCTATTGTAAATTCTTTCTCTGCCCCTTTGAATTGTAAATGTTCTCCCAGCTTCCTGCCAGTTTTACAACCCAGAAATGTCTTTCTAAAGACCAGAGAGCAATCCCTTTAAAATATAATTATCATGGAAGATAGTGTTCCTATCTTTTAATCTCTATGGAAGGGGAGGGCCTTAACTTCCTGAATAGACATCAGTGAACAGACACAGATGGCCTAATCACAGAGAAATACATTTGTAAATTCAGGAACAACTCAATATGATTACACATTCCATTGACCAATCTCCTTCTCTAATGTCCTCCTGTACTTTTCCACTGGTTCACTTACCCCAACACTTAAAAATATTCCCACCTTTTGTTTCAGCAGTGTTGAGTTTAATCTCCTTCCTCTATTGGAATAATCCTAAATAAGGCCTTTCTTGTCTGTTTAACTTTGCCCAGTGCAATTTTTCTTTGACATTCCATTGAAAAGCAACCTCAGATAAAGGACCGTTACACTAAGTGTTAGTAAAAAGTCATGACCTCAGAGCAAAGACCAAATCAAGACTGTGGCTATGACATTCTTTGCCAAAACCTCTGGAAGGTTTAAGATACATCTAGCAGATCTTTTAAGACCAACAAGGATCCTCGGAAACATAGGGGTATAAGCCCATAGAATCCTGATATACCAAAACTACTAGTATTTAAAAAGAGAGAGAGGTGCTTTTTGAAAGAATCTGGGAGGTGACTTTTGGCACATGGGTCGACTGCAAGCAAATATATGGAAACTTCCAATGTTTCAAGGGAATTTACTGGCAAAGGTGCCACCTGCCTACACAAAAAGAATATGAGAAATTTGAGAGTGAAAAGACATTCAGCAGGAAGCCAACCAAGAAATCTGCTCAATGTTCTTTTCAAAAAAGGCCAAGGAGAGTGATGCAAAGGAGAAATTCCCAGAGAATGGAGTCAACAGCGATATAAAGGACAGTGCAATGAACTGAAGCGAGGCCTAGTCAGGGAATATGTCCTATCCCTAGGGTATAGCATTCTGGCAATATTTGTTCAATAGGATCTCAGAATTGCTGTAGACTAGTAACTGCTATCTGCCTCTTCTTCCCATTTTGAGAAGGAGTGTTTATTACAGTTATCTTGTCCCTATGCCACCACTATATGCTGGATGCATGGGAAAGGTGGGCTGCAGACAACTCATCTAGCCCTCCACATCCATAGGCACAACATCTGGACCTTATCAAGCCTCATGCCATGAAAACGTGGGACTTGGGGTATGTTGTGGCAAGGAATTGAATATTTTTCACATGGAGAAATAGAGTGAATATTTTTGAGGAAAAAAAAAGCCTGAGTGTAGCAGCTATAAAGATATCTCACTTCAGTCTCCTGACTGTAAGGAAGGTGAATATGATCCTGGATATATGCAGATGGCCTGTGAGATGATGACTAGTCTGTATGAAGGGTTGATCAACCTGAGATGACATCTGTCCCTGTTACAGTTACTCAGGGTTACTTTTGGTAGTTCCAATTCTATACATGTATCTCTTAAGAGCCTCTAAACTTTAAAAATTTTAACTTTTACCCACAAAGCAACAGAATCCCCAAAAGAAAGAAAGTAAATATTTAAATATCAATTATTAATATATAATTAAAGTGTTATTCTACTTGCATGATAACATATTTTAATTAGGTCAAAATTGCATACTTATTTGTAGATCTAAATACAGTAGAGTCTCCTTGGAAATATACATTTAGTTTTACATAGTGTTTTAGATAGATTTATCTTTCATGTTTACATGTTTGAAGACACTTGTATTAAAATATCATTTTAATATTATAGATCTGATCACCACAACTGGTTAATTCCTGTAAGGAAAAGAGTACAGAATGTGGAATGAGATATTCTACTTAGCATTTCTGTGGCCTGTAACATGCATTTAACTTCCCTGAACATCAGTATCATTTTCTATAAAATGGGGCTGATATTAAATGTCTGGTAGAGTTAGTGTGAAATTAATTGCTATAGTATATGTAAAGTTTCTATTGAACAGTAAGCTCTCAGAAATTTAATTTCACACCTGTCCCCCTATGAACACCTACACACAATTTTTCCTCAGCGCATAATGAATTGTTTATCTGACATGAAATATAAAGTTGGAATTTTTTAAGTAAATCTGTGTGCTTAAGACATAAAATATTCAGCTCCATTCACTGTTAATTTCCAGCCTGCCCTTTACATAGTGCTGGTCAGTTATATCAGGTATAGTTGTTCTATTTTATGTCTGCTTCTCTTGTTCACCATAGTAGCTTCGAAGACCTTGATCTTCCAAATTGTATTAGATTAAACGAAAAAGATGTTTTAAAATAAATAGGCTTTAAATCCAGGAGAATTTAAGTCATAGAGGATAGAGTAGGAGTTGGTCTGAGCTTCTTAAAACCTTATCTACTGGATAAGTCTTTAGATTTCTTTCCTTGAATTTTGTGTGGCCAGTTGCCACATAGTTGGAGATGAGGTAAGGAGGGCAGATGTGATGCTGAGCTCATGCAGTGATGTCTATAAAATGACCAGTGGTGTGTCTGAAATGGGTTGAGAATCTTGAGGTGACATCTTTCTTTGTTGTTGGAAGGGCTCCAAGAATGTTATTAGTTCTACTTTTACATCACCTTTCCTATACAGGGATGCTCTGGTGACCTCTCCGCTTGATTTGTTGCTCACCAAATCTGAGAATATCCCCTTGGAGTATGGGGATGGGGGGCAGAGAGGGATAAATAGACTTGGTTCAAATATCAGCTCCAGTATCTAAATAGTCTTATAATCTTATATAAGTTTCCTAAAATCCTAGAAATTACTTTCCTTACCTGTAAAAGAAATTAAAAAAAAAAATCCAGCTCACGAAATCCATACCCCTTCCCAGATGAAATGAAACAACATATATCTGTGATGAAGAATGACCAACCTTTAGTATTCGCTCAATGGAAAATAGCTAATATTAGCTTTGATAGTCTCCCCTATGAACAAACAAACAAAAAAAAACAAACAAAAGCAAAACATATTTCGGCGCCTGCGTGGCTCAGTTGGTTAAGCAGCTGACTCTTGGTTTCTGCTCAGACCTGCGTTGGGCTCTATGCTAACAGGGCAGCGCCTGTTTGGGATTTTCTCTCTCTCTCTCTGCCCCTCTCCTGCTCATGCCCATGCGATATCTCTCTCTCTCTGTCTCAAAATAAATAAATAAACTTAAAAAATATACTTAAAACATCAGGCAAGCGGGGCGCCTGGGTGGCGCAGTTGGTTAAGCGTCCGACTTCAGCCAGGTCACGATCTCGCGGTCCGGGAGTTCGAGCCCCACGTCGGGCTCTGGGCTGATGGCTCAGAGCCTGGAGTCTGTTTCCGATTCTGTGTCTCCCTCTCTCTCTGCCCCTCCCCCGTTCATGCTCTGTCTCTCTCTGTCCCAAAACTAAATAAACGTTGAAAAAAAAAAAAAAATCAGGCAAGCATTATGTTGAAGCCCCAGATTTTATCAAATATCCTTTGGAAGTAGGAAATAGAAGGGAATCAGAAATTGACAAATCCCCTTCTGTTTATTATTAATGAAAATAGAACTAGATCAATTTCTTAGTGAAGAGAACATATAAAAGGGTCACTTCTAAGAGTGTGGTCCCCAAAAAAGAAAAGTGTGGCCCTCAGTATTGGTTATTTAGATGACAAAGTGTGTTGCCTTTCATAATTCTGCTTCAAAATCCTATTATATTTTGTTTGAAGGCGTTTTAAAAGCAACTGTTTCTGGTGACCTTCAAGCTAAAAACAAGATTCCTTTATAAAAAAAAAAAAAGTGTTCTGTATTACAGAGCAAATGTATCAGAAGTAATCTTTTGAGTTAGGGCTACAAGAAGATACATAGATAGTTATCCTGACCGTCGCATTTAAAATGGTCCAGAATGTCTGGCAAGTAGAAGCTTCTAGTGAATATGTATGAGGAAAGAAATGTAAAGACTTGAATTTTTTCCCAGAGAACATATTGAGAGTATTTGAGGGGGTGGGGAGGAAGACCTTTCCTAAGCTTAAAAAAAAAGTTATCATAAATACACATTTTGGTTGAGTGGCAACACAGATTGTACTTGTTTAGAAATCTATGAAGAAGGAATTTAATGGCAAGAGGAACCAAACCTGACTCACAAAAAATTTTGGTTGATTTCAGCACAGGATCAAACAGATGAAAGGATAAAGAACTAGGAAGACTCTCTAACACACGACAGACACATTTATGTGTGACTATGACAGTGGGGCTGCTTTTCAACTGTAAAGATGTCAGCCAGGATTGGACTGGGTGAAGAGAGGAAAAAAAAAAGAGTAACTTATTAGACCTTTTAGTACCAATCTGTTCCAAGGAACTGAAGTATCCATGATATAACAAGAAAAATTTTGAACTAAAATGTTTTAAAATCCCTGATTGTTTTAAAGATAACATTGGAATCCAGCCTGTTAATTAATGTAAATTTATATTAGAGATTGAAGTGTGTCATCTGATGTGGAAAGGTGAAAGGAAGGGCAATAGATCATTAGTTTTCTAGCAGCCAGTGTCCTGGGTTTAATATAGATTGCTGAAGAAAATAAGCAGGAGCTTTGTGGGTTATTCAAAGGCCCAAACTTTGGAAGGAAAGTTTTTAAAAAGTTGTACACTTGAAAGTAGAAACAAGAAAATGGACATACTTAAATCCCCAAGGTCAGCAAGAGATCAATGGTAGACATTTTTCAATCTAACTAAGGGGTGTAATTCATAGGAATACTCTCACACTATGTCAACAATATAAATGAGAGAAAAATATGGTTAGAAGAATGTGATGAACAGATTTTATGACTCCAGCTGCTGGTGCGCTTGCCCTTGTATTATCCTCTCCCGATTGTGAGGGAAACCTGTGACTTGCTTCTAACAATAGAATATGGCAAAGGTGATAAGATGTCACTCCTCTGATTAAGTCATGCTATATAAAACTTCGTCTTGCTAGCCAACTTTCTCTCCTTCCTGACTTTGAGGAAGCAAGCTTATATGAGTTGTATGGTCATAAGGAAATTAATTCTGCCAATGACCAGAGCGATCTTGGAAGTGCTTCTTTGCCCATCGATCGTCCAAATGAGAACCCAGTCTTGGCTGACATCTTGATTGCACCCTTGCCGAGGACCCAACTAAGTTGTGTCCAGATTCCTGACCCAAAGAATCTCTGAAATAATAAATGTATACTACTGTTTTAACTCACCAAGTCTGTAATGATTTGTTACCCAGCACAGAGGACTAATACAAGTAAAACCATTAATCTTCACAGATTATGAATATGTTACTGAAGGTGGAGGTTTCTTTAGAATATTGATAGGCTTATGGATCATAAATACCTTTCTAGGTGCTTTAATAGCCCTGGGGTACACCTTCCGCTGATGGGGCTTATTTAATGCCAAGTAACTATATGAAGTTAGGCTCAAGCTCCAAATCCAAAATAATGAAGAATAAAAGGGAAAAACTTATCCGATTGGTTATCCAAAAAAACTTAATGTTTTCACCATTTGATCTTCTGTTGTTTCTTTTATTTTTGTTTGTTTATGTTTGTTTGTTTGTTTATTTACTTATTATTTATTTTGAGGCAGGGCAGAGAGAAGGAGAAACAGAATCCCAAGCAGACTCCATGCTGTCAGCATAGAGCCCAACAGGGGCTCGAACTCATGAACCGTGAGATCATGACCTGAGCTGAGATCAAGAGTCAGAGGCTCAACCGACTGAGCCACACAGGTACCCCTAATTTATTTTTTTTTTAATTATGGCAAAATAAAATTCACCATAACAACTTTTAAGTGTTCAGTTCAGTAGTGTAAAGTACATTCATATTGCTGTGCAACTGGTTTTCAAAACTTAAACTCTGTAATTAGTAGACAGTAGCTCCCCACTCTTCCTTCCTCTCAGACTCCAGTAACTACCATTCTACTTTCTGTCTGTAAATTTGACTACCCTAGGTACCATATATAGGCGGAATCATACAGTATTTGTCTTTTTGTTATAAGCTTATTTCACTTAGCATAATGCCCTCAGGATACTCATATGTTGTAGTATATGGCAGGATTTTTTTTTTTTCCTTTTTAAGGCTGGCAATATTCCATTGTTTGTATATGTCACATTTGTTGATCCATTTATCCTTTGATGGACATGGGAGTTGCTTCTACCTTTCTTAATGACTCATATTTCTTAAGAGTCATATTTCTTAATGACTCTTCTTTTAACACTTTTGAGTGTATACCCAGGAGTGGAATTGCTGAATCACATAGTAATTCTAGCTTTAACTCTTTGAGGAACTGCCATACTGTTATCCATAGCTGCTGTATTATTTGACATTTCTACTAACAGTCCATAAAGAAGGCTCCAATATTTGCACAACCTCACCAACACCTTTTTATTTTCTGTTTTTTGTTTGTTTGGTTTTTTGTTTGTTTTTATGGTTACCATCATAATGGGTGTAAAATAGTATCTCATTATGGTTTGGATTTCTATTTTCCTAATGATCAGTGATACCGAGCATCTTTCCATTTGCTTGTTGGCCATTTGTGTATCTTCTTTGGAGAAATGTCTATTCAAGTCCTTTGCTGATTTTTAATTGAGTTGTTTGTTTCATTGTTGAATGGTAGGACTTTTTAAAATATTAACCCCTTATCAGATATATGATTTACAAATCATTTCTTCCATTCTGTAAGTTGCTTTTTCACTCCAGTGATTGTGTCCTTTAACGCACAACAGTTTTTATATTTGATGTAGTCTAGTTTATCTATTTTTTCCTTCTGTTTCTTGCATGCTCACTCGCTCTCTCTCTCTCTCTCTCTCTCTCTTTCTCTCTCTTTTAAAATCATACTGGTATTCCTGAGTGCTATAGTCCCAGATTCAAAGTGAAACTAAGTTTCATGCTAAGGTAGATCTGTAATTTATGAAAAGAGAAATAATTTTGTTGCTGAGTTTAGGGAGAGAGAGAGAGACAGAAGAAACCTAGGAGCCAAGATAGCAAGACCAAGAAAGAAAAAACATGTTTATGTCTCAAAAAAGAATAGCCATTCAATTCTCTTTCTAGGTTTGCTTATTTATATGAATTCAAAATGTCTGTTAAAATACACACCTAAAGCCCTTTTACTTTCTCTATTTTATCAAGTGTAAAAGCCTGATTTTTCAGGACCATCCTCCTATCGTTTGTATTTAATGATCCATGGGTCATTAATGAAGCATGAGATAGAATCATAACTCCCACCCTATTCTGTTCAATTTTATGAGATAGTTGAGGCTTTCCAAGATGCAGTTTTATTGAGGGAGCAAATCTTGGTACAGAATTTAACTAATTTCAATCTCCAAATTCTTCTTTCTATTCTGAGATATGGCTAGGCCTATCAGTTGTCAAGAACATGCACTCTCATTACTTTCTTAGTTGATTTAAAAGTGATTTCAGGTGGAGAAGCCAAATTATTCAGGAAAAAGAGTTATGGAGGTTGTCTGATCCATTTACCTGGCACCTTACAGGAGGCTCTCTACAGCCTTCATCATCCTCACTATTACCATCATGATTACACAATGGGATAGAATGGAATATGCTCTTCAGATGGAGGCACAAGCCCCATGCTTTCTGCCTTTCAGGGATAACTGTCTAACGTTTTTAGCCAATGCACTGCTTAAACCCTGTCAGAGCTCAGTGAAGGAAGATGGGTCTGAATGCATAGTTCTTTGGAAGCAGAAGGCGCCCCACCTCATTAATGGGCTCATCTGTAGCTGGGCTATGGGAGCATCTTTCCCCATCTTTGGAAACGCCATGCAAAACAAAACAAAACAAGACAAGACAAAACAAAACAAAACAAAACTTCCTAAATATAATGGACCATGTGGCCAGTTTTCAGGACTGATATTGACTACTGCATAGAGAGGTATCATAAGTGATTTCACTGGTGAGAAGAAAAGTAACTGAGTGTTCAGCAAACAACTAACTAGAAAGTTTATCTTAGAATTGGTTTTATGTTTATCATACAGACCATAACTACTCTCTGTACAAGTTGCCCTATCAGGAATAGAGAGGAAGCTAATGTTACTCAGAAACATTTGTGAATTAAAGCCAGCACACTAGAATCTAAGATAACAAACCCTTGCTTGGCGACCTCAAGTAATTCTTTCTCTGGGTCTCTGTTCCCTCACCTGTAAAACTGATGCTACATAAAATGAGTTAATTTCCCCAGTTTTAATCTGTCCTTGAATTTCATTCAAAATCAATGAAGTATATGGGAAAAGCAGGTGAATGGGTGTGGACATGATTACATGACATTGTATACCTCAAAATGGGTTTTATCTTATTTAGAATCCAAAGCAAAGTATAAGCAAAGGGGTTAATTACAGCATCTGACACAGTAAATGTGGTGTACTTAAATGTAGATGAGAGAGTACTGCGGAAGGTAAGCTCCTCATAGTGAATTTACCAAGCCCACATTTTATATATGGCAAATTTCTTGTGGATATTTAAGGTCTTAACATAAGAAACACTCATAGCAAAACTATTAATATTACAAGAACTCTTTCCTCTTGTGTAGTTTATTTTTGTTGTAATTAAATCTGCTACTCACTTATTACTTGTGATAAATGTATAGGCCCCACTTCTTTCAGAGTCTTTAGCAACTGTCTTTACTATTGCAGCAAAATATTTGAATGAAAATGTGTGATTTGTGAGTGCTCGATTTAGGGATGGGGTGAGAGATTGACGTAATGGACTATGTTGTTACAATAGACACTTGCCCTGGTTTAGTGGATAATCATTTCTTGAGAAGAATTAAATAAATTCACGTAGGAGTCATAACTTTTGAAAGCTGGGAATACAGACCTACAGAGAAGTGAGTCCACGGGATCTCATTCTTCTATAGTCATACTGGCAAACAGTGTGTGGACCAAGCATGATAAGAGATGATGGTGAAATCTTCCCTTTCCCTCTACCTGTTCTTATCCTCTGGCTTTTCTTTTCTCTTCTGTGGTGTGCCCAGCAATTCAACAAACAATTATGGATGACAAACTGTTACACTAGTTATGTCATGAGTAGCTAAGGAGTATGCTGGCAGAGACATTCAACACTCATAATTTTTCACTCAATCTTCATGTGCAGTATTACATTAATGTATTTCAGAATTACAGAGACATTAATAAGGTACATAATTACGGTGGCAATTTTCTGCAATATTATAATGTCATATAAATGTTAGGATTGCTTTTCTAGAAGAGAAAAGATAAAAGTTTCTTTTATTCTGAACTTAATCATCAGTGAATGAGTTACCCTAGTTGCCTTCCTAAAAGACTACCTATGGAATTTAGCTAGAAAACACTCCTATAACAGCAAATGTTGCAACATAAAGTTATTTGGTTTTAAAATACCCTTCTTAAAAACAAGAGGAATTATTCAAGAGATTTGCAGCAATTCTGGATGAAAACAGGAGAGAACATAAATCTGGATGTATCGTGCTTTGCTTTGTATTATAAACTTGTAAATGGAAGGTCAAGGATTTATTATTTTAAATGAATTCAAGTAGGGAGGGATATTATGGCCTTATTTATCTTTTAAGTCCAGATTACCATACGTTAAGTTTTATTAAAATAGAACATATCTGTATAAGATCTAAATGAAAACTTGAGATGAGTTTATGTTTAGCATTGATGAATTATTTTATACCTATATATATATATAGGTATTTATACCTAGCATCTATTTTGTTCAAAATATAGTAGATCTTATTGCAGGAACAAATAACCACTATTCTATTGATGTCAAGCAAACAAACAAACAAAAATGGCTTATTCCCAGTACAAGTTACATGTTGGTAATAGGATGACTAGGACCTCTGTTCATTATCATATCAACTTACCACTGGGACCCAAGCTGATGAAACAGCTATACTGTGCCAGATGCTGATGGAACAGAAAGACGTTGTGTTGAGAGGTATGCTCTGTCTCTCAAAACTTCCACCCTAATGTGACACACGTCACTGTGACACACATTTCATTGGTCAATGCAAATTACATGATATGAATTTGAGTTTGTTGATGAAAAATACAGTAAACCTAATTTGCTATCTACATGTTTAGGCATGCTTTCCCATCCCAAAGGTAAATAATATATAAAAAGAGCAGAAATCATTTTATTACTTATTCTAGAAAATACTTGTCCCTGAGAGGTATGAGTACAAATCAAATAACAGAATTTCTTGATCAAAACTAACATCTGACCAGCAACACTGGCTTCATTCCCTTCATTTTGTTGTGTTCACCAATCCAAAGCTATTATGTCATATACTCTTCCTGACCTCAACTTCATTCCCATTTTGCAAGACCACTTTAAAATCACTCAGCTCAGGCCCCAGAATCCTATAAATACTCTCCACTGACTTCCCCCTTCTGACACAATATTAAGATTCTCAAAGCAGTGTTTTCCTTATACAGCCAGTTAAAGAAACTTTTCTTGATCTTTTTGAAGAGTAAGCATTTTACATAAGCCTACCCTACACCTGGAAGGAGACAGGAAACCAAATATTACTGAATAGCACTAAAGGCAATCACAGCATTTAAATGTCAGGTGGTGAGATAGGTATTTGAGATACAGAGTTGACTAAGGCCCAGGCTTCATAACAATGTAGTTGTTTCATAACATTTCCGGAATGAATGAATGGAATATAGGAAGGGAGACAAGCATATATTAATCTTTTAATACATTAGGAGTAAAATGATAACGAATAGAGTTAGAAAAATAATAAAGGCATATAGAAACTCACTACTATGTAACTTACTGTTGCAACTGGGTTTAATTTTTTCTGAATTGCTTATTTCCCAGATATGGGATGGAGAGTACCCCACAGAGAGATCGACAGTTTCTCCTTGACATAGTCCCAAACAAATCACTTCATAAGAATTGAAGAATTTAGTAGGAAAACCTAGTCTAGAAGAGAATAATGTATTTGACAGTTTTTCAAATTTCAGTTTCTCCCATACTTATAAGCCCATTAAGACATGTTACCCTCAAACACTTGATACAGTATAGAAGTACAATAAAGATTTTTTAAATGAATGAATGATTGTCAACTCCATTCATTCTGGTGCCACACGTTGTGCTCACACTATATGCAAAACTGTGCTGGTGTTAGAGACCCAAAGGTGAATAGCATACAGGCATTCAGAGCATGTTTGTAAAAAGAGGAAAGTCTGAATCAGAGGAAAGACCACAATAGCCGGGTCTTCTCATAACCCTAAGAGATTCACTAAGCATATTCCCTAAGGAAATAATTCTATGACAAGCAACAAGATATAGTAGAAAGAGTTCTGAACTTAGAGTGTGTTTACAATGCCAGCTCTCACTCTGATCCTCTGTGAATTTTGGCAAGTCCCTATGCGCCTCAACCTTGGTTTCCCAGCCAACAAAATGAAAGATGCCGTATTTACATTATAAATGTGGAATGAGAATACACATAGGTAATTCTTGGAAAATAGCTTAGCCACATCTGCATTTAAACCTGGAAAAGTGTTTTGTGCCCCCTTTTCCCACCTCTTCATCTCTTGTTTGTGGTCTTTTACTATCCTCTGGCATTTTCTATCCTGCAGTGAATTATAATCCTATATTGATTTGTTGTCTACTTCTCTTTGCAACTTCTCTGTGGTGAAGACCATTTTATTCATCGTCACTTGCCACATATTCAGTACATAGCCTGATATATAGTAGGTGGTCAATAAATGTTTGAAAAATGTAAGAATATATATAAGTATACAGATACGTTAATGAGCAAATTAATAAATGAATGAGCTGTGGAATTAATAATTGTCAACAAATTTTCCTGTTAAATCATTAAAGTAGGAGGGTCACTGGCTCCCCTCATCTGTGAAATTTTTTAGGAGGCAAAGATATAACTGATGTACAGCCAAGGATGAAAATCCACACTATGTAGCTGTTTTCCCAAGTTTCCTTAATGATAAGAATTACTTGGGTGTTTGTTAAACATACAGTTTCCCAGATCTTTGTCTTGAAGGTTATCATTTTTCAGCCTGGAATATCATTAAAGAAGTCGTATATCTAACAGGCATTCCTAGGCAATGCGTAACTTCATGGACGTTTGGTAAATATTGATCTAGATGAAAGGTAGTAACAGTTATGGCAAAACTTATGTAGCACACAATAGGTTAAATTCATTTTCTCTGTGAATTTCCGTCATTAATTCATAGATACTGATTAATTTAATCAATGCTAACAAGACATTATTACTACTTCTAGTGTACAGATGAATAAAACTAGTGTACTGAGAGGTTCAGTAACTGACCCCAATCACGGAGCTGTACATGGACTAACTGGAATGTGAAATTTGGCAATCTGAATTCTGAGTCTGTCCTCTTAATTATTCTTGATTTTTTCCTCCCTAGCCATGAAAACCTCAATATACGCATTTTAAAATATGTTATTTTAACTACTGCTGAGAGCAAGTGATGCTCACAAAAATCCATTAGGAGAGTTTCCAGAGTAAGCACCACCTTAGGGTTTGGATTTTGTAGTGCAGATGGGAGGACACCATGTAGTTCCCAGACATTTGGGAAAGCTACTGTATTAGGGTTCTATCGCTGCTGTAACAAATTGCCTCAAACTCAGTGGCTAAAGAGCACAGGAAAAGCTCTGACAGTTTTGGAGATCATAATTCCAAAATGAGTCTTACAACACTATAGTCAGGGTGGCCACAGAGCTAATTCCTTCTGGAGGCTGTAGGGGAGAACCCATTTCTTGCCTCTTCCAGTTTCTAGAGGCTGCTAGCATAACTTGTCTTGTGGCTGCTGCACTTAAATCGCTAATTCCTTTGTCAAGTTGCTTTCTCCTCTTCTGTTCCTCCTCCTTCCCTCTTATAAGAACACTTGGGATTATGTTGGATCAATCTAGACAATCTAGGATGATCTCCTCCTTTCGAAATCCTTCTGAAATCACTTCTGCAAAGTCTCTTTTGCCAGGTTAGGTGACATATTCACAGGCTCTGGGACTTGAATATCTTTGGTGGCCAGAGGCTACCACCAAAAGAAAGGAATGAAGGAAAGAAGGATTGAAGGAAGGAAGGAAGGAAGGAAGGAAGGAAGGAAGGAAGGATGGATTGAAGGAAGGAAGGAAGGAAAGAAAGAATGAAAAAGAAAGTTTCTCAATCTAGATGTCACTCAGCCTCCTGCTGCACTCAGCCAAAACAATGTGGTTGAGTGATATCCTTTCAAATGTTTTTGCTAGATTACATGAGGGAATAAAAAAGCAGTTTTCTATCTGATCAAGGAACCCTGTAAATGCCCACGAAGAACGTTAACACCCAACTAACACCAGTCAGCAATCCTTTTTTTCTTTCTTACACAGCAAGGGTTCTGTTATCTCAAGATTAAATTATCTAGGAACTGGGTACTCAATGCTGAGTCAAACTAATTTTGGAAGCCTAAATCAAACTAATCAAATGAAATTTCAGATCTAAATCAAACTAATTTTCATATTTCAGAAGAGTCCACTGGGATTTACCTACAAACTCAGAACAAATCACCCAAAATTTGAAGTCCTAAGAAATTTACTTAGAGAGGTTTTATAGGTGCAAATCAGGCCCAGTTGAAAGATCCTACCTTCTGAGACAGAAGTGTTTGTATAACAGAGAAAGTTCTGTAGAGGGCTGCCCTGTGTCTTAATGATGAGTGTTCCTCTCCTGTTGAAAATTCTGCAACAAGTTTCAGGAAAAGACTGAATCATAAGGGAATTGCTGAAGGTCACAAAGGACTAACATCTGTAATAATTTGCAGGTCTCTCTGAGATAATAGGGAAAAAGATGTAGACTGAAACAGTTTAATTTCAAATGATCTCAGTGATATTGATCAAGTTGCGAGCATGCCAAAAAGAAACATGTTTTCTTATCAATTCCTAAATTGCTTCTCTCATTTTTGCAAATTTAAGTTAATGCACTAACAAAAAGAAAAAGTTTCCTTAAAGTAGAAATAGATATGAAGGGGCTAACTAGATGCAGACTGCTAAATAGCGTTCATCTTTGGACTCATTTTTCTAGGCTTTGTTCAGGTTTTATGCAGCCAAGAAGAAAGTGTTGAATTTTTCTATCACGAAGATCCATTATGAGTATTTCCAGAATAAGCACCACTTTAGGTTTCGAATTTTGCAATGCATGATGGGACAGCACTGAACATCCTCTGGATGACTTGTGAGCAGTGAAATTAAGTTGTTTGCAAAGATGTCTTTTGGATCAAGGCAAATGAAGTGATCTGAAACTAATGGAAGCTTGGCTTAGGTCCTGGAACATTACTCTGAATAGCTTAGAGGCATCACTTCAAGCAAATCACTTAATATTTTGTACTTGAATCTCTCCATTTGTGTAAGACTGATACCATATACCTGCTATGTCTTCACTTTCCAAGAATACTTTAGAGACTTGTAAGATTTCTTCCAGTGTTTAAGGTATTCCAAAAGAAAATTGAGCATATAGGAAAAAAGTGTAATCTCTTCATGTCATATCCAATATAAATTAAAAATATTTTACCTTTATGTTGACTAACATCTTTCTGAGGTATTTATATTAATATAAAGAATTATCAGAGAGATAGAACATGCCATAGTCAAAATACAAAGATGTTCTTTTCGGTATTATATGTAATAAATACACAAAAGAAATCAAATTGTCCAACTACTGACATTTGATTAAACAAATAATAAAAATGTGTTTAATAGAAATGTCAGTTGAAGGGCACCTGGGTGGCTCAGTCAGTGGGTTCCAGCCTCCTGTTGGGCTCTGTGCTGATAGCTTGGAGCCTGGAGCCTGCTTGGGATTGATTCTGTGTCTCCCTATCTCTGCCCCTCCCCCACTTGTGCTCTGTCTGTCTCTCAAAAATAAACATTTAAAAAATTGTTTTTAAAGAAACATCATTTGATGCCACGTTTATTATAAGTAATGATAATGAAATCTGTGTGGCATCCTCAAAATTACATAATATCACATGAGGTAAAAATGAACCCTTTTTACTAATATCCAAATTATGTTTTCCTTATGGTTGAATACTGGATGAGAGATGTAGAATTCAAAATGAGTGATGTGCTTGGATAGAGATCTAAGTGGTATGTATTTATTCATGTTTATCACATTTCTTAAATATCCTATAATGTTATCCTATAATGTTATTTAAATTAAGGTTTTGAAAGGAAAGAATTGAAGACTTATGAGGGAACATGCCGGGATGTTTCCCAAATTTTGGCTCTTGCTGTCCTGTTTTTTTTTCTCTTTTCCATTCCCTAGACTCAGCCAATACCACCGTCTGCACTGGAAACTTCTCTGTAGCTCACGGGACTGTTTAAGGTTTATCATTCACAGCATTCTGATAGTGAAACAACTCTATAGAGGCCTGCAGGCTCTGTCTAGCTGTCTCCTTTCCTGGCTGCCCTTGGGTCATCCACACCACTGGCTGTAAAATGCCAAAAAGAAAATTAATGGAGCATCCGCCTATATACCCTGATTCCTTCCTAAGGGAGCCTGCCTCTGGAGAGCCACTAAAAGGGCAGGAAATATGTACAGAAATCTCATGGGGATGGAAAGACATGAAGACAGCTGGTGGATTTGGCAAACCCACATCCCTGCAAAGGCCTGTCATTCAGAAATAACATGACCCTATTCTCTATGAATATGTATTTTATTAGACCAAAAGTGGAGGGACCCTCTCACTCTGTGAATGCAGCTGTTAAAAAAAAATGAATCAGACGTTATGCTCAGAACTATGTATGCATGATCTCATTGAAATCTCACGACTACCCAAGAGACAAAAAACATAATTCACATTTAGCTGGGAGGAAAATGGAGACCTAAAGGAGCTAATGATTTTCCCAGTAGCACAGTCTTATTTGAAAGTGTCTCAAGTGTCTACAATTTCAATCAGTCTCAGAAGACAGTATAACCAGAGAATGCAGAGAATACAGCAAAACAAAACAAAGCAAGTTTTCCTCCATATCAGGAGATCCATCCACATCGCACCACTGGAACAATAATGGAAGTGAATCAGTGGTCCAGGACCTTCACAGTGGTTCTTTCTGTCTGTCCATTTGATATCCTTCAAGAATCCACATTTTCCTGACTAGCGAATGTTGACCTCTCATTTTGCTTCTTCAGACACCTCAAATGACATTGCTGAGGTGAGAGAAAGCATATGACGTGTAAGACCTCACCTCTGGATACTTTAGTGTGTGATAATTGTGTCTTGGAATATGTGTGAGCAGTAAATGTTCACAATGGTGAGTTTAGTCTGTAACCTAGGATCCTATATGTAGTCTTGGTTTTCACGTGCCTTCTCAGGGGCACATGTAGTTCATTCTTGTTTCACATTCTGGATATTCGTTTTCTTTGAACATCTCTTATCATGTAGGCCAGACTACTCTGGTGAGGTGGGAGAGTTTAGGTAGCAGCTAAATACACCAGGCATGGTTCTGGACACATTTTTTCAGTCTTTACAACTTGCCTTCCAGATGGATAATGTTATTCCCATTTGTACCTTTGAGAAGACTCAGATTTAGTAATTTTCCCAACAAGATCATGTTATTAGTAAATTGGTAGAGGCAGGATTTTGCAGTAGAGATCTAAATTCTTTTACAAATGCACCCGTATTCCTCATATCCCCAAATATCTCATGCACAGTAATCTTGCCCAGATCTGATTTCCCTTGCTGGCCTTGACGTGGTGCATGGGTTCTCAGTTGTAAGCAACAGAAACCAACTCTGATCAATTAAATTTATTTTAAAGGACATTACATAACTCAAAGAATCACTAGCGGGGCTTCAGGCCGAGACATGGAAAAACCATTGGAACAAGAAACACTCTTCTAAGACCATAGCCATAATCATGCCACAGAACTCATCCCATGAAGAAAGCATTGCTGCCACCATTAGCCATGTGATGCCGCAGTTTGTACATCCACATTACCACTGGCATCAGCTACTAAACACCAATACCACCTTTGCCCATGGTCACTTCTGCCCTGAAAACTTGTGTTGTCTCTTCTACCACAGACTGCACAGACATGGGTTCTTCAATGCCTCTGTTTCTTTGCCTGACATTTCCTAATTCAAAGTTAAAGTGGGGTTGGGATGTCTGATTAGTTGAGCCTATGTCCCATACCTACACTCTAGTGGTACTGTAATAGTGTAATAATATGTCCCATACCTACACACAAGTGGTACTGTAATAGTGAGTGTCTGATATTCTCAGCTTCTATCATTATGCATAGACTGTCACTGCCTTTCACCAAATCTCAAAAATGCTGTTATTATCAGCTCTCCCACCGTCCCTGATAAATGTCAACTTCACATCTGAGTTTCTGTTTCTCATTTTTTTTTTTGGCCTCACAATTTAAAAGCTTCCTGTTAAAATATAAAGAGGATCACCTAAAGAGGATAATACATTGCTATCAACAGAGTGGGTCCTTAGATCCTTCTAGTTTAGATGATTATCTCAAGTTGAAATCAAAATTCTGAAGAGATGGGATATTAAAAAGAACCATATTAATTTAGGTTCAAGGGTAGGAAAAGAGTACAGGAAGAGAAGAATTAATAGAGGTAGAATAGAAGGTAATAGAATTAATAGAAGGTAAAAAATAGAATTGAAGGTAAAACTGTTACTGTTTTCGTTGTTCAGTTGTTTGTTTTGCAGACATAGAATAAAAAGATGGACAAGTGACTGCAAATAGAAAGTCACCTAAACTACAAATGGGCATTCATTTATTCCTTCATTCATTCCTTAATCATTCATTTATTGTTTATTATTATTATTAATATTATTATTATTATTATTATTCAAGTTAGTAAATACATAGTGTAGTCTTGGCTTCAGGAGTAGAACCCAGTGATTCATCTCCTACATATGACACCCAGTGCTCATCCCCAAAAGTGCCCTTTTTAATGCCCATTACTCATTTAGCCCATCCCCCCACCCGCCTCCCCTCCAGCAATCTCAGTTTGTTCTCTGTATTTAAGAGTCCCTAATGGTTTACCTCCCTCTCTGTTTTTATCTTATTTTTCCTTCCGTTCCCCTATAGTCATCTGTTGAGTTTCTCAAATTCCACATGTGGGTGAAATCATATGATATCTGTCTTTCTCCGACTGACTTATTTATATACACTCTAGTTCCATCCATGTTGTTGCAAATGGCAAGATTTCATTCCTTTTGATCATCGAGTAATACTCCATTGTATATACATACCACATCTTCTTTGTCCATTCTTCAGTTGATGGACATTCGAGCTCTTTCCATAATTTGGCTGTTGTTGACAGCACCGCTATAAACATTGGGTTGCACAAGCCCCTCCAAATCAGCATCTTTGTATCCTTGAATAAATACCTAGCATTGCAATTGTTGGGTCATAGGGTAGTTCTGTTTTTAATTTTTTGAGAACCTCCATACTGTTTTCCAGAGTGGCTGCACCCGTTTGCCTTCCCACCAACAGTGCAAAAAGTTTCCTCCTTCTCCACATCCTCACTAATATCTGTTGTTGCCTGAGTTGTTAATTTTCGCCATTCGACCGGTGTGAGTCTAACCAGTATCTTTGCGTGACCATGCTGCCAGGCACAGCGCTAAGAACTGGGGATACAAAACCTGTGTAGACCCTACTCGCTTCTTTCCTGGTCGTTTCTTCATGGATAAGTTGCTCAATACTCACAGGTATCTCCCTGTCAGGGGCTAATTCTCAGGACACCAAACTTGTTCATTCTCTTCTAAAATATCTACCTGGCATGAAATGAAACTAAACTGCACTGGTCCAGTCTGTGTTTCATATTTTGAAATCATAATTTGAGCCATAAGTTCTGCTCCTTTCAAATGACTGCTGTCCAGGGATCCTCATAGCAGCCTTGAGTTTGGGAGGATGCAGATCCTTTCCTGGCTGTCACTGGCTTGTTTAAGTGACCCGGAGCAAATGAGTTAAGCATCTGCGGGACTCGGTTTCTTCCTCTCTGAAAGTCGGATAAAAATACCAGCCACCTGTTGTGAAGATCAGGGAACTAATATGTCTCAGAAGCTTTCGAATCTCTGGCGCTAAGCCTTTTGCTATCTGCGTATTAAGAACAAAGACCAGTCCTCATTGCTGTCACGCAAATGCTGCATTCAGAGGAATAAAAAAAAAAATACAATATTTGAGTTCTACAGGCCTTGAAGGTTATTATGTGTTCGTTTGAATTTCAAACCGTTTTTCTCTGTTGTACTCTTGGCACTGCCATTTTTGAAGTACAGCGCTTCATTTGCATAGTAATGACGAAGTTTAACAAATAGCATTAATGTCTGAAAGAAAGAGGTACACTCCATTTAAACTACTGACAGTATTACATTACACATTTTTAACCGCAATTTCAAAAAAAAAAAAAGGAAAGCTATTCCATCCTAATGCGCTGTAACGATTCCCAGAGCTCAGCAATATTTGTGCTTTAAGAAGGTAAAATCTTTTCCTGTGCTCTTTAGTGACTTCTAAAACCCTATTCATAAATACTGATGAGGCACTATGTCACCATAGGACACAGTGCTATCGGTACAACTCCCTACTCACAGCCAAATTGGAAATGTTAGTATAGTAAATTAGGCCAAACGTCTTGGTTGTACTGTCCATGAAAGATCATCTTTAATAAATAGATGCTAATGTAGCACTTGGATCACTTTTAGTTGTAAATGTCAACCCTTGGTCTTGGTTCCAGGAAGTTAAAAAAAAAAAAAAAAAAAAAAGACGTTCAAGGAATGTGTGCTATTTAAATGCGAAAAGAATAATAAAGAGCAAACATGAAATATCAGTCGTTTCTTAAAATAATGGCGAATTTGAGCAGAAGCACACTGCTTAGTAGTAGTTTAAAGGAAAGGGGGCGGGCGGGAGGAAGGAAGACAAGGTCTTTTTCTTCCCACTTATGTCTCTGTACTATCGGTTTCTCTTTGTTTCTGTCTAGCCCGGTTCCTTTGTGCATTCTATGCTATGTATTTTTAACTAGTTTCCTTTTCTCAAATGTTTGTCCGTACTTCCTTTGAACAAACTTCGTTCCTCCAGAATAGCATCCTTGGTGAATGATGCCTGATTTACCATCCTACCACTCCATTCATATGCTTTTATATCAAGCCAGGGTGTGGGCACGCACACGCACGCACATACACATAGCCACACACCACAAAACTCAGGGCAAAGTGGACATAAAGAAATTTGCTTTAGAAAATATAGGTGGGCAAAGATAGTGGTTTTATCTTTGTATTTGGCCAGAGATAAAACAACTTACATTTAATCATAAAACATACCTCTGAAGAACACATAAGAATTTCGAACAAAAAGAAACTATGTTCAACTTATGTGAAATAATATTGAGAAATTCGGCCTGGCTTGGCAACCTATCCAGACATCTTAATCCATCTTTTTACTGCCCGGGAGGTTTTCTGACTTGGGACAGTAGAGTATAATAACAGAGTAATCATTAATTCCTGATCTCCAGCCAAAAGTTAGCAACTAGTCAGACCTCTACAAGTCATTTAGATGACTCAGGTCTCAGTTTCTTCCTCTGTAGAGCACCTATCTCATATATAGAGCACCTATCTCATAGATTCATCGCTCTCATAGACCACAAAGACGCAGTGCAGTTTCTGATGTATAAAGGGAGAGCAATGCACAAATACTATTAGCATCACTATTTCTTTTTTTTCTTTTTTTTTTAATTTTTTTAACATTTATTTATTTTTGAGACAGAGAGAGAGAGAGAGAGAGAGAGCATGAACAGGAGAGGGTCAGAGAAAGAGGGAGACACAGAATCCGAAACAGGCTCGAGGCTCCGAGCTGTCGGCCCAGAGCCGGACGCGGGGCTTGAACCCACGGACCGTGAGATCATGACCTGAGCGAAGTTGGACGCTTAACCGACTGAGCCACCCAGGCGCCCCTTAGCATCACTATTTCTTTTTTTTTTTTTTTTTTTTTTTTTTAGCATCACTATTTCTAAATGGAGTTGCTTTGAATCTTAGTCTTAAGAGACTTGATATTTTATTCATAGCTTTAAGCTGAAACACTGAGCTCTTTTTGAGGATTGATCCCTGTCTTCATGAACAATTATGTCTTGTTTTTGGTTTATTCTTAGTCTTAATATTCTATACATATAATAGATGTCTTCGATTTGTGCTCTGTCACTGACTTATACTCTGAAAACTTCAGGAAAGTATTATATTTTTTGCAATGTTTATTTGTTAAAACTTACTACTGTGGTAGGAGCTTCCATTGTAAAAATCATATTTTCATTTAGAATAAAATAATCTGTGTTATAATTTTATCCCTAGAGTCAAAATACCTGGTTTATCATGGGAATACATCTGTAAGAGACATTTAAAGCTTTGTTAAAGAAGCTCTTCTGATAGCCTTACCTTGAGTAAACTCCAAGAGGAGCCTGGTACAATCTGCACATAATAACTGTTTTAGTGATAGTTTTGTGATTTTTTGATCCCTTACTCTGTGAAGGCACTATCCTATGTCCTCCAAAAGACTTCCAATCTTTCCCACAGTCATTCAATACAACAGCTATATTCTTCTTTTAATATTAGTAAAGGAGAACTCCCTAAGGTTACATAACTCACAAGGTCACATAGTTATTATGAGTCATCACCTGGATTCAAACCTAGGCCTTTGTGTCTCAAATCCTATGCCTATTTCACTGCAATATTCTGTGTTCCAATATTAAAATTACAGACATGATTTGCTTGTTAATACTGACTA
The DNA here is from genome assembly GCF_007474595.2 of Lynx canadensis. NCBI lineage: Eukaryota > Metazoa > Chordata > Mammalia > Carnivora > Felidae > Lynx > Lynx canadensis. The sequence goes on from NC_044315.2 coordinate 48,718,238, forward strand.
TTCAGGTAGAACATATCTGTTAGTGTGAAAGAAACGTAGTTCCTTTTTCGTAGGTAATTCAGAGGTTATTTCTAAACACATAAAAAATGTTGTCTTAGTGTCCTTGTAGGCAATACAAACCTGACAACAATGGATTGACTGTTTCATGATTCAATTCCAAGAAATAACCATCTATATCCAGATAGATTCTCTAGGTGAATTGAGGGAAGGGATTCTAAAGAACTTCATAGGACATGGGGTTAAGTGAAGTCTGATACTATCTTGAGATATGGGTTCAGGACAGGTAAGACAGCAACAGCCATGTAATCATGTTGACTAGAAGAATGTGTAACGTATTATAGGTCCTGAGTAGAAGCTATTGGATAGTATATGCCTGAACTTGTATAAGAATAGTTCAGAAACAAGCAAGTTAGCCATGGCAAGAGGCTGGATCAGTACTAAGGACAAATTCTATTCTTAGTAAGAGGATCAAGGACTTGATGTTACCAATACCGGTACCACGAGTACTGATACCAACGGTAGTATTGGGCTTTATGGTGGCTTAAATGGGAGGAATCGTTGGAAACTGAGTACTGTTGCAAATTCATTCCTCCTTTGGGGGAGGACAGGAGTTTCAAGTAGATAGCATTATATACGTTTCCCTAACGGGAAAGGTAAAGTTACATAAATGTTATAGGTTAAACATTAATTTGGAAATAGGATGCAGCAGGTTCTGAGCAAAAATCAGAAATAGGTAGCACAATCTTAGAATAACCTTTGTGAGTTTCAAAAGACCATTATAATACTTAGAAGTATCATTTATGAGGGAATTAGATATTTTGAAAGGTGCTGTTACATAATATCAATATTATTTGTTTGATAAATTTCTGCAAACCCCTTAAATTGAATATTGCCACATCTTTAAAAGCAAGCGGTATTCAATGAGTGTTCATCCCACAAAAGGAAATGAATATTCCCATATGCTTACTAAGCACTGTTGATTGCTTAATTAATGTCATTTGTTCAAACTTTCATCATTCCTTTCTTTTAAGAACATAAATTTTATCTCATCTCCATCTCCATGGATTATGCTGACCAAATGGATTATGACATTCCTTTTAGTCCAGGGACAGGCTTGTGAAAGAATGGATTTATTTTCCATGCTAGAAGAGGAGGGTGTTATTTTCCCTTTAAATGTTGTTTTCTCCCTCCATGGATGAATCGCTCTCTCTCTCTTTCCTAAAGGACAGGGACAATGAATCACATTAATCGGAATATTATTGGCAGCTGTGTTGCAACACCAGGTGAGTCAGCCTGAGTATAAAGCTGTTCCTAATATGAACAAAGTATACAGCTGGAAAGAACTTGCGTCACAGATGACATCAATTGGTTAAGCCAATTTGCATCTATGTTTTCTGCTATTTAGAGCCAAAAAGATCCTAACTGATACACATGCTTTCTGCTATGTATTGAAGACTTTAGGAAAAAATACAGAGTTCAGTTCCCACAGAGCTTATAACTATAAGGAGCAAACACATATATACATTATTATATTCAAATAAAATAGTCACTATAGCATATGTATATCCTATGTATATATGTTAGATACATATATGTTCTCATATATAGTATATATAAAATAATCACACAAAATATTGGGACAAATAAAACAATGGGATAAATGTTAATGAAAATGTTTACCATGCTCAGACAGTAAACACTGTCCTATCACAGTGCAGGTAGAGTATGAAAGACACAACCAGACTACATGATCACACCATGGCTTGCCCAATGTCAGACATGAAATGCACATTTAGTGGCTTCAGTAATCAATCGCAGCAGAGAATATGGAAACATGACCCCACAAACATGACCTCCCTGACACTCAAGAGTCTGAATAGGAGATTATCAAACAGAAAGATAAATTATTCCTCGTGGAGCTCTACTGTGAAATATAATAACAAGTACCTCTTTATAAAATTTAATTTAAATTGCTTTTACGTTTCATTTTTATTTAAAAGTACCCTTGTTCCTGCAAAATGTGTATATATACACCATGAGTTACAGGAGCACTCTGGTTGTGATTTTGTGTTGAGCTAGGAAGTAGTCATGGAAGTCTTCATAGAGTCATAAGTTTGGTGGTCAAGACAATATTTCACTATAATTTAGAAAATATTAGTCAATATTCATAAATATTTATTGAGCATTTACTATGTGGCAGACACTGTTCTCGGCTCTGGAGAAGCAGCACTGAACAAAAGGGAAAAAAAGTTTATTTCATAAGTGTCTCATATTTAGTAGGATTGAGAGAGTCAGATAATAAAAGAAATAAATTATATGATATGTGACAGCAATGAGTGCTATAGAGAAAAAATAAAGCCAAGTGAGATAAGGAGTGTTTGAATGCATGTGGGGAAGGGAGATTGTAAATTTAGATAGAGTGATCAAGGAAAGCTCACTGACAAATTGTTTTCAAAGGAAATCTATCTAAGAGCATTCTAGATGAAGAGCTTAGCCGTGCAAAGCCCTTGAAGCTGGACCATATCTTGTGTGTCCGAAGGACCGCAACATGGCCACGAGCATCTGGAGAGAGTAAGCAAGAGAACCAGAAAAAAAGTAATGGCTCCCTAAAGGGAGTAAAGTCTCCAAGTCCTTTCTAAGTTCTTTGACTTTGACTTTGAAATGGGAAGCTGCGGGAGGTTTTGAGCTACAGTGAAGGTACCTAAGTTAGGCTTTAGTAGGATTTTGCAACAAAGCTAAGAATAGATGGTAGAATGTGGTATGTTTAGGAAGCAAGTTGTTCAGAGTGGCTAAGGATATTTGGTGAGTGTGATGCTGTGGGTGCAAGCTATGTAGGGACTAGATTATGATGGACCTTGCTCTCTTTGGTAATAATTTTGGACTTTTCTCTATATGATAGATTTTAAACACAGGAATAACACGTTAATGTTAATATTTCAGAAAGCATGGTTTTATGGCAGTATTTCATTCTCTTGGAGGTAAATAAATGTGAGGAAAAGGAAATAGTTAAGAGGCTCTGATTGTCGTGATTTGGTTTTGCTACAAATTAAGAAGATCTCATGTAACAGTGACTTAAAAGGAAGTTTAAACATTGTCTAAGGTTATCGAAATGGTTCCCTAGTTGACAAGGATCTAGACATTTTCTATTACTGTTGTTTTATCATCCTCAACACCGGGTATTTATGTTACAGTCCAAAATGGTTGTTCATTTCCATCTATCATGTATGTATTCTATCTGGCAAAAAGAAAGAAAAGAAATGAGAAAAGCATGTGAACCTGCTTCCTTTAAGGACATATCATGAAATTTGCTCATGCCATTTCTATTTATGCCCTATTGGTCAGAATTTAGCCTCAAGATGGCCACATCTAGCTGTAAAAGAGATTAAGAAATGCAGTTGTTATTCTGGGAAGTCATAATTCATGCTAAAATTCAGGATTCTTGTTGCTGAGACAGACAGGAAACCGGATAATATGCCAACGATCTGACTCTACAGCAGAGGCTACTGCAATAGTCCAGGTCAGAAGCGTTCAATGTCTGATCGCGGCTGTTCACTCTATAGACAGAGGATAGCAGTAGATTTAAGAGATATTTAAAAGAGAAACCAACTAGACTTGGTGAATACCTGAATCGATGGATGATGAAGAGATACATCTAATCTAAGGTTTCTGGCTTAGAAATTGATTTTATGACAGGGTCATTAAGTGAGATAGGGATATCTGAAAAGGAACAGATGTGTGCAAACTATAAGTTTGGTTTCATCAGGCACTGTGTTTTAGATTCTTTATAAAAGTCAACATCTAACAGAAATCTTTATTTTTACATTGTATTTTTTTTTTTAAGAAGAATGTAAGCCACAGGACACTTATTCTTTAAAGTATAATGGTACTATTTGAATGGCTGAACTCATTTGCCCCTCAGCCCTGGAAATTGCTCTAGGAAACACATTTCTATTTACTTAAGAGCCACCTGTTATTTTATTTTGACCCTTCTGCCATTTGCTAGCATATAAGCACAGGTTGCTAACTTCTTCTAACCAGTTTTATTTTATTTTGGAGAGCAATAATGTTAATAAAATGTCTTAAAGCCTAGCCTCTTCTTTCACATCTTCTGCAGTAATTATCTATTCAGGAAGACTCACCTCTAGAAAGAAGCCTCTTTCTGAAATCAATACAAGAGCAAAAGCAAACAGTTGTGTAATAGCATTTCTGCCAGCCCTCTCTGTCCACAGAGATGCTTAAACCGTAAAATGCCAATTAGTTTTAGAGGGTTTAGGGTTTCACCCTTGTAAGTGGGAGCTCGTAGCATATAAATAGCTTGCTGAACCTGCTCTCCCTTTGCCCCTTGGCCTTCCCAGATTCAGTCTTCTCATACACTTCATCCTGAAAACATGGAACATCCTAAGGAAAAACCTCGGGGAAAAAACCCAAAAATGTAACCTGAATCAAAGTGGTTACAAACTACAAGGATATTACCGAGTCTGAGACAAATAATAAGACCAATGGTTGGTCTCATTAGATCTCCTCACCAGAGAATACAATGTTGCTAGTAATTACTACTACTGCCGTGAGTTGTTTGTTGTGACATGAACAGTCATTGCATTGAAGTATACGGACAGCAAATGCACACGTGGAAGAAGTTACACTTCATTTGCCGTAAGGAAACGGAAAAATTGCCGTAAGGAAAGGAGGTATCACTACACATCTATCATAATGGCTAAATTTAAAACTTGTGAGAGAACAAGCAGATAAGGATGGAGGGAAACTGAACCACTCACACGTTGCTGGTGTGGATGTAAATCACACAGCCACCCTGGAAAGTTAGCCTGGCAATCTATTAAAAACAAAAACAAAAACAAAAACAGGCAGCTAATCTGCAAATGAGCACTTACACTCTTGGGCATTTCGCCCAAGGACATGAAAACTTGTTTTCACACAAAAACCTGTATGACAAAGTTTATAGCACTTGATTCATAATAGCCCCAAACTAGAAATAATCCACATGTTCTTCTACAGATGAATGATCAGTCTCTGGTACATCTATACCCATAAAAAGGAATAAACCATTGAGGTGGACATCAAGGTGGGTGATTCTTGAGGAAGTGATCGTGAGTGAAAAATCTAATGCTGAAAAGCTACATCCAGTATGACTTCATTTTAATAACCTTCTTGAAATGACAAAATAATAAAAATGGAAAACAGATTAGTTAACCCAGCATGAAGAGACAATGAAGAAAGTCGGTAGCGAGTATGGCTATAAAAGGGCGACATGAAGGATCCTTGCAGGGACAGTAGTATTTTGTATCCTGACTGTATTCATGTCGGTATCCTCACTGTGATAATGCACAATGGTTTTCGTAAGGTTTTACCATTGGAGGAAACTGGGTGAAAGATAAATGGGATCTCTCCATGCTACTTCTTACAGCTGCACTTGAATCTATAATTATTTCAAAATAAAGCTTAATTTACAAATGGCATACCGTGAATTATATTAGCCCTTGTTTTTGTGGCTTTCGTTCTCTTCATGCTTTCCTCTTAATGTCTCCCATCTTGCCCCGTCCGCCTCTCTGTTTTTCTTAGACACATCATGTGTCTGACCATTTCTTATATACGCCACAGGTTTTCTCAGTCTTAACTAGTACCCAAATCTTGGAGCACATGCTTTGTCTCAAGGCAGCCATAGTCAGGCAACTGCATTCCTGTCCTGAGTGCAATCACACGCCCAGAGTCTCTGGTACTTTTGTCCTGCCAGTGAAGCGCTACACTGGATGACGCAACCCTAAAATGTAGGGGAAAACTTTGAAAATGGAGTTGGGGGCAGGGAGAAGGGGCAAAACGGATGAGATCTAGACAGATACATTTTCTCACTCTTCTTGCTCAAGAAATGGCTATTCTGGCTATGACTCTTATGGCTTATTGTAAAACGGCAGCTGGTGTGGTAGGAATACCTTCCTGCTTTCTTTGTTTGCTATTGCCTCCTGCCTCACCTTCCTCTTTTCCTTCATTCCTACTGCTTTAGGATTGAAACTTTCTAAAAATACAGTTGTCGTCAATCCCTTAGTGTTTGTCTTCTGGAAGGTAAAACACTATTTTTTATAGTTCCCATCCTCATAGACCAAGTATTTTCTTTAAACAGTTAGACTAAGGCAGTCAGCCAATTCTTTATATTTGTTTAATTCTTTGGGTTTGTTCTTGCCATTCCTTGTGATAACAACCAGCTAATTCAGAAGCAACACAGCTAGTGGTTTAGAGCAAATTTTGAAGTCAAACAGACACTCTTGGCTGTGACATTTACCGCTTGTTTGCATCTTGAGCAAACTATTCAAATTTTAGGAGTATCTGTCTCATGCACAAATTGGTGATAATAATATCAATGTCACAAGATTTTTGTGAGGATTCAATAAATGATGTTTGGAAGTCCTTAGCAGACCACCCAACCTGTGATTAATATTAATGAACGTTCTAGCTTTTCGCATGTTCTCAGCAGTGATTCTTATCAATTAGAGTGGTGTGACTTGCTCAGTTGGGGTCTTCTTGCTTCTCCAAACTATTTGCCCTGCCTATGCGTGTTTGTTTCAGGGACATTTTCCGAACTGTCACCCTGGGAACAGAATGCAAAGGAGCAGGCTTCGAATGCCTGGTAGCCAAGCATTTATAGTGCTAACCCTGGAAATAGGGACTTACTTTCCCTCTATTAGCTTTACTCTCCTTGTATGTAAATGACAGTAATGGGATTTTGTGAGGGTTAAATAGATAGCATTGATCCAGATACATGTACACGGTGGGCACAACATTTTGGTGATCCTTCTTCCCTTCCTCCCTTCCTTCCTCCCTCCCTTACTTCTTCCCTTCCTCCCTTCCTCCTTCCCTCACTTCCTTCCTTTCTCCCTCACTTTCTTCTTTCCTCCCTCCCTTCCTTCCCTCCCTCCCTTCCTTCCCTTCCTCCCTTCCTTCCTTCCTCCCTTCCTTCCTCCCTCCCTGACTTCCTCCCTTCCTCTCTTCCTTCCCTCCCTCCCTTCCTTCCCTCCTCCCTTCCTTCCTCCCTTCCTTCCTCCCTTCCTCCCTCCCTCCCTCCCTCACTCCCTTCCTCCCTTCCTCTCTTCCTTCCTCCCTCCCTCACTTCCTTCCTTCCTCCCTCACTTTCTTCCTTCCTTCCCTCCTTCCTTCCTCCCTTCCTTCCTTCTTCCCTTCCTTCCTCCTTCCTTTCCTTCTATCCTTCCTCCCTCCCTCCCTCCCTCCCTCTCTCCCTTCCTTCTTTCCTCCCTTCTTCCCTCCCTCCCTCCTTCCATTCCTCCCTTCCTCTTTTCCTTCCTTTTTCTTAATATTCCACCTTGTTCCTGAGGTGCTAGATCTCTGTAGGTAAGATTCCCATATATGATTTCACTTCAGTATTTTGGTAACTGATATTCCATGGATATATAGCTTAGAAGCAACTGTTTATGCTTTTTTTTTTTAAGTTTCACAGTGCATAGTAAGGCAGTAGTATTTTTATATATTAATATATAGATATAAGCAAACGAAATCAGGGGATATGGTACTTGATATATTTTTATGTGTTTTTACTACAGCCGCTTTCAAAATCCAGTGTTATCAATCTGTTTTCATTCATGAATGTTTGATATTCATATAGAAGGATATCATTGCCCATGATTTTTAAAACACAAATTATGTGTGTGTGGTATGTTATAAAATGGAAAAAAAAATAGATACATAACTACTGAATGTAGCTATTTAGGATTGCCCTTAGTGTTAAAAAAAAAAAATGAGAAAGATGTAGAGAGGGGGAAAAAAAACTAAAGAAAATTAATAAAACAGAATAAAAAATAAGTAAGAGTAAAACCCTTTAAAGGAGCATTATACTACGATTTCTCCTCCCAAGGCTGAAATACGATATGAACTGTAACTACCAATCACTACACCTTCATGCAAGTACATTAGCCAGAGAGGAGAGTAATAAATTTACTAGTAGCTTGTTTCTGGTATTGAGTTACTTACTAATGTTAGTAGCAGTGGAATTACCGTGATCAAATGAACACATATTATGTGCACCTGTGTAATGTGAGACATTAAATCACAAAAATGTAAACAACGGTGTGTGCCGTTTGTCAGACGCTTCGTGGGAAAATTGTTAACCAGGACTTTGGTGCTGCTGTAAGAAATAAATGCATGCTGCTGGAGTCGGCAGCTGACCTCTTCCCGTTCTCTAATAGGTCCTGCCCTGACTCTCTGCTGAGATACCAAGACCCATCACCTCATTTCCAGTGCGCTGCTCTGGCTGTGTGTATGGACAAAGAGACTTAATATATTAATAACTTGGCCCAATTAAAATCCACTTTTTTTTCCCACATGTGTTCCCAACATGCTTTTCTTTATTGAAAAATCAAAAAGCTGGCAAGAAATGTTCATAGCATACGTATTTAGGCTGTGTCTGTATTCATGATTTAATTTGTTCTAGACAAAGCTGAACAGTCTGAAAACTAACATGAATATGTTAGTAAGGAGCATGTGGTAATCAAAGAAATTTGTTCCTCTAGAGTAGTACTATTGAGCAGCGGTATAATAGGAGCCGTGTATGTAATTTTAAGTTTTCTAGTAGCTATATTTCAAAACAGTTTAAAAATATGTGTATAATTTCATTGAAGACCACTTTTCATTTTAAGAGATTAATAGCCTCATATGTCTAGTGGCTACCATATTGGAAAGCACGGATCTAAGTCCAGATATTATATAAGCTCAAGTGTTTTGGAATTCCAAGAAAGACTGTAGGGTATTTCTGAACAACTGCAGACAACCCCAATCTTAAGCAATAATTTAAAATGTTTGGAACAGTAATTATTTAAAATTTCAGTATTCCAGATGGAGAGTTGGGGTGTGAGGTATGTGGATAGAGAGATGGTTGTAACATTTAGCAGATTACTTGCTTTAAGTTTTAAAGTTAATGATTTATCAAGATGACAGATAAAGAGGCAATCAGGCAGAGCTGTGGAAAATAATTCATGTCACCGAATTTGCAACTCAATGATATCAAGGTTAAAATTAGAACTGAATTGAATTAAATTTTCCTGGTTATCTTCCATATACCATACTTATGGGAATATAAAGATGGATGAAGGAGATGAAATTCTTGTTCCTGAAGGATTCAAAATCAAGTGGGTGGAGGGCATGATCTATTTGAAAAAGATAATTTAAAACAAAACAAAACCCAACTAAATCTAGAAAGACGTAATTCAGGAATATTGGTAGTTTTTTAAAAGCAGTAGGATTATTGTAGAGAAAATTCCATTTCTCCATTTTTCAGCATTAAAAGCAATTTTTTGTACTGAGATAAAAATATTTAAATTGTGGATATCTGTTTTCATTAATAACCTGATAGGTAACAAAGATATATCAAGAATGCTTTTCATATGTAGGTTGGTATTTAAATTCACAAGTTTGTAATGATTTGCTTTATAAATTATACTGTCTCCTCACAATGGAAACAAAGAAGTTTGAAGAGTCCTTAAAGACATAGAAAATGGGCATGATATTTTGTGAATAAAATAGGATACAAAATTATAAATACATTATTATATAAAATATATGAGTATTATTTAGAAAATATGTTCAAGCCACATTATTAGTAGTAGTTGTTTCTCAATCATTTATTTCTATTTTTTCTATTTTGTTTTTACTTTTCAACTGTTACAAAAGAGTAATTTTAATTTTATAATAAAGCCAGTGAGTCTTATCACAAGGAAAAAATAAACCATTGGATTTGAATTCATAAAAATTAAAAACTTCTATTAATCAGTAAATACCAGGGGAAAAAAGACAAATGGGAAGAATTGTATGTGGCAAATATGACATGAACTTAATGCCCCCACTGTACAAAATTTCACACAAATAGATGAAAAAGAAGTATTACAAGCAAAGAATAGTCAAAGCAAAGAAAATCACACACACAAAAGAATCAACCTCACCAATAATCAAAGAAGTGGGAATTTAACCACGAGCTAGTATTTCAAATATTAGAAAAAAATGTTTTTAATTAGAAAGTATATATTATTATAAAGCATTTGATATAACATTTAATTTTATTCACTACTGGGGAGATACAAATTGGAATCAACTTTCTGCGATGTAATTTGCAATACTACTCATAACTGTAAAGAAATCTTCATTGTAAAGAAATAGTAAAGTATTAGTACTAAGATTTAAATATGAAGGTATTTATTTTCATGTTTACCATTTTTAATTAAATATTTACATGTTAAAATGTTATGTCGGTAAAGTAAACAATGTAATATTTGTAAAAGTAAACATCATTATCCTGTCATGGAAAAAAATGTTTTCAAAGAATATGAGAAGCTTCTACTCCTAGTAAACAATACCAGCAAAAACTCCCATTATTCACAATTAAGTTAGCAGCAATGCCTAATCAGACTTCAAAAGGAGTAAGCCAAGAATATCAAAATGGTAAAATAGTGTTTACTATACTGGATTGACTTGTCAAACCTCTTTCAGTGAGATCGCTTCAATTTTTCATTAATGTTTTAAGTCATCTGAAACTTAATCCAGTACTTTATAAATGACTCTAAAGCTAATGATAAGCTTGTAAAAGCCTTTCTGGGGGTTTCTTGAAAGCAAAAGGCTAAAAGCCACCTGCCATGTAGGAAATTCATATTTATTCTGGTAGGGTAAAAGCGGTTAAAATAATATATGGAAAACAGTATGGAAACAAATGGAATTGCATTCTTATCAGCATATAGTGTTTGAAGATACAGAGCATCATTGCTAAGGATTTTTAAAAAGCAAGTCTTAGAACAAATTATATAGGGTGAGGTTTGTTATATAGATGGATTAAAGAAATTTCTACATGCCTTGCATCATGTTAGATTTTATTCTCTTCCAGTTATAGCATGCATAAACTACTTTTTGTGACAGTGCACAGAAAAATACTAGTTCACCAGGATATAACTTATTTAATGAAAACAATGAGTTATGGTAAAACTGTGAAGTAGCTGTTTTTACTGGATAAACAGAACCTGTGATATGTTACAGATTTAACATTTTAGTTGAGTTTACCACTGTTATCATCCCTAAGCAAACTTTTGTACCAGAGAAGATTAAGCAAGAAATTAAAACCAGGTATTTTAAATGCGGTTGAATTTTAAATTTATTGTGAAATACAATGTGATCATAAAAATCATACTACACAGATAAATGTTTAAAGATTATCCCACAGTAAAGATTTTAAGAGAGTTGCCGAACTTAAGAATGAGATATACACTCTTCTTTTTCAAAAAGTAAGTGGGGCGCCTGGGTGGCGTAGTCGGTTAAGCCTCCGACTTCAGCCAGGTCACGATCTCGCGGTCCGTGGGTTCGAGCCCCGCGTCAGGCTCTGGGCTGATGGCTCAGAGCCTGGAGCCTGTTTCCGATTCTGTGTCTCCCTCTCTCTCTGCCCCTCCCCCGTTCATGCTCTGTCTCTCTCTGTCCCAAAAATAAATAAACGTTGAAAAAGTAAGTATTACAGGGGCGCCTGGGTGGCTTAGTTAAGCGTTGGACTCTATAGGTTTCCTCTCAAGTCGTGATCTCTCAGTTTGTGAGTTCACGTCCTGCGTGGGGCTCTGCACTGACAGCGTAGAGCCTGCTTGGGATTCTCTCTCCCTGTCTGTCTGCCCCTGCCCTGCTCATCCCCTGTCTCTGTCTCTGTTAATGTTAATAAACATTATGCTAGCAACCTAGAAGTTACTTTTTAAAAAACAAAACAAAACACTAATGGGCCCATTAAAGATAAAGACAGTGTCTTAATACCAAGTACGTAATGCTCTTTGAAAGAATATCATATTATGAACAGATCATTTTAAAGACTAGTGTTTCAAAATATGCCCGTTATGTGATTTTTTTGCCCAAATTCATTTACTAGTCTTACATATTCTTAACTGTACTTTGAAAATTGGATATCTAATTTTCAAATATTTAATATTATTTAAAATAATTTTTGTGAGCCATGAATCTATTTATCATATATGTAAAAACATGACACCTTTGGGTTTGTTTAAAAACAAGACTATTTTCTTTCAAAAATGGAAATTTACACTTTCCCTCAGTAGTTGTATAATTGGCAAATGAGTTTGAATAATGAGTGTCCTGATTTAGAAATGCAGCCAGTGATCCAATTCTTCCACCTGGATCCACTTTTCTTCATAAAATATCTATTTTACCTATGATAGCTATTAAAGTATTTAAATAAACCAAACTCAGAACCTAACTAAGCCATTGATGGCTGTAGCAGAAAGCCCTAAAAACAAAATTAAAAAAAAAAATTCATTATCATTTAAAATTACTACTATTATCAATAATAATATCTGAAAAACAATACTGTAGGGGTAAAACAAATAAATATTGTTTCATCCTTTCCAAATCCTGAATATCTATTAAATGTTTAACATTTTTCATCAATCAGTGTAAGAGTGTGTGGTGTATGTGTGTGTGTGTGTGTGTGTGTGTGTGTGTGTGTGTTTCACTGTCGTACATTTTTAAAATTTCATATTGCATAACCACTATTCTAGTCTGAAGGTAGACATTAGCTTATCAAAGCACAATCTCCACATGGTCCAACTGAGCGTACAGGATTTTGAGGCCAAAAGCCTCAGAAAAACAAAGATTGTGCTTTTCCTGCTCATTTTCTAGCATGAGCATTAGCCCCATGGACTTTATAGATGACCTGGGTAAAATGTTGACTTTACATGACTCCATGAATGCTTACTCTATTAAAAATTAGTATATAAAACATACATGTTATATGAGCTCAGTTATAGAACTATATATATATATACATATACATGTACGTATATATATATGAGTTCACACAAAAATTAGGAAGAAACATACTGAATGTTAATATATAATCTGTATTTATCAGTGGATTATAGAATTTTATTTTTAATTTCAGCGTTATCGAGATATAACTGACATAAATTGTAAGGTATTTTTTAACAATTTTTAAAATATTTATTTTGAGAGAGAGGGAGAGAGAGAGAGAGAGTGAGCCTGAGCAAGGAAGGAGCGAGAAAGAGGGAGAGAGAGAACCCCAAGCAGGTTCCATGCTGCTGGTGCAGAGGTCGATGCAGGTCTTGAATCTATGAACCATAAGATCATGACCTGAGCCAAAACAGGGAGTCGGTTGCTTAACTGACTGAGCCACCCTGGTGCCCCTAAAATTATGATATTTAAAGTGCATTTATGGCGATTTGATATACATTGTGAAAGGATACCCCCTGTCTAGTTAATTAACACATCTACTACTTCAAAAATTGTATTTATATTTTATTTATTTTTGGTGAGAACATTTACTACTCTTGGAAAATTTCAGTTGTACAGTACAATGTTATCTGTAGTTACTGTGTTTTATATTAGATCCCGAGACCTTGTTCATCTTATAACTGAAAGTTTGTACCCTTTTACCAATCTCTCCCTATTTTCCCCCAGTCCCTAGCAGCCATATTTGTACTCTCTGCTTCTATGATTTTGACTTTTCTTTCTTTGTTTTTCCTTCTTTCCTTTCTATTCTTTCCTTCTTCGTTCTTTCCCTCCACCCTCCCTTCCTTCCTTCCTTCCACTTTCCCTCCCTTCCTTCCTTCCTTCCTTCCTTCCTTCCTTCCTTCCTTCCTTCCTTCCTTCCTCTCTTTTCCTCCCTTCCTTTCTCAAATTCCATATGTAAGTAAAGCCCTACAGTATTTGACTCTCTGGCTTCTTTTACTTAGCATGATACCCTCAAGGTTTATCTATGTTGTTGCAAATGGCAAGAATTCCTTTTTGTCGTGGCTTAATTATATTCCATTGTATATGTTTACCACATTTTCTTTATCCATTTTTCCACTGGCTGACATATGAGTTATTCCATTTCTCAGCTGCTATGAGTAATGCTGCACTGAACATGGCAATGTAGGTTTCTCTTTGATATTCTGTTTTCATTTCCTTTGGATGTATATGCAGAAGTAGAAATGCTGAATCATATGGTAGTTCTATTTTCTTAATTTTTTGAGAAACTCCATATTATTTTCCATAGTGGCTGCGCAATTTACATTCCCACCTACAATTCACAAGCGTTCCCTTTGCTCCACAGTATCACCAACACTTGTGATCTCTTATCTTTTTGATGATCCCATTCTAACAGGTGTGTGGTGATATCTCATCATAGTTTTAATTTGCATTTCCCTGGTGATTAGTTATGTTCCACATCTTTTCACGTATCTGTTGGTATTTTCTTTTTGGAAAAATGGTCTATTCAGTGTCTCTTACCATTTTTTAATTGAATTTGAGGGTTTTTTTTTTTTTTTTTTTTTTTGCTATTGGCGTATATGAGTTCCTTATTAGATATTAACCCTTTATCAAATACATGATTTGAAAATATTTTCTCCCATTTGGTAAAGTGCATTTTAATTTTGTTGGTTTCCTTTATTGTACAGAAGCTTTTTAGTTTGATGTAGTTGCACTTGTTTATTCTTGATTTTGTTGCCTTTGATTTGGGTGTCAAATCCAAAAAAATCATTGCAAATACAGATATCAAAGGGCTTGCCCCTATGCTTTCTTCTAGGTCTTTTGTGTTTTCAAGTCTTACATTCAAATCTTTAATCTATTTTGAGTTTATTTTTGTGTATAGTGTGATATAGTGGTCCAGGTTCATTCTCTTGCATGTGGCTATCCAGTTTTCCCTTCACCATTTATTGAAAAGACTGCCCATCTTCTATTGGATATTCTTGACTTCTTTGTCATAATTTATTGACCATATATGCATTGGCTTATTTCTGTACTCACTATTCCATTCCACTGATCTATTTGTCTGTTTGTATTCCAATGCCATACCGTTCTGATTGCTATAGCTTTGTAATATAGTTTGAAATCAGGACATGTGACACATCAGCTTGGTTCTTTCTCCCGATTGCTTTGGCTATTCAGAGTCTTTTGTGGTTTCATACACATTTTAGGATTTTTATTTTTAACTTCTGTGATATATGCCATTGGAATTTTGATCAGGATTTCAAGAAACCTATACATTGCTTTGGATAGTATGGACATTTTAATATTAATTCTTCTAATCCATGAGTATGGAATATCTTTCCATTTGTTTGTTTCTTCTTCAGTTTCTTTCATTAATGTCTTACAGTTTTCAATATAAAGATCTTTCACTTTCTCAATTAAATTTTTTCCTAGGTATTTTTTTTTAAATTTTTGATGCAGTTGTTAATGACTGTTTTTTTTTAATTTCTCTTTATGATAGCTCATTATTAGTGTGTATAAATGCAGCCGATTTTTATATTTTGATTTTGTATCCTGCAACTTTACTGAATCATTTATTAATTCCAACAGTTTTTTGTGGTTGTTGTTGAAGTCTTAAGATATATATGCATATATATATCTGTGTGTATATATGTATGAATGATATATATTCATTCTCAAGCAATCTTGAGAAAGAACTAAGCTAGATGTATCACACATCCTGATCTTAAACTGTATTACACCATTTAGTATGATTTTTGTGGTGGATTGTAGGATTAATGGTGACTTCCTTTGTCATTTATATGCTTGGTCCTATTTCTTAAATCCTCTATAATAAGAAATTAAACTGTTTATTAGGAAACAGAATTAACTCAATTATTTCAAGTATTTGTTATCCTATAATGATATAGACATGGCCTCAGCCCTTATTTGTGTAAAAGCAAAGAAATATGCACCTAGTCACTATTGGATATATAGTGGCTGCCTGGTCACAATGGAAGGGTACTCCCCAGGCAATGAAACTCATGGGTTTCTTGTTTTTGTTTTTAAAAACTTTAGTATATGTTCAACAATGATAGTGACTCAGACCCTTCAGTCATGAATGTTTAAGTCACCTCATTAGACAAAGAACCACAACCAGCTGAGGTAGTTGCTGAAGCAAAGAGAATATGGAATGGAGTGGAAGAAAGTAGTTGTAAGTACCAGATACAACATGTGACCAGTTTCAGAAAAGGGGGCTGTAATAGTTACAAGTATTTCTTCCTTATTTTTAGATGAATATGTTTGAATATATATTAATGAAATACTGTGTTTTCCCCTCTTTTATCCTTTTCTCATTTATCTTAGTATTTAAGTCACAGGAAATCAAAAGGGAAGAGTAAATATCACCCAAAGACTTCATATCCTTCTCTGGGGAATAGTTAGCCTATTTTTGATAGAACACAGGTTATTTGTGTCATATTAGGCAGAAGTTACTATCTTATTTAGAGAGTAATTATGATTTTAAGAGCTGTGATATGGGTGATCAGTTGGCAAGGGGTGAACTGTGATGGTTTTTATTGTGTCAAATTTTCGAGTTTGTACTACACTTCCCAGATTTCCCTTTTTAGTCTGTGTGGGCTGCAAGGGATATTCTCTTACATGAGTTGGAAGACGGAGGAAAGGAGTCATTCTTTGGCTGCACATACCTTCTTGTATTTATTCAATCAAAGGGTAATTTAGTTGCTGCTGTGAAGTGATTGTGCAGATGTGATTAAAGTCTTTAATCAATTGACTTTAATCAAAAAAGAGATTATCCTGGGTGGGTCTGATTTAATCAGTTGGAAAGCCTTTAAAAGAGGATTTAGGCCTTCCCCAGGTTAAGAGAATACTTCCTGTGCACAATGAGTATCAGCTCGAGATTCTCCCTTGCTTGTGAGTTTCCCTTACTCATTGCCTGCCCTAAAGGCTTCACAATATTGTATTGTATTGTGTTGTATTGTATTGTATTGTATTGTATTGTATTGTGTATATATCCTCCTGGTTTTGCTTTCTGCTTCTCTGGTTGAATCCTGACTGATAGAAGCAACATTAAGAACAGCTTCTAGTTGAGTGGTTTCTTTGCTGTTGCCATTAGATAGCAAAGGTAACACTGTCAACAACAACATAAAGCCTATTAACTCAGGTTTACTTTTATTTATTTATTTTTCTTTTCTTTGGTTTTTAATGCATCTTTCAATCTCATAGACTCAAATACCATAGGTTCTCTATGGATTTATTTAAGCTACAACACAGATTTAATTCATTATTTCTGTTACAAAGTAGTATCTAGTCTTACTCAGAAATAGTATCTCTTATGTTTGATTGTGGGAATTTAGGAAGAAATTTACTTATTGGGCATTATAAAGAAAAACTTAACATAATAGAGCAAAATAGTAATTGGATTATGTATTTTTATGTCCATTTTCTGCAGACCTGATATCCACAAATGATGCTTTCAAGGTCCTGCTAACAATATCAACCTATTAATCATCTTATTCTATTTTATCCTGCTGCAAAGACTTTGCAGGAGGTATCTGAGCTAGAATGATTTAGTGACTTCTCTCAAATGGCTAAGATTGGAGCCAGGAAAAAAAAAATAGTAAGCTTAATAGTAAGAAGGCAGATTACCCTTAACTGCTTTTACATCAAGAGATACTCTTCTTTAGTTGTCTTTTTAATACAAGTAACAAGCAAAATGAGACAAGATAGAATAGTCATCTAACTCATACTGAAAGAAGACTTTGTTTTAATCACTTTTTGACAAAAGCACTATTTGGCTTCTTGCATTATTTCAGAATTTACAAAGAAACATAGTTTTAAAAAATAACATAAAGGGAATATTTAAAGTTAACATTCAATTCACATATTCAAAAATTCTGTTCAACGTCACCCAAATATTTTCAGAATTAGGACTAAAACTCAGGACTCAACTGGCCATTGTTCTGGCCCTGGGTTGGCTTTCCTCTTACTAGGGTATTTGGCTGATGTGTCTCTACTTTCTATGTATTAGGCTCAGTTCTGATGGTGTCAACTACCTGGTGTATGTCTTGTATGAAAATCCCAAATTGTACAAGCATTAACTGTAGTTAATTGCCTAAGCCTACCACTTAGAGTTGTATGGATAAGAATGTCATAGTAAAGATCTTCATCAGCTGGTTTGTGAAAGAGCTCTAGAATCCCCAAACAAGGGAACATTTCCTTGCCTCTTTTCTTATACCAGAATGAGAAGGCTGCATTTCTTTTTCTTTCCTCTCTCCATATAAGACACAACGGATGTTCTAAATACACAACTTACACAAACGGATGTTCTAAACACAATCCCCAGGACTCTCCTTACCACTCTAGTTCAACTGTAATAGCATGCCAAAAGAAGAATCATAGGTATCTTCTCCCTGATATCTAGGGAAATATATTTAAAAACAATGTTTATAACCTTTGAAGCAGAGAAAGATTGTAACTATGTCATATAAACTACTAAATAATTATGACATCTCGCAAAGTATAAAATTTCTGTTTCTTCAGATTAGTTGAAAAGTGCAATAATTTATGGGTATGGGTATTCATTACAATTTAGAGTGGCAAAGAACTAGAAAACCCAAATAAATATCTAGGTAGAGAACAACTCTAATTAAAAATCTGTACATGCATAGAATAATATTGAAGGCAATCTTGAGAATATTTTCAAAGACATTAATGTGTGAAAATTTACATGTTCTATATGAAATATGTATTTGGATTATACTAAATCCATCTTGTAGCATGCAGAAATATATTCATATTAGTAACAAATACAGACACATACATATACATTTGGTTCTCATTTCAGGTAATTATGGTCTATAGGTCACTGAAATCACTGAATTAGCTCCTACTAAACCAAGTTTCCTATGGGAAATGAAGACATACACATATAGTCCACATAAATAATAATTTCAAATCCTAAAAACAACTCATTCTGGTAGATTCAATTTTTACTAAAAGAGAAAATGAGGTTCAGAGGTGTTAGTGACTTGCCTGAGGGTGTCCTACTGACAGATGTCACAGTTGGGGTTCAAACCCTGTCCAGCCATCCCTCTTGTGCTACGTTGCACTGCCCCCACATTCTCTGTCTTCTGGTCATCGTTGTATGAGAGGAGAGGCAAGAAGGTTCTGTCCCACCTCAGCTGGCAACTTGGGCCATGGCTGATTCAAATGTATCACTGCTCTGCATGTGCCCACAAATAACTGAATGGACTGCCAGCATTGATTTGGGGGTTACAAATACATTTTAGAAAGAAGATGAACTCACAAAAACAGAATCCATGAATAATGAGGATCAAATAAATCTGATCAGTAAGCCCAAGTCAGTAAATCCCTATTTATATAACCAAGTCAGTGAACCCTCGTTAGTAAAATAGGCTTTGCAGATATAAACACATACAAATCATAGATATGGGTTATGGATAAATATGTTAGTTACTTTCTTTCATTACATAAAATAGAAATATACTAGTTATAAAATAATGTTTTAATAGAACAGCAGATTTTGATTTCTTTGCTCTAGAGATTTACTTAAATATTAAAGACATTCAAAGTTTTTAAAATGTGTTTTTACAGTGTGGAGTTTCCTCAAAAAATTAAAAATAGACCTACCCTATGACCCAGCAGTAGCACTGCTAGGAATTTACCCAAAGGATTCAGGAGTACTGATGCATGGGGCAATTGTACCCCAATGTTTATAGCAGCACTCTCAACAATAGCCAAATTATGGAAAGAGCCTAAATGTCCATCAACTGATGAATGGATAAAGAAATTGTGGTTTATATACACAATGGAGTACTACGTGGCAATGAGAAAGATGAAATATGGCCCTTTGTAGCAACGTGGATGGAACTGGAGAGTGTTATGCTAAGTGAAATAAGCCATACAGAGAAAGACAGATACCATATGTTTTCACTCTTATGTGGATCCTGAGAAACTTAACAGGAAACCATGGGGGAGGGGAAGAAAAAAAAAGAGGTTAGAGTGGGAGAGAGCCAAAGCATAAGAGACTCTTAAAAACTGAGAACAAACTGAGGGCTGATGGGGGGTGGGAGGGAGGGGAGGGTGGGTGATGGGTATTGAGGAGGGCACCTTTTGGGATGAGCACTGGGTGTTGTATGGAAACCAACTTGACAATAAATTTCATATATTTAAAAAAAATAAATAAAATGTGTTTTATTTTTTTTGTTTGTTTTTTAATATGAAATTTATTGTCAAATTGGTTTCCATACAACACCCAGTGCTCATCCCAACAGGTGCCCTCCCCAAAGCCCAACACCCACTTTTGCCTCCCTCCCACTCCCCCCATCAAACCTCAGTTTATTCTGTTTTCAAGAGTCTCTTATGGTTTGCCTCCTTCCCTGTTTTTTTTTTTTTTTCCTTCCTCTCCCCCATGGTCTTCTGTTAAGTTTCTCAAAATGTGTTTTTAAAAATCTGAAAAGAAACTGCTGTTGAACTATCTATTTTAGAGTATTCATATTAAATCACATAGTGTGGATAATGAAAAGTCTTTAACTTCATGTTAAACAAAAGGAATTCAAAAAGTAAATGAAGAAAGATGCTGTAATTATTTTAACAGAATATTTTTACTTCCACAAGCATAGATTTATTTGTACCTTCCTAATATGTTGTTTGAATAGTTTATTTTATGTTTATGTGACACGAGGAGTGTATCTGTGTGTGTATATGTGTGTGTTCCACTACCAAGGAAAGGCAGAATTTAAAAGGGAAACGGGAATAAGAAAAAAGCAAAAATTCCACAAGTGGCATTTCTGCAATACATTTAATTTTTATTCTAATATTCTAAGCAATATATGGAAATGACTGCTTTTTGCAAAAGCAATTTCCTTTTTGGCCTGATGAAAGTAAAAATTCCTGTATGTTCAAATTCATTTCAAACTTCAAAGGACAGAACAGCCTTGGCGTTGGCGTGGTTCTTGCAGGCAGTTGGGTAAATTGACTATATAATGAGTCCTTGGCTGTCCCTAACCAAAACTTTGTTGGACAGGTTCATTTACAATCCTCAAACAGAATGACCTTCCATCTGGCTTAATGGCCCCTCGATTGTTGCAAATGCGACCTGACATTTCCTTATGGGTGAGTTATTAAATTATATCACAGAACACAATAACATAATTTGGTTTCAGAGCCTAAGTGAAAGTGATAGTCCAGCAGATTAAGATGTAAAATTCCTTTGCAAAATTAAGTTATTTATAATCTGATGCATACCCCCTTGTTTTATCTGCCATATAATATAATTACTTTCCACAGTACAGTAGCCACAGATACTGGCAATGCTGACAGAACAGAAACAACATTTGAAGGGGGGAAGACTTCAGCAGGCAGGTAGCTGACTTTTATGGCTATCTTTCTAAAGTGAAACCACTTGCAATTTTTGCTCTTTTTTCTCCCCTAATGGAATTGATCCATTAAGTAGTGCTTCTCTCTTCCACCTAATAGTATTAGACATACTTAGCTCTATGAGCTACAATTCCTTAATACATCCTGAAATAGCTGCTTTGAGATGACTAATACCAATATATTCCAAATTTGGGGGTTTCACCTATTTAGCCATTTCCAGCAGCTGTGATTGAATGAAAAGTAAACCAAGTCTCATTTGTTACTCTATCAGACACTTGAATTATTACCACTAATTCTCTAACAGTTGGGGTAAATTTCAAACACCAATAAAGCTAAAAGAACAACGTATTTCTACAATTACTCATAGATAATGTAAATTTTCACTTAGGGTTTTTTGTTTGTTTTTGTTTTTTGTTTGTTTTGCCGTTAAAAAAAGAAAGATTCGAAGGCAGAATTTGTATGTTTGGACAACTAGAATTTCCACCCTAATATCTAATAGATTCCTCTGTTATATTTCAGAGTCAAGAACTCTATTGCAGGCTGTGATCAGTCTCCTTCCTAGAATTTCCTAATACTTTTCCAAGTATTTTTCTGTATTGTGGTCATGCGTGCTGTTTATTAGCCCTCGACCCAGCTTTAGTTGAACATTCATTCAGCGACTTTTTTTGAGCACCTGCTAGTCAGGCACTGTGCTAGTATTTATGTAAACAAAGATAGCAATGGAGATAATGATAATGTTAGCCAAAATGTGATAAAATGCAGATATACTAGGGCAGAAGTCTATTTTAATCATATATGTATCCCAAGTGCCTAAAATACATCTGAAACATAGTAGGAACGCAGACATCTTTGGAATAGAGCTTTCTATGTGCTTCCCATATGTGTTCTCATTTAACTCTTTAAATGTCCCTGCTGCGTAGCTACTAGTATTTCTCCTTCTGTATTCCAGAGGAGGAACATGAAAGACAAAAATGTTTAATCACTTTCCAAGGTCATGGAACTAATAATGGCAAACCAGAGAGACTGGCTCCAGAGCCTGTTCTTTGAGCAACTGTTCTATTGTTTGTCTCTGCCCTCAGGAAGCTCACTCACATGTATGAACTTTTCTACAATAAAGATGTGTCAAATTAAGCTTAAGTGCACATTTATGAGGGCATTTTTTAATACTCTCATCATCCAGAACCATGATATAAGGTACACTATATATATTGATTGCATGGCATTTTACCTCCTTAATAAAATCAGTTTGAGTCCATGAGAGCTGGCAACTTCACTGGAAGGAATATCATTCCCATGTCACTTGTTTTATCAACAGTCAATTTTCTCACATTCTATCTTCCACACTACATCATTTATAGTTGTAAATCCAAGGTTAAAGCTAACCTCCTGCATTAAAACTTCCCTCATTTAACAGTATTTGCCAGTTCATGTGTCTCTTAATCTGATTGGGCTATAACTATCTATATCCTCAAATAACCTTATGCCAGAAGGAAAATATAAAACCCATGTGAAGTCATAGAGGTTCTTCCAAATGAATTTGATTTTCCTTCTAAGTTGTTGAATAACACCATTTCTACTGATTACCTGTCCTTTTATTTTTTACATGTGTGTTGTTTCATTTTGGAAGGGGTGGGGATTTGAACTCAACGACAATAAGTACATAAATCAGGTTTTCTCTACACTGTTAACATTTCCACATGGTTCTTTCCTGAGACTTAGTGGAACCCAGGGATTTCTCAGTAAATGCCATCGTCATTTCCATATCTTGGCATTTAAAGCTTGCGAGTCATTTTCCATGCTAAAACTAAGATTATGTTTGTAATTCTTTAGGGACACTACAATAAAGGAACGGGAATCAATATTTTCAGGTTGAAGAAACCACCCTCAGAAAGTTTTAAAAACATGACCTGGGTCAGTCATCTAGTGAAGTCAAATATTTCCACTTTGCCTTTTTAAGAGGAATCATAAAGCAAAGACTATAAAATCTTATCCCTTTGTCACATAGCTGCTGTGAGTCAAATCCTTCACCACTTCCCTATCCTACCACAAATCCCCTGGATACCATGTCTGCTCCAGCCAAACGAGGCTAGCCAGTTCAAAATTTCGTTTCCTGCCCCGGAGACTGTTCCCCGGAGACTGTTCGTTTGTCTTTCCTCTGTCGCTGTCCCTACCCCTTCTTCCTTCTTACACCTCCACAGACTGAAGTCCTACTAGCCCTCAAAGGTCAAGTTCAAATATTAACCACTCTTTGGGGCGCCTGGGTGGCTCAGTCAGTTAAGTGTCTGACTTCAGCTCAGGTCACGATCTCACAATCCGTGAGTTCGGGTCCCACATCTGTCTCTGTGCTGGCACCTCAGAACCTGGAGCCTGCTTTCAGATTCTGTGTCTCCCTCTCTCTCTGCCCCTCCCCCGCTGATGCTTTCTCTCTCTTTCTCAAAAATACAAATAAACATAAAAAAGCAACAAATATTAACTACTCTTTGATATCTTATTTACCAGCTGAATATGAGTTCGCCATGTGCTGCACACCTATAACCATAATTTGAGCCTAATGGAAGTGACCACACACTGTGTTAGATGGTAGTTTTCCCTTTTTTCAACTCCCAAATTCTAAGTCCCTGAGGGTAGGGGAAATATTTGTATCCTTCCTCACTTATCACATACTCACCCTCACATAAAGTTGTGTTAGTAAACTGGTTCTCCAAAAAGGAAGAAATGCAGTGATTTATCGTGTTTGCCTATGTTAGTGATGTAAATACTCCTCCCTGACCAATTTCAAGCTACTAACAGTTTAACAACAAGCTTGCAAAATTTCTCAATGTTTTAAAAATGGACTCTTGCTGAGTTTAGGAGATGGCTCATATATTCACCTTCATACTTACTAGTGTAGTTCTAGGTATACAGTCAACAACTGATGGAAAGCAATAAAGAAGGCCAGCAAGAAGTATAGTACAGAAAGGTAGGAAGGCAGAAACCTAAGTAGGAAAATCTCTAATTTTCAGGTTTCCTATAGTACTGATAAGGCAGAACAGCATAACGTTAGTTTTCTTTCCAGTTATTCTTGAAGCTTCTCCTTTTTTCTCTTGCTCACTCTTTCTCTCCCTGTCTCTCTCTCTCATGCGGGCGCACGTGCGCGCGCGCACACACACACACACACACACACACACCATTATTTGCCAACTATTTTTCCTCTTTCCTTGACCCCTCTCATTCTCTAAAAATTATCTTAGGAGGAGGAGAAAACTCATGGTAGTAAAATTTGATAAATAAGCATTAGCATCCTCCATTCACAATGTTCCCTTCAGCAGTCTGTTCTGCTGTGCCTCCCTCAGTTCAGGCCAGGAAGCTGGGGTCTTAGGAGTTCAAGCATTTTACCTTTCCAGGAGAACACCCATTTTGTCACTTTCCCCTGGCAGCTACCCGACCCCTGATGTATTTGCAGCTAATGGTCCTTCAGAGAATTCTTGAAATGGAATTACTAAAGTCTTCATTTGGCTTTTGCTCAGGTTCTTGCCATTGGGCAGATAGAAGTTCAGGAACATGATATTCAATTCCATCTGGACCAGCCTGCTAGCTGGAAGGCAGCTGTAACATTTATTTAGTTATTCAGTTGCTTTATAAAATTGCATCCATGATGAAAATGCCCTAGGGAATAAACCAAAGAATTAACACATTAATTATAAATAAAGCATTATAGAACAACAGCGATTAACAACTCAAACTCGTTTTTCAGTGCTATCATTCATGCTGGACCACTAATAAAAAAAAAAAAAAAAAACAAGAATGAGAAAAGACAACATAAACACTAAATTGTCTATCTGTCTGTCTGTCTATCTATCTATCCACCTACCTACCTACCTACTTATCTCTCTAAGATCTGTAGTCATATTACTTTGGGGTTTTTATCCTGATTCCACCATACTCTACCTCTGAAATACTTTAATTTAGACTCTCCAGTTTCTATATTCTCACCTGCAAGTGTGATGTCTGTTGTATTGGTGGTAGTACTGTTAATTTCTGGCTTTATAGCCTACCATTTGTCTCAGTGACCATTTTCTCTGACCTATAATAAAAATGGCCTACTGTGAAAATCACGTGCAATTATCTACTTCCATTGGGATGGAAATAGCCTAAAGCTAAAACATAAGACACGTAGACTAGATAAACAGGTGAATTTTATAATAGTGAAATTTACAAAAAGAAGTAAAGATCATTCTCTTCATAGAAGAGAATATAGAGAAAAATTACAGAATCTCTCTGTAATTGTTACAAATTATTATCTATATATTCTACATTTGTTTATTGGTTCCTTTCTAGACCATCATTCTAAATATCAACTTTTCCTGCCCTTCCTCCAAGGCTTTCTATAAAGATATTCCCTCCAGGACCACATAATAACAGCTGCCCAGGATGACCTACTCTGACCGGCCTCCTAGAGTTGGTATTGAGGTTTATATTACCTTTTAACACTTTACCATAGTGTGTGAATATATTATTTCTTGTTTCACTTTTTAGTTATTTTTGGCAGTTCTAGCAACCCTAGAATATTAAGCTCCACATGGGCAACTTAAGTGTGTAATGATAGCTTTATATCCCAAGAACCTAACATCTTCCCTGGTATGATAACTGCTGGTTAACTGGAGGAAAAACAGAATCTAATAAGGGACAATTTCATTTTAGAAACAATAAGCTCTTTGTTCTAATGGAAGCAAAGAGTAAATCATTTTGCATATAGGTCATACTGATGCAACCAAAATAAATTAATATACCTGATAAAGATACTAACTCTCTTGTGTCTCTCAAGATTTTAAATATTCAAGTAAATATAATTTCTAATCATTGTCTCAATTTCACTCTTACATATGACTTTGAAAAAGTCATCGTGTTCTATTTAGGTTCCACAATTAATAGCTCCTTGAGAATAATATAAGGGTATTTTTTATAGCCCTAATGTGATTTGCAACACCTAAATGTCTTCAGACCTCAAATACCAGTAAAAATTCTTCCTTTGTATTTGGTTATGTGCTAAACTTAGGAAATGTTAATTTTATATATTAAATCAACCTATATTTCACTTAAATTCGGTGTTCTTTTTCTTGAGATTAAATGGCCTCCCTGCTTTGAGGGGGGTGGGTAAAATTAAAAGATTTTTTTTTTACTTCCACTTTCACATTTTCAAATGAAACGGATATCTCAGTCACTTGTAACACATCTTAATTGCTTCATTATATTTTTATAGAGCACCTGAATTGCTTGGAAGCAGCTTAATTAAAATGGTGCTTGTTTTATAGTTAACGGAAATGCAAAAAGCACATATCCTGCAGAACAATCAATCATATATATATATTTTTTTTTTTAATTAATTAATTTATTTATTTATTTTTGCTGCAGTCTCAAAGACAGTGTAGACTGAGCAGATTAACAAGGCCCTGAAACAATTGAGCACCATCAGAATTTAGATGCATACATCTTCCTGGACCCCAGCTTTTCATAAACTTTAACATGATATCTCCTTGAATCCACTACATCACTTAATGAATCGGTGGCTCTAATATATTTTGTGGTCTGACTGTCCATTCCTAATTCTGTGCATTATGAGAAAAAGGGAATTTTCAATAAAGCAGCAAGTATCATTAGGCACAGTTTTACACTGCACATAGAGTCAGTTTCACTAGTATTTCAATAGGGAATGATCAGGAAACTGAAAGACAACAGCTTTGAGTCCTAATTCAGTGGCCCTCATGCTGTGTGGCCATTAAATCACTTAATTTGTCTGTGCTTATTTCCTCTTTCCTGGAGGAAACAGACCTCTTTCCTGGAGATACATGATACGGTGAGCTTTTTGTGTGTTTGTGAGGTAAGACTGTTGGAAGGGGTAGAGGAACAGAATCTGAGAGGGCTTGTACGGGAAAAATGTGCTTGCAGAACGTGAGGGTGGCATGTCTTTGGCAATTCCTACAACTTGCTGAAATGACTGAGTGGCTCACCATAGGACTCTT
Source organism: Lynx canadensis (assembly GCF_007474595.2). Classification (NCBI taxonomy): domain Eukaryota; kingdom Metazoa; phylum Chordata; class Mammalia; order Carnivora; family Felidae; genus Lynx; species Lynx canadensis. The sequence goes on from NC_044315.2 coordinate 48,745,396, forward strand.
GCAACAGTGTGGTCTGACCCGCCGCTGACATTTTTCTTCACTACAATCACAGTCGCATTAGAATTTCCAAATTTTTAATGGTCTGTGCCAACACCTGCTTCAGTTCTCCTCTGTGAGCGGAGAATTTGGCAATTTTTAGAAGCTCTGAGCTTGTTCTGATATTTATATATCAGGTATATATATTTATATATGTATATTTATACACAGGCATATATATTTATTACACTCACTTCATGAGTGTAATAAAGCACTCATTCATTTATCATTCATTCAATAACTTTTCACTGAACATTTACCGTGTTTCTGTCACAGTTGAGGTCAGATTTTATTGTGTTTTGACATCAAGGCCCACTTATCAAATATAAATATGATATAGGATACATACAATGTGATCCACAGAGCAGGAAAGAGATTTTAAACGTTAAAATATGTATATTTTGAAGGGAAAATTTGAAATCAAAATTTCTGACCAATGCAGTATTATGTTAAATTTTCTGCTATAAATAAAGTGATGCAGCTCTGATTTATTCAAAATGCCAGTGCACAAGGAGCCTCGGAGAGTTATATAAATGTCATAGCCAAAAAGTAAACAACTCTCCTTCCCTGGAACTAATATTGAATTTTAAAATACAGTAGTTAAGGGATGCCTGGGTTGTTTAGTTGGTTAAGCATCTGACTTCGGCTCATATCAGGATCTTATGGTTTGTTAGCTTGAGCCCCACATCGGGCCCTGTGCTGACAGCTCAGAGCCTGGAGCCTGCTTCAGATTCTGTGTCTCCCTCTCTCCCTGCCCCTCCCCTGCTCATGCTCTCTCTCTCTCTCTCTCTCTCTCTCAAAAATAAATAAACATTAAAAAAAAATACAGTAGTTATAACTGAGAGTACCCACTCTCTCCCTTAAACACACACACACACACACACACACACACACACACACACACACACATTCCAGAAATAATTTAGTTACATAGAAAAGAAAGAAGTAGGATACTTAAAGTTTAAAATTCAAAAACACATGTTGCTTCAATTAGAATAATCTACCATAATGGAAAATATTTCTCTAGTTGAATAAATAACAGCTCTGGTATCGTGGCTTCAATGGTAGCTGCCAAATATGTAGGTCCACATCCCATAGACCTGTGACTATGACTTCATTTTGAAAAAGTCTTTGCAGATGTAATTAAGTTAAGGATCTTTAGATGAGATTATATGGGTGAGCTATAAATCTAATGACAGGAGAAATTCACAGGGAGAAAGAGAAGGTAGTATAAAGAAAGAAACAGAGTGGAGGTGAGTAGTTACAAGCCAAGGAATGAATACCTGGGGCTATCAGAAGATGGAACATTCAAGGAATTTCTCTTGAACTTTCAGAGGGAGTTTGGCCTTGCTGATACCTTGATTTTAGACTTCTGGCCTTCAGAACTGTAGGAGAACAGATTTCTGTTGTTTATAAACTACCAAGTATGTGATAATGTGTTAGGGCAATCCTAGGAAACTAATTGACCTGACATTTTATCTTTTCATGTGCTACTCAATGAAATGAGTAGTATGAACCAATAATGTTGTAACTTGATTGGCATTACCAAATTTGTCTAGAGGTCTTTTTGGAGCATGCCAAGAAATCTAAGCTTACACAGGATGGGATCATTTTGGTCCAGTTGATTTGCCTTTTAAGTTTCTTCATTTCATAAAACATGCCTTTCCGTGTTATCTAGTTAAACCTATCATTGTTTTTCTATGAAGTCCTTGCCTTTTCTATCCATCTTAGAAATCCACCAGCGGTTCAGGATAATATTATTCAATTTCATTTTCCTCTAGTTCTTGCAATTTCTGCTGATGCTTTCAAGCCTATTCCCGACACTGCCATTTCTGTTGCACTTGTGCAAAAGAGGTTTTTTATTACTTTTCTGCTTGTTCTCTTACATTTGTTCTTTGAATTTGTTAACTTCATTCAGTGAGCGAGCTGCCCTATCATTCATTCTATCTTTCTTACCTGTTATTGCAAGTTATCTTTCCCGTTTTGAATTTCTTTGAGAGTACTAAGCATAATGTCTAAAATTTACTTCAGCTTTCCACTTCAGTTTTACTCAAATGTAAATTCGTCATTTGGCTCTTGCATTATGGTCACCTCCTTATGAAAGAATCATTTATTTTTTTTAATTTTAATCTTTATTTATTTTTGAGAGAGAGAGACAGAGACAGAGACAGAATGGAAGTGGGGGAGGGACAGAGAGAGAGGGAGACACAGAATCTGAAGCAGGCTCCAGGCTCTAAGCTGTCAGCACAGAACCCAAAGCGGGGCTCGAACTCACCAACCACAAATTCATGACTTGAGCCAAAGTTGGCCGCTTACCTGACTGAGCTACCCACGCACCCCTAGAAGAATCATTTATTGATCCCCATGTTATTATTTCATTCTGTTAATTGTGATCGAATAAGGGGGAAAATCTGTTTGGTTCTAAATAGCTTGAGTGGATTTTTCCCATGTCCCCTCATTTTATTTGCAAAAGCAATACTGAACTTTCTAAATACATTATCCAGCTATTTAGTTATCTCAATAACTCTACCAACTGGGTACTGGAAATTATTGTCTGTTTTTGTTAGATGAGAAAACTGAAGTACTAGCATTCAGAGGTTTATTAGAAGTGCCACACATCTAAAGTAGGATTTGGCCTCAGGTGTCAGGCAGTTAGTTGATCATAAGCTATGCACTTTGCTGTTTCTTTAACTTACTGTCATTTCTTTGGAAGACCTGGTAATGAAGAGGTATATTATTCCATTCTTTGGAAGCCTGATATAGAGAAAAACAAATTAGTGAGCATTCCCAGCAGAAAAACCAGCCCCTTCATGTTCCACAATTCCCAGTAATGAAGCCCTATCTGGAAACAGTCTTTATGAGACCAAAACCCTTCTCACATCACCTCCATCTATGTATACCATCTACGCACACTGCTCCCTTTGTCTTAATCTTTTCACTCCAGAACCAGTCCTAATTTGCTTTTCATAGCCAAAATGTTTATCAAAGCAATTTTCTAAAAAGAGCACATTATTTTTTCTCTACCAACCCCAGCTGTCATATGATCTATGTTTCTTAGCCAGTATAGATCCCAATTCCAACCGCTTCCATCAAGAATGGAAGAAATGACTGCACCAGCTTTTATATTTCTCTTTTTTTTTTCTTCTCCCATATAGAGCTGTTTTTATATTCCAATGTTCATTTCTATTGGGATCTGCAGCAGGAGTAGTGAGTGAGCTGTGTATGTTTAAATTGTGATCATATCTAGAATTGTCAACAGTCTGTCTTCTTGAACTACCATTTCACTAGCACTGGCAGGTTTTCTTTGAAATCTGACACTCTGCAAGATGTACATAGCTTTGAAGTTCATGAACAAAACTTTATTGATCACTTAGTCCCTCATTCTCCACAGCTAAGGGATCATTTAACTATTTCATATCTGTCTAAAGAGTCAGATGAATATATGCGTAACTATTTATATATCTATTTCTCAATTTTTACAGAAGATTCATAGGAGTTTCTGTGTCTTATTGATAGTTGTACTCTCTCTAATGTGCATTGTTTGATGATTGAATGGATAGATGTAGTGATGAATATTACTTGAAGTCGTCCTGCCATTTTGGCCTCATTTGTTCAAGAAGTTTTGTACTTGAAATACTTTTCCCCTCAATAACTTCCTTGAATAATTGCCCATCTTTCAAGGTTGGTGCCAAGATTTTCTTCTGTATTCCTGATTACCTAACTTGACTGAGCGTAAGAGCTACAAGAATTTCTTATGGGGAAAAAATTCTCAAGTCCTCCTAATCAGCACATCCAAAAAACAGTGGGATTCTGTATTTTTTACAAGCACAATAGAAGAGGCTTGTGATCAAGCACTTCTGAGAAAAGTTGAATTGCATGAAATCTATACATGCCAGTGAAAAACATTCTTCTCCAATAGTTTTGTACCCGTTTTAGAATATTTTTAACATTCTGCTTTAAGATGCACTTTTAGGGGTGCCTGGGTGGTTCAGTCGGTTGAGCGTCAGCTTTGGCTTGGGTCGTGATCTCGTGGTTTGTGAGTTCAAGCCCCGCATCAGGCTCTGTGCTGACAGCTCGGGGCCTGGAGCCTGCTTCAGATTCTGTATCTCCCTCTCTCTCTGCCCCTCCCTGCTCATGCTCTGTCTCTCAAAAATAAATAAACATTAAAAGAAGTAAAAATAAATAGATAAGTAACAAAATGCACTTTTAGGGGGGGCCTGGGTGGCTCTGTCAGTCAAGTGTCCGACTTCAGCTCAGGTCATGATCTCACAGTTAGTGAGTTCAAGCCCCGCTTTGGGCTCTGTGCTGACAGCTCACAGCCTGGACCCTGTGTTGGATTCTGTGTCTCCCTCTCTCTCTGCGCCTCCCCCGTCACACTCTGTCTCTGTAAAGGTGCATAAAATGCACCTTTAGGTGTAAAGTCTACCTCTAACATGAAACTGTACCCTTTTAAGAGTTGTAGACATGTTTGGATCAGATTTTGGATTTACCATAGCAGAGCATAGTGTTTTACAAATAATATTTGTCGAGCTATGTCATTGCATGTGCTCTGCACTGTCCACTCTCCATATTCAACCCAAAGAGAAGAAAAAGCTACAATTTGCTTAAAAAACGTGTTTTAAATAAGGGTAGGGTAACTTCATTTATTCATTATTTCTAATATAGAAAACCTATTAACCTAATGCTTACTAGGAATTGAATCCTGATGACATTTTGTTGCAAAAATTAAAGGCCTGGTGTACTTAGTAATCGTCTGTAATGTTAAATCATTATTTACAATTTTTTTTGACTTCCCTTAACCATCAAGAGCCACCCAATTATAAATTGCCCTCTTATAAGACATTAATTAAATAACTGAGATGAATGATGCCCAAGAATAGATTTTTTTAAAAAAAAACCTCAAATGAAGGAAGTAATCAAAGAGATTGAAACATGAGCACAAGTTGAGAAAAAAAAAATGGATCTTCTAAGGAACTGAAGTTGACACCTCGCAAATGAAACATACTGTTGACTAAATGCAAAACATAACACATCAGTCAGGATGGTCAGACAAGCAGAACCACGGCAACACATGGAAAATGCAAAGGTATGAGATCTTCAAACAAGAACTCTTCTCTCAGACTGGTTCACTGACAATTAAGAGGGGTCTATCCTGACTTGCAGAAAAGAAGAGAAAGAGAACCTTGTGACATTTATATTCACGCCAAAATGTATATGCATGACTCCTGTGATGATGAGTCTAGGCCATATTGTTAAAATGTTTTGAGTGGCTCATATTACTGAGGTTTTATATTTTAATATGGTTTTTATTATTATTAATATCGTAGGTTTTGAACTTCATTTATGTTTCTTTTTCTTTATGTGAACTTCGAACATACAACAAACCAGTGTAGCATAGTTATTAAAACCCCCAATTCTGGGGACCTTAGGCAAGTCTCCTAGTCTGTCTACCCCTCAGTTTTCCTTCTGTAAGACTGATGTTAATTAATGCGTTAACCTCCCAGTTAAATGGATTAAAGTGCTCACTTTCACAAAGGACTTAATAAGTGATACCAAATCATAGCAGCAGCTACAAGCAGTGGAAGAATAATGGGTCAGGATGACTTAAACACACATAAAAGAGAATCTTAATGGTCTAGTTTAAATGATAAGGGAAGGTGTTATTGCTTGTGGTTGGCAACTTAATGGCTCCCCAAAAATATCTCTGTTCTCAACCTAAAAACTTGCAAATATGCAATTGACATGACCAAAGGGAGTTAAAGGTAGAAGATAGAATTAAGGTTGCTAATCAACTGACCTTGAGTTGAGATTCTCCAGGATTCTCCAGGTGGGTCCAATTTTATCCCAGGGATTCTTGTAAGCGAAAGGGGAAAGCTAGAGAGTTGGGATTAAGGAGAAGCAAAAATGGAAGTGGCTGTCAAAAGGGTGTGATGCTAGGGGTGCCTGGGTCGCTCAGTCAGTTAAGTGTCTGACTTCAGCTCAGGTCATGATCTCACAGTCCGTGAGTTCAAGCCCTGAGTCGGGCTCTGTGCTGACAGCTCAGAGCCTGGAACCTGCTTTGGATTCTGTGTCTCCCTCTCTCTCTCACCCTCCCCCGTTCATGCTCTGTCTCTCTCTGTCTCAAAAGTAAATAAACATTAAAAAAAAAAAAATTAAAAAAAAAAAGGGTGTGATGGTGACTTTGAAGGTGAAACAAGTCCACAAGTCAAAGAATGTGGTCGGTTTATGGCAGGTGGAGAGGGTAAAGACACAGATTAATCCCCCGGCATCTTCAGAAAGCAAGGCAGCTTTGACAACAGTTTTAGTCCACTGAGACCCATTTTGAAATTCTGATTTTCAGAACTATAAAATAAACATTTGTCCTCTTAAACCACTAAGTTTCTGGTCATTTGTTACAGCAGCCCTAGGAAACATTGTATCACTCAAAAGCATCCATGACAGTGAGTCTCCAAGATTGCTTAAATCAGCAGCTTGGCAACATCATGAAGAACCCACATCTCTCCCATCCTTTGCTTTGTTGTCATCAGTGAAAGGCTTGCACCCTTGACAGACATAAAATGGCTTTACCAGCTTCCAAATTTCTGATAACCTTACAGATCTACCCAGAGAAATCCAAAGGCAAATAGATGATACATCTTCCTTGTATTTTTTGTTTGAAGCTTGCCAGTTTACTTTATTTTTTGGTATTTTTGTCAAAACGTTTTTATTCTAATTTGGTTTATATCAATCTTTCCCATTCCCTTTCAATAATTTGCATGCTATTTTGCCTCATTTGCAATTTTCTACCACTGGGATCATTCCTCCAAAAGTTGTAATTTTTTTTTTTTACCCCCTTTGGTCATATTTTAAAATACTTGGATTTAACTTCTATATGGTGTGAGGAACAGATTTAATTTTTTGATCAATACCTAAGTTTCTTAATGTTACAAACTACAGAGCAAATTCCTTTCTCTCAATGACTTCTAGTGTGCCACCTTTGACTTCTATAAAGAACCCTTTGACATGTAGATCTCTTTTTGTGCTCTCCAGGTACCTGCCTAGATTGACTGGTTTATTCCTGCCTATTATATGTGATTTTCATTGCTATCACTCTTGTAAATATTCTTGTTTATGGTAAGGCAATATCTTTCTCCGTCTTCTTTTTAAGAGTTTTCAGCACAACTCATTCCAAGTGACTTTTAGAATTAATTTGTCAGGTTCTGTAAAATATTCTCTTGAAATTTTGTTTAGAGTTGTGTTGTGCTTGCAGATTAAATTGGAAATACTTGTTATCTTTATGATATGGATAGATAGATACCTGGAAACATCATTTATCTTTCTACTTATTCAAGTTAAATTTTACTTTATATCATTCAAAAAAAGTATATAGTTATTTCCATAGTTTTGCATTTATTTTGACACATTTATTTCTAACTACCTTGTGGTTCTTGTATGCCTTTTAAAGTTTCTGAACCAGTTTTAACTTTCTTTCCAGTTTTGATTGGTGATGGCAAGAATATGAGAACACTACTTGTATTTGTATCTAGTAAACTTGATTTCTGTCATAAATTCTAAGACAAATTTCTTGAATTTTGTATGTAAAAAATGACAGGTTTTCATTCAGCTTGCATCTATCTGATCTTTAGACCTGTTACTACTATTTATGGGCTTATCATTTCGAGTGTGACTCTAGTGGATATATTGGGAGTAAAAAACAGCAAAAATCTTGTCTTGATTATAAGAGGAATTCTATAATTTCCCTCTTAAGTGTGTTATTTCCTCATTTTGCTTAACATCGATTATCAGTTTAAGGAGGTTTCTATTTCCAGGGTTTTTACTCTTTTGGTTGTGATTTCTAATCACTCTTAATCAAAATAAATTGCTATCTGCTGTACTGTATAATTTTGGCTTGTAAATTCATTTTGGGTTAGCTTTATCTGTGAGAATCCTTCTAGATAATTGTATATTTGGGTTTTCCAGGTGACCTAGCCACACACCACTTTTATATTAACTTTCCATGTCAAAAAGTTAATCTAAATGCTCTCTTAAAATTAATGTGAAGGCAGGCCTGAAGGTCAAGTTCTCAAGGAAAACCTGTTAAAATGTTGTTCATTCTTCACCCAGAGCTCAAGCTAAGGCTTAGACATTTTTGTGTAGCCTTCATTTGCAGGACAGATTGCATTTTGTCCGCTCTTTTTAAAAAATGTTCATTTATTTTTGTGAGAGATGGAAAGAGCAAGCATACACGATTTGGTGGGGGAGGGGCAGAGACAGAGGGAGACCGAGAATCCCAAGCGGGCTACCCGCTGTCAGTGCAGAGCCCAGTATGGGGCTGGAACTCATGCACCATGAGATCAAGACCTGAGCTGAAATCAAGTGTGGGACTCTTAACCCACTGAGCCACCCAGGTGTCCCTCTCTTGTACTCTTTAATAGAGGCTGTAGCCCTTTAAGAGTTGCCACTTTATTTATATACCTCAGTTCCAACTCCCTTGGAGTTGAGTAGATCTAATGCTTTAACTTCTGTCCCATTGTAATTTGCATTCTATTTTGGCCTTGTTTGCAATTTACTACCACTGAGATCATTCCTCTAAAAGCTGTATTCACCAACCGACCCCCCCCCCCACCCTCGCACTTTGGCTACAGCATGGCTAAAGCTTAAAACTATAGTTATTAAAACTGACAAATATACCCAAGAAAGTATAAAGCATATTATTATTATCATATTATTATCTTTATTTCTATTTTCTCTTTTCTCTATGGATTTCCCCTATTTTTTTATTAAACTAGGCATTTTTATTATTGTTAGTTATATTTAAAAAAAATTTTTACACTTATTTTTGATGGAGAGAGACAGAACAATTGGGGGAGGGGCAGAGAGAGAAGGAGACACATAATCCGAAGCAGGCTCCAGGCTCTGAGCGCTCAGCACAGAGCCCGACGCGGGGCTCGAACTCACAAACCGGGAGAACTCACAAACCGGGAGAACTCACAAACCGGGAGATCATGACCTGAGCCGAAGTCTGATGCTTAACCGGCTCAGCCACCCAGGTGCCCCAGTTAATTGTATTTTTAGGAGCATATTCAGTGCTTTGAAGGAGGCAATCTTTCAGTTTTAGTTTAACATATTGTCATAAATGAAAGCCCCATCTGTATCATTTGTGGGTGAGTTTAATAGATTTACATTGATTTTGATTACTGACATATCAGACAACCTCTTAGAATTTTTTTTGATGTTTTGTGTATGTATTATATATAAGTAAGCTCCTGAGTATATTAAATGCTAATTCATGATCCATATTTCTATTGCTCTTGGACTAGATATTTGAAGATAAAAATGCTTTTCTAAATAAAAGCTCTGTATCTTAACTGATAATAAGAGCTGTTGTTATAAATAGATTTATTTAAATTATGAACAACGCTACGTGCCAGATACTCTTCTATGATTGATGAGAGGAAAGCACATTTATTCATCTTGATAAAATACATCATTTCATGACTTGGTAAATCTACCTATTCCTGAGTGGTTTTGCTGTTTTGTCCAGAAAGATACAGAAGCCAAGTCATTCAGGTGCCTTTCAGAGAACTTATGGCAAGCAGTATCTAGTTGATAGAATTTGAAATTTCAGGAGAAGGAGCTGTGAGATATCAATTAGGCTTCTCTGTTTTAAGACCACCTTTGTGGCATCTTTTGTGATGTAAGTCCACCAATTACCTGGGGAACCAGGTACAAACACCTCATTTCCATGTAGGGAAGCGGATTATCCTTCCCAATATCAAATCATCTTCTGGGCTTGCCTCTGGAGGATAAGAAGATAAGAATGTTTCAAAACCTAGGAGTAAAAGTCAAAAGGAGTGGGATCATTCTCTTAAAAGACCTGCCCCAGTGGTTTTGTGGGAATCTGGAATCATCTCAGCAGTCAACAAGTATACCGCTGACTGCATCTGTTTTTAAGAGGGGCAATGGGTGGCAGAAATTGAAATAACAATAGTAGAAAATGTGGTTTCCTCTTTTGAACTATTAGAGTTAATAATGAGCTGTGTGTGTGTGTGTGTTTGTGTTTCTGTGTGGGTGTGTTTTTCCCAACAGTGAGGTGTTTGGAAACATGATTTTTTTTTTTTTTTTGGCTTATGTCACCGGGATTCCAGAACAAGTTTTAGTGGAGAAATGGGACTGAGAGGGTTTGAAGACCACTGAGTGTTTAAACAATTGATTCACATTTCAAAATGAGATAAGACCTCATTTATAGGACAAGCTGTGAAGTGGTACATTATGGTTAGAAACGTGTGATCTTGCAGATAAGTCAGAAAAGAAAGAGTCCTTCTTTCCAATGTGTATCAGGAAAAGGGGAGTATGACAGCAAAGAATGATATAAGAACAATTACAGTCATAGACTCATACTTGAACAGCACTTTTTGAGTGGCTAAAATTCTCAGACTCTCATAATTTAACTTCTCAAGAGTTTTTATGAGTTGCTTCGAATGGGTTCCAATGCATTCAATTCAGATATATGTCTTACCCAAGGCCACGTGTTGGCTGACTTCTGACCAAATAACTATTTAAGCCCAATAATGGGTTATAGAGAAAGCCACTTTGCAGTCGTCCAAAATTGAAAAGGAGGAGAGATCATCTCCAATCCATCACAAAAACACATTGGAAAATATCCCCTATAAATTTTGGAAGAAAATAAAAGTATAAAGAAGAAATAAATAAAAGAACAATAATAAACTAGATAACCACGACCTATATATAAAATGTTAGGTCTTTAAATATTTTATAGAATAAGTAAAACCTAGCATGTGGTCATATCTACTAAACATTCTAGGAACGTTAGACTTATACATACTTAATATTAGCCTCAAAATTCAAAAATTTAATACCTGTATGTCATATATTATATCATTCAATAATACATATATATCAAATTATATCATTCAAATGGTGAAGCTCCTAATTATGTTTTATGTCCTTAAACTCTAATAGATTGATACTTCTATATTAAAATATTTTTTCTCCCAATATTATTTTATTCCAAACATATTTTGCCGAATACATGTTGCCACACGTGTTGCCTATTCATGATTGTTTCCATGACTTTGTAAATATAAACTGACCCTCTACTTTTCGGTAATTATTTTTATATGTATGTATATCTTATGTATAAGAACTGTTATATTTATTTGTTTAGTTTGCTTTTGGTAATCTCTACTTTTAGCATTACTATTCATTTTGTTTTATGTGCAAATCTTGAGACTGGAGGCAGCTTTAACATCATACTAGTAAAATATCAATTTTAGGCACTTTCTGAAACTGTGTGACAGATTGTATTTATAATGGTATACTCATTTTCTTAAAAATGGCCACAAACTTTTACAAGCTTCAAGTCCCATCAAACTCAGATTTTACTGTTTGCTAGCAACACATAGCTGAATTTTTAAAACCCAGTCTGAAATTCTTTCTTTTAACATAGTCATCATAGTTGAGATACTTGATCTTATTTCTGGTATATTATTTTTTAATATTTATGGTGTCTTTTTGATACGGCTTCATCCTTTTGTTTTTGAACCTTAATTACTTTCAGGTGTATCCTCCTTTAAAAAAATAGTAATGTTTATTTATTTATTTTTGAGAGTGAGAGAGAGCAAGGAGGCACAGAGAGAGAGGGAGAGAGAATCCCAAGCAGGTTCTGTGCTGATAGCACAGAGCCTGATGCAAGGCTCAAACCCATGGACCGTGAAATCATGAGCTAAAATCTTGACCTGAAACCCCAAGTCAGACACTTAACCAACTGAGCCACCCACGTGCCCCAGGTTTATATACTTTTAAGTCAAGTTGTTTGTCTTCTTATTTTATCATATTAGAAGAATTCTTCATTTGCTCTGCATATAAGTTCTGTGTTAGATCCACATTTGCAAATATTTTCATCCAATCTGTGCATTGACTTTTCATTTTCTTAATCGCATCTTATGAAAAGCACACATTTTTAATCTCGATGAAATGAAATTTAACAAATTTTACTTTTATAATTGATGCTTTTATGTTTTATTGAAGAAACCTTTGCCTTACTCAAGGTCATAAATGTTTTGTCTTATGTTTTCTTCTCGAAGTTTTATAGTTCTAGCTCTTATATTTAGGTAAATGATTCTTTGTATGTCAGTTTTTATATGTGTTATGAAACAAAGATCAAGACTTGTTTATTTTGCAGTCTTCTTTTTTAACATTTTTATTTATTTATTTTTATTTATTTTTATTATTATTATTTTTGAGAGACAGAGCATGAGCAGGGGAAGGGCAGAGAGACAGGGAGACACAGAATCCAAAGCAGGCTCCAAGCTGTCAGCACAGAGCCCGATGTGGGGCTTGAACTCACAAACCTCAAGTTGACCTGAACCAAAGTCGGATGCTTAACCAACTGAGCCACCCAGGCGCCCCTATTTTGCAGTCTTTAGCAAGTCGAAAGACCTCATAATACAGGCATCAGATAGACTCTTCAGAAGGATATTGCCTTAGTAGGAGGACTAAAATAGTTCTACTCAAGTCTGTTCTAAACCTACTCTTAAAAAAAATGTTTTGAAACAAACCTCAAAAGGATCAAACTGATTCCAGGTAACTGTCAGGTGGAAGCACTAACTATTCTAAGCTTTCTAGAAGCTTTGAGAATTCTTTGCCCTCTTGCTTTCCGGTGGTTCTTTCCCTGGTCTCAAGTAGTTACTTGTCATGCATGCACAGATTAATATCCAGTGAAAGGCTGGAAGACTAGTCCTCTTCAGATCTCAGAAACTGAAGATCACTCTACCCTGTGAAGGTGACTTTTCTCTGGTATTCTGTTTCACAGATTCTAGCTTCCTGGCCTCCCTAAACTCGGAGCTCTGCTCTTCAACTTCATGAGACCTTTGGAATCTGTTTTTCCCACTCTGTTGTTGCCTGAAAACTGTCTCCAGGCAGTGAACTGGGGCAGTAGTAGGGCTTACCTTGTTTCTTTCCCTTTTCTCAGGTTACATATTCTCTGTTGGCTACCTAATGTTTGAAAATTGATATTTCTTATATATCATCTGGTTTATAAAGTATTGTCAGGGTTTGGGGGGTGTGGTGTAAAACTAGTCTCTTTTGCTCCATAATGCCTGGTACCCAAAATATGTTTCATGTAATATACTAAGGTGACCACTTTTAGGAGTAAAACTCTTTTTCATGTTTATGCTATATGAGAATCAATGATTATATATTTGTTGTTTAAAAAGCTTTATCTTTACATGCGTCTCAGTTCATTTTAGAAAAACTGGAAAGTCTTGCCATTCTTTCTAGGTATTTCCAAGAGATTATTTTATTGAATTGGCTTTCAACTTAGAAAGCTCGAGGTGTCTGATTGTAAGAGGTAAACTCATAATTAAATTTCATTGAAAGTGGGGGCAGCTGGGTGGCTCTTTAGTTGAGCATCCTACTCCGGCTCAGGTCATGATCTCGTACTTCATGAGTTTAAACCCCGCATCCAGCTCTGTGCTGACAGTTTGGAGTTCGGATCCTACTTCAAACTCTGTACCTTCCCCTCTCTCTGTATTGCCCCTGCCTGCACTCTGTCTTTCTCTCTCTCTCAAAAATAAATAAGCATTAAAACTTTTTTTAAATGGAAAAAAAAATACCATGGAAAGTGTGAAAACGTCACTATACCCGACATCTAAGCAATTGTTGAACAAGGGAGAAAGATAATTAGGTAGTAAAAGTCATGAGAGAAGTTGGGAAGAAAAGAAGTTAGGATATCTTGATGGGCAACAGGTAAAAGAATTTGGGGTTCAGCTTCAAAACAATGAAATTAAAAAAGTAATTTCAAGTATTTTCCATACTGATTCTCAGTCCAGGATTTCTTCCTTTATATCAATCACATAGCAACTTTCTTTATAAACACTTTTAATGGGTATTTACATTAAGTTTTTTTCTAGAATAAATTGACCAAGATTTTGCATTGTTTGTAGAATATTAGGTCTTGTCTGATTCAACTGAAATCCTTAAACACAAAGAAATTCATGCTATGAATAAATAAAGATCAAAATAATAAAGAAAATGTTTATAAAATTCCATTTCTGTTCTAAGTTAAGTGTTTAGGGCAATCATTTTTTTACATAATCAGTACTCAGAAAAACTTAGCAACGTTGCAATAAACATCATATATAAGTAGAGCTATAAAATTAAACTATAATAAATAAGACCAATAATGATAAATACACACTAAATTGTCTATCAGTAGTTATGAATGTTATATTTGGTTTGTATGAGGGAGAATATTCATAGATATAGATAGCCCTTTTTCAAATCTTACTCTGAGAATTCATATGCATTTGAATAAATCTCTTTAAAGATTGGCAATGAATTTTCTCCAAATATTCAAGTTGGTTTGATTTAAGATGAATACAATTATCATTTTCAAGAGGACAGAACATTTTATATGATTTCCTACTTATGCATTTTATTTCAGGTTGACTAACTATCAGAAGTTTATGTTTCAAATATTCAAAGAAGTATAAATGAAGTTGACTACTAAGGAATAGGTTTCCAAAACGACAACGTATTTTCACAATAATATCACACATGGTTCATGCAAACATGATCGATTATAGCCACAATGCAAATCACCCTAGAGGGTGATTTTTTTCACTCTCCTTCACTTCTAAGAGACATCGTGTGTGTGTGTGTGTGTGTGTGTGTGTGTGTGTGTGTATACATGAGTGTATGTTATATAATTTTTTTTTGTTATATAACATTTTATAAGACTACTGACTTGATACATATAAAAGGAATTTAGAATAAAGGAATAATGCCCAAAATGCATGTATGTTAAATACAGTATATTTTCTTGTAGGCCACAGAAAAAGACATAGATTGCTTGAGGGCAATGTCTCTCAAAGTAATAATAGGTTCCAGTGAATCATTCATGTTTTCCTATTCAGTTCAGACAATCATCTGGATTTGTGAGACTTATAACCGGAGATATAGATGAATTCCATTTGTTGTAACTTTGTTGTGTATATGTATAAAATTAATTGGACCATAACACCATCTTTTTTCTGACACATATATTCCATTTGTATATGCATTTATCTCAAGCCTCCTTCATACTGGAATTGAGATCATTTATAAAGATACATATGTATAACATTATAAAAAATGCAAAACAAAATCAGGGAGAAATAAATATACAGACAATGAAAATAGTATAAACTCAGGAGGGAAAGTAGCATCTCAAACACATGTCACATGTTTCCTCACATACTTTGTTTGTTTTTGTTTTTTGTTTTATTTATTTTGAGAGACAGAGAAACAGAGAGAGAGCAAGCAGGGGATGGGAAGAGAGAGAGAGAGAGAGAGAGAGAATTCTAACCAGGCTCCACACTTTCAGTGCAGAGCCCAATACAGGGCTCAAACTCACAAACCATGAGATCATGACCTGAGCCAAAATCAAAAGTCGGACGCTTAACCGACTGAGCTACCGAGGTGCCCCTCCTCTTATACTCTGGAAATTGTCAGAGTAAATAAATTAAGACAGGTCTGACTTAATAAAAATGTATTATTTTTACTATTACTTTTACATAATTCATATACAAGTTTTTCATGAAAAAAAAGTTCACTAAATGATCTTATATGGCATAAAAAGCCTTTGCATCATCATGGTATCCACCCTCTTTTTAAGTAACATCTTCACTGTTCTCCACATACAGTATGGTCTGGTTACCCAGAATGTCTCTTCATTTCCCCTCATGTCATGTTCTTGCACTCTCTGGCCCTATGTCTTTGCACAAGCTAGTCTTCCTGTGTGGAGAACCAATCTAAATCTCTTTTTCTTAGTGAAGGTGCATGCAACCTTTAAGATCTAGTTTAATGTTTCTTCCCCTCTGAATACTTCTCTAGGACCACAAAACAGGTTATTCACCCTGTTATCTGTACCACCTCTATTTTAAGACAACCCATGAGAGTATGATAATACCTTTCAAAACCCTTGTAATAATTTCTTACATGTTTATTAGCTCCAACATACTGAGAGGATGGAGACTATATCTTGTTCAAGTTTGCATTTTCAACTGTGAGCCCCTTACAAATGGATACTCTGTGAGTACCAGATGCACAATGGATTGTTGTCTCCCTAAATTAGCTTAAAGATGGAGCTAACAGTAGAAGTGAGTAACAATTCAATGTTAAGAAGAGTCTAGCAGGAAAAAGAATCATAGGAGAACTGAGTGCCAAAAGACCTCAAAGGGAATTATGATTTTAGAAACATAACCCCATAAAAAATGTTTTATTAATCCATTTGGATTAATCTCATAATTAGTAGATTCATTTTAAAAATCCATAGCAATATGGACAAATTTTTGAAATGCTTAGTATTATCAGTATAATCCTAATAAATTTCACCTAATGTGAGTTATATTTTTAAAGAAAGTTACCTCCCTTAGATTGCACACTGAAAGCATTTTTATTTTATTACATATGGCCTTTCTTTGTAATTGTGATGAGCTATCACAGTCCAATTTTCTTCCAATTGTACAGTACAAAGAATTTCTCCTAGGAGCTGCTTTGAAGATTAAAGCATAGAAATAATTTTATTAATGCAATTTTATTTTATATAACAGCACAATTCAGCAAGCCTAAATTCTTCATGAATATCAGTATTATCTGTATAGCATTTAATTTACCAATGGTACAATGTGAAAATGTCCTGGTTACCTGTTTGCAAAATGAGCAGGTATCCTAACAGCTACTGCTTTCTGTGAATCATCAAAGTTTTATCCTAACTGAAAAACTAGTAGTACTGGGCTCAGTAGCACACTTCATTTGTGTCCATTTTGTGTTTCTGAAAGTGCTTACCCATAACCTTATTTAGCCTTTCTGCAATTCTGTGACCTAAGATTCCCTTGCTAATTTATTTTACATAAGTGACAAAAAAAAGACTCAGAGACCTAAAGGTGACTTTTCAGGATCGTGAGACAGAGTTGGGGCTAGAACTGAGGCTGTGTGACTCCTGGCTCAATAATGTTTCCCCTATCGAATAACTATCTATTTCATTTTTGGAATGGTTCATAAGAAACTATGGTGTCAGTTTCAGAACTATGGAATAAAAGGACGTATGGAAGACATAGATGGAGCTAAAGGAAAGTCAAAAGTCACCCAGGAAATATTCATTCATGCATTAATTCTTGTCAGAAATATCAAACATCTCTCATGAACTTTTCACTGTTGTGAAAATTTAGCATTTGAGAATCACTGAGAATTTAGCATTGAACATACATTTTATTATAAATTTCTATTTTCAACAAAAATTATGAGACATGCAAAGAAGCAGGAAAGTATTGTTCATGTATAGGAAGAAAAGCAGTCCATAAAAACTATCCCTGAGAGACTCCAGGCATTGGATTTACTAATGAAGACTTTAAATCAACTATTATAAATATGTTCAAAGAACTAAGGAAAATAATATTTGAAGAAATAAAGGAAAACATGAGAATGATGTCTCACCAAATAGAGAATATCAGTAGAGATTGAAATTATAACTTTTTTCAAATTATAATTTTAAAAATTAAATTAAAAAAAATAGGAAGCAAATAGAAATTATGGAGTTGAAAATAAAATAACTGAAATTGGAAATTTATTAGAAGGCACCATGGCAAATTATAACTGGAAGAAGAGAGAATCAGAGAACTTGAAGATTGATCAGTTGATATTATACAATCTGAGGAGCAGAAAGAAGAAAGAATGAAGAGAAATGAACAGAACCTCAGAGACCTGTGGGACACCATTGAGCAAACAAACAACCTCATAACGGAGGGAAGCAGGGGAAGGGAAAAAATAGGAGGGTATGAGGGATGAAAACAGAATATCTGAAGTAATATGAAAAATATTTATCTATACTGAAAAACCTCAACAAATTCTCAGAAAGAAAACTCAGAACTTCATACCTAGACATATCAAAATCAAACTTTGGAAAGACAAAGAGAATCTTCAAAGCATCAAGAGAGGTGACTCAATATATTCAAGTGGTCCACAATAACATTAAGAGCTGCTATATTGTCAGAAATTACAAGAACAGGAGGCATTACATATTCAAGAACAGTGGGATTACATATCCAAAGTACTGAAGGAAAAAGCTTGTCAATCAAGAATTTTTATATCCAGCAAAATCATCCTTTAAAAATTAAGGAGAAATTAATACATACTCCGATTAACAAAAACTAAGCAATTTTTCTCTAGCTGACCTGCTTTACATGAAATATTGGAAGGAGTCCTTCAGGCTAACATGAAGTAATACTAGATACTAATTTGATTCCACAAAAAGAAATAACACTAGTGAAGATAACAGTGTGCTTTAATATAAAAGATAGCATGTATGTATTTTTTTGTTTATAATTCTTTCTTTTCTTACATGATTAAAACAAAACCAACTGCAAAAAGCAATAATTATAAAATGGAGTTGATGAGCTAATTATGTACAAAGATGAAATTTGTATGATAATAACAGCACAAAGTTTTGAGGAGGGAGATATGTAAAAGGAAAAGTTTGGTATGCTCTTCTTTTCATGGTGATATTTATCTGAACTAGATTTTTATAAATTGAGAGGTTAATTGTAATCCCCACAGTAACCAATAAGATATTAACTTGAATAGGATGTACACATCATGCCAGATAAATAGATAGCAACCATTTTCCCAAATGAGAAGATATATTTAAATTATAAATTTGCTTTTAGTATAATAGCATTGATTCAAAGTGATTATTTACAATTATGGAGTAATTAAGGCTGGTTCAAAAATATTCTGTTATCCTTTTGAGTAGAATTGTACTTACCCACTCCCTTGGAGTCAGGCAGCCATGCAGCTTGCCTTAACCAGTCATTTGTAACAGAATGGCATGTTTCAGCTCCAGGCTATAATTTTATAAGTCAGTGTGTGGTCGCAAGCACCATTTTACTGACAGCATCAATGGAAGTGTGTGGAGAGAGTGAGTCTTCATTATTGTTTCTGAGTAGCCATGATACTCAGAGACCTTAACTAATATACATGACATATGTACTATTAGTAGGAATAAACTTTTGTTGCGTTAAGCCATTGAGATTGGGGGTAGTTTGTTACTGCAGTATACTCCAATATACTAGCTTGTCATGTACAATAACATTAATAGTGGGATATATTGCAAGAACTTTCTCTAGGATTAGTGACTGTATGAATATAATTATGTTTGACAAAAGATTTAGATAACTTGGGGGAAATTGATGATTTTATGTGATCTTTATTAGGTGGTCTATTTGACATCCAAATTTATTACCACATCTGTTTTCTCCTCAAGAATCTCTTGGTCTAATTGGGCAGTTTTCTCTGTTATCTCTCTCTTGAGGAAACACATGCATTCCTGCTTGCATGCCATTGTTCTCTTCCTTCCATTTGGAATACCTTTTCTTTAGCTATCATACTCAGGTGACTTATTAAAATCCTATCAAATCTTCAGTGACCCATTCAAGTCATATTTTATTCAAGTCAGAATTTCCTTTATTCTTTTACTCTACATAGATAATAAACTAATAAGTTAGCATACACCAACTACCAACAATGTGCTAAGTTCTGTTAGTTGCTTTGCCTAGGTTATGCTATTTTGTTTTTATGACAACTTATCAAGAGGAATTTAGGCTGAGAAAGCATCATATCCAAGCCATGTAACTGATACCTTGCTAAGCCATATTTATAGAGGCAGTATTTTTTAAAACTGCAATTCTTTCCTTTCAACTACTTCCCCTATACTAAGCTTCTACTGTACTCACTCAGCTTTCTTAAGGACCTAGTCATTAATTTTTTCCCCTTAATTTTATCACGTACTCCATCTCTGTCCTCTAGGTGAATTTTAAACTCCAGTCTCATAATGATTTGGAATCTCATCCTTCATAGAAATGAGTATTCTTTTAAATATCTCAGTTTAGATTTTAATATTCAAGAATTTGAAATAATAATAAATAAAGAATATGTGATTCTTCAAATCACAAGTCTGTTATGGAAACTTAAAGCAGCTTAAAACAGTAGTTTTAGCTGAAAAATAATTTCAGTGACCAGGAGGAAAAAAGGGAGGTTAAGACAATTGTATGAGTTACAGACCATTTATTTATAGAAACCAAACAAAATATAGACATCAGTGATAAGTTTTGCAGTTTTATCAGTGATAAGTTTTGCATACATAGCTGCAAATCTTGTGGTTTATTTATGTTTCCACAGGGAAAAAGAAAGGTAACTAATGCATACATATCAAACACCTCTGTGGAAGAAGATGGTTAGATGGCTAAGATCGTTGACTCTTTTTAATGTTACCAGAGGTATCAGAAATGCCATTTTAATACCTTAGCCTATAAGAGGTGTTTTGAAATCAGTCACTCTTTTGGAAGGTTATATAATAAGTGGGAGACAAAATTTAAACCCCAAATGTGACTGCCTCCAAAATCTGTACATTTCTCTTCATACAACCCAGTTTTTAAACTGTCTGGAAGAAATCATTACAATCCCCATCAGAATGATTGTATTTAAATATGATTTCTTCATGCTGTTGAGCTTTCTATTCTTTGCATCGGGGTATGGTAACCAGTTAACAATCTGGTATCTCTTGGCACTACTTTGCCAAAGATAAAATCATTCACATTCCCCTTGGCATGTGGCAAAAGGTCTTTTCAAAGGGATGTGCACAGTGCTAAGAAGTTGAAGCTGAAGCGTTTTTCTTCTGGCTTAGATCACATTGACCATACCATTGGGGTTATCATTTCATCATTTTTCTTGGATTTGCCAGCTCTGTGCTTCAGTGCTAGTATCTTTACAAACACATTTTTCTATCATACTGTCCTTCCTTCTCTTTTTTGCTGAACTGTGATCAGAATCCAAGCCATTGTATGTTTTTTGTCTTGTTTTGATTTTCAAAAAGCTCCAAAAACTCTCATTCCTGAATCTTGACTGTCAAAGTCAATATCCCTGTTCACCTTTTACTTTATACATATGAGACCAGAAAAGTGACTTTTTAAATTACCTTTTTTCCCTCTAAGCTGTCTTCTCCCTGGTGTTTTAGAGACATAGTCATATCTTCTTAGTTTCTTCTCAAAATTAAGTTTTTGCTGCCGTGAATACCACTGATGCAATGTCATGATGAATGCGGAGGAGAATTCTGTCCTGCCATCTTCTAAATTGTGGGCAAGTCTCATTAAAAAAAATGCATCACTAGTAATGATGGAAAAGGAAAACTATCCCAGCATGATATCACTGGAGATCCCCAGTGGAGATATCACTGGACCATGGAAAAATGGTCTCTTAACTTTTGATGGAAGTCAGGTGGGAGCCTCCAGGAAATGAGAATAAATACTGAAATACACCCTACATTCTTTGATAGGGTCCCTTTAGATTAGAATCACAGTAAATATCACTTTTGATATCACAGATTCTTTGGCACTGATGAAGTTTCATGGCTGTGCAATTATTTTTGAAACTTTCCAAGACTGTTGAATTTCCATAGTAGAATGAAGATTAAGAATTCTGGCCAGCCCTGAAAGGTGTTACAAGCTTTCCTAAAGCTATGAGCACAGCTCATAGAAATGTATCTAAGTTTCAGTTTATATGAGCCCATTTCAATCCATGGCTGATACATTGCTGGGAAGAAGGTAAGGAATGTGGCCCAAATCAGAATTCTTTATAAAGGACTGCATTACTGATGCCCAACCAGAAATTAGGTGAACACCCTTTTTTTTGGTTTGGTTTTTGGTTTTGGGTGAAGCTAAAGTTGGTTGCTAAATGTACACTGTAAAATTGTGGTGATTCTCATAGGTAATATAGATATGAAATCTGAGTATTTCAAGAAAAAAAGACTTTGTGACTTGGGTTGAATAATAATGACCTCTCGTGTTCTACTTTGATCTAGCATAGGTAACTGTGGGATTCCTCCCTCTTTTGCCCCCTACTGTCCTTCATTCCTTCTTTTCTAGCATTACATTTTTTTTCTTTTATCCAGATGAGGGGAAAAAAAAAAAAAAACTTCTAACAGAGTTCTAAATTCTATTTAAATGTGGTCTGGTGGCATCTAAATTTTGAGGTGTTTTTAATGTACTGTTAAGTAGAATTACTTTAGAAAGTTAAATTTACTTCTTAAGTATTATTAATACAGTGAAAACAAAGCATTTTTATAGAGAAATCAGAAACTTTTGGTGCATGTCTTCAACTCATTAAGATTTCTTTTTTTGAAAATATTTACTACACTGGGTTACAGCTAAATTAAATATGGTGAATGGATCTCTCCTGAGGGGATAAACTAAATTAAACTGGGAAGAAACCAAATCTAATTGTATTGCATCTTTATGATCTAGCATTAAGAATTCTTAATCTACCTCCATCTCTTTGCCTTAGTAATGCTCACACTTTATCAGCGTGAGCGTTAGTTTGCATTTTTCTGAAGGGAATATGAAATAAAACATTAAAAACTAAGCTATTCTTAAATATTACTCATTTTTTGTTAATAGTATGCATTCATGTTTCTGGGACAAAAGTGTTATAAAATTTACTAATTGTATATAAACATTTACGTCACATGAGCTTCTTGAAAATTGAGTCCCTTTATATTTTGTGCATTTATTTATTTAACAAACATTCATTAAGCAGTACAAAGAAGAATAGCTAGTTTCTGCTTCCAAGTTGGCCTTCAGTCTACTTCAGCAGACATTTAAACTCATGGAAATGGAGGCAGATGAAGTAATAGTAAATGGGTAGATAATAGACAGTGAAGGCTTTAACAAAGCTCTCTAGAAAGTGCTTTTGAAACACAAAAGAAAAAAAAATGATTTTCCCCCTGGGGGAAATCCAGGAAAATTTTATAGGAAAATGGTATTTACATTGAGTTTTTTTAATCAAGTAGGGAATGAGATGGCCAATCTAACTAAGCAAAATACCAGCTAACATTTTCTAAGCCCCCAAAATACATTTTACATGTGTGGAAAAACTAAGACCTCGACAGCCAAGTAACAAGTCAAGGACACACAGCTGGTGAGTGGAAGAGATAGAATTGGAATTCAGACAATATGGCTTTAGATTACACTTCTAATCTAGACAACACTACCAATGAATGGTAACATGAAATGTCATAGATTATTCTGAATCAAAAGGTCTAAGATGTTTAGGACTTTATGGTGATGAAGCTAAAAATGTTACACATGGTTTATTATGAAAACCCTAAAATTTGGCCCAAGAATTTAGATTTGATCTACTAAAAAGTATCCAAAATTCTTAAGCCGAGAAGTCATAAGCTCTGAAGATGATTGTTTTGAAATAAACACTACAAACCTAGAATTTAAAAGAAAAAGAGAGAAAAGACAGTTATTTAAAAGGACAGCATAGCTGCATTGCAGAAAGGGAGGATAGAAGTGTACCCCAGTGGGAGGCTGGGGTCAGCACACTAAAGTCTCCTCAACTGGTACTATTGTTAACTCCTTGTCTCTGTGGAGGAATGAGGGCCTAGTCCTTCTTAGCCTGCCATCTTGCTGACATCCAGCAAGTTTCTTTTTAAACCACAGATCATCAGTTTTTAATGTAATATTCTCCTAAAAGCTTCAACTCCGTATTACCTAAAGTCTTTATCTAAAAATAGGTTAAAGGCTTTTTCTTGCCTTTCGGATATAATTCTCTCTTAAGCATAGATTACAGGTCTCTTCATGATCTGGCCTCTGCATAAGATCCCAGGTTCATTTCTTCCCTGAATTTAAACTCTACAATAGAGCAAGGACTGAATTTTTAACCAACATGCTCTCTGGAGTTTTGCACATAACATAATTTTCCTAGGATGTTTTGTTTCTTCTGCTCTTAGTCTGCT
Source organism: Lynx canadensis (assembly GCF_007474595.2). Lineage (NCBI taxonomy): Eukaryota > Metazoa > Chordata > Mammalia > Carnivora > Felidae > Lynx > Lynx canadensis. The sequence continues at coordinate 48,769,265 of NC_044315.2, forward strand.
CAGGCTGCCATAACAAAAATAGCATAGACTGTGTAGCTTAAAAAATAGAAATCTTTCTCACAGTTCTCGAGACTGGAAAATCCAAAAACAGGGTGCCAGCCAGTCAGTTCCTGGTGAAGGTACTCTCCTTGGGTTGCAAATGACCAGTTTGTTACTGCATCTGCATATGGCCTTTCTTCAGTTAATTCATATGGAGAGAAGGAGAGAGAAATCTCTTGCTGTTCTTATGAGGCTACTGATCTCATAATGAGAACCCCACCCCTAGGACCTAATGTAACCCTAATTACCTCCTAAAGGTCACACCTTCAAATACCATTACACTAGGGGTTAAGGCTTCAATATATGAATGGGAGGAGACAAAAATATTCAGTCTATAACATACCTCAATGCCAATCCTACTTTTTCTTTGCCTGTCTAACTTCTCCTCAATTATTTTGCTCATATTTCCTTGTCACTAATCCCTAATATTTCCTCTGTAATTCTAATTCAACTTGATTTAGATCTTTTAATTCTATTGTCTATACTTCTTAATCTTTTATATTTCATCTGTGTGTTTCTTCACACTAGTTGGTAACTTATTCAGGTTTCTATACTAGTTTATTAATCTCTTCAAGTATGCTTCATGTGCTATATAACTTCTCTAATCCTATGTTATAATTAATAATTTCTTACATTAAACTGTCAAGTTACTATATTGTTTCCATTCCTGATTGGACTCAGATTGATTTACCATGTAATACCTTCTCATAAGACATTTTTTGTTCTCTTAATTTACTGGTGCCTTTGTTTTGTAAGCTCATTTCAAGACCTGTCTTACACACACACACACACACACACACACACACACACACACACTCCTGTTCAAACATAAGTGGAAGTTTTCTTCATTTTTTAAAAAGGTTTCATCCAAATTAACCAAATGGTATAAAGGATAAACATTATAGTAAAACATTTGAATAAAAGGACATAGAGACTTATTACTTATGTCTGTCAATGGAGCTATTCTTACTAATTTATCCAAGCTAGGACCTTATAAGAGCATCCAAATGGATGAAAAGCCAAACTTTACTGTGCTTGTATAGCCCAGTGCTTTCCACTGAAATAAACTAAATATTGGGATTGTTCATGAAAAAACCTCTTTGTTGGGGCGCCTGGGTGGCGCAGTCGGTTAAGCGTCCGACTTCAGCCAGGTCACGATCTCGCGGTCCGTGAGTTCGAGCCCCGCGTCGGGCTCTGGGCTGATGGCTCAGAGCCTGGAGCCTGTTTCCGATTCTGTGTCTCCCTCTCTCTCTGCCCCTCCCCCGTTCATGCTCTGTCTCTCTCTGTCCCAAAAATAAATAAACGTTGAAAAAAAAAAATTTTAAAAAAACCTCTTTGTAAAGAATGTAGTATAATGTCATAATTATAATATGCCTAGCTTTATCTAAATACCTTCTGATTCAGCTCTCTGACAAAGGAAAATGGCGACAGTAACCATGGGGAGAAAGAAAATGTAATAACCTTATCTGCAGAAGGATAATATTTAGAAAAGCACCGCTGTATTTTTCCTTAGCTTCCTATTCACATTTTTTTCTTTCTCACATAATTTGGACAAGTAGGAAATTAACCATATTTGTCTCAAGAGAAGAATGATAGAGCAGAACACAAAGAAAAATGCAATACTTCTTTTTTTATCTTCTGTTTCAGGCATAAAATAACAGAGTTAGAAGAGTGTGTGATTATTCAGAGTCAATATTCTTTGTTAATACTACTTCAAACCTGCAAAACTAGATAGCACTTTCCTGTACTGGCAAAGGCAGAGAGTAATATAAAGAGGGAACCTTAGTATCTAGAGGGTCTATGCCATGTTCTTTCCCTGCGAAATACCAATGGCTAGGAAAGCCAGAAAACTCATAATCCAAGCTGAGGTAATATGACAGAAAATTTATAATACATGATGAGCTATTAGAGTCAATCTTATGTCCAACTCAAGAGCATCGTCCTCAAAAATTCTTTAAAAGTTGCTTAATTTATTAAGATATGCTCAGTTGAATTTTCAGTGGACAACATGGCTCAAGAAGACAAGATTAAGTACATGAATCTGCCATTGAAACCTGAAATGCTCAAGTATCTTATAAGCAAGTTTAGAAAAAGAGGCATATATCAAAAAGAAGGGTGGGTTCACCACTGGCATACAAAATTTACTGGGATCAAATAGGTAAAAAGCTAACTCATTTTTGAAAGCTTGTACTCTTCAAAGAGCTCAGTGGAATTAAACATGATTGTTACTGTTGAAGACAAAATAAATTTTATCCAGACTCCCATTTCTGTAGCAACAAACAATTCTCTCCATATGTGTCCATTCCAACAAAAATAAAGAGAAGGTCATGTAAGAGGTATAGCCAAGAACATAGAGATTGATGGACTGCAGGACAACTGGGGTTGGGGAGGGTTACTGTGGCTTCATCTAGGAATATTACCAACAAGACTTTAGAATATTATAAACCAATGACTATGTATTGTAGGTACACCTCCTATTTTCCCTCTTTCTTAAAGGAAGCACTTACTGCAATTATCTTGTCTTTTTCCTGTGACTATGTACTTTTTGGGGAGAGTAGAGGCAAATAACCTGATATCCTATTTCATAAATTCCATATCAGAGGGACCATAATGACCCAAATATAGAAATTATTACAAAGTCCTAGACTTTGTGTTTCTTGTGAATCTTTGCAGAGGAAGAGTAACATATTCTGTGCTTTGAAGGGAGGAAAATGACAATATGTAATCAAATGTTAGGCTGTGACAGATTTTATTATTATTTCCAATTATTTGCTGCCCCATGTGTAACAGGATTATATATCTCTACCCTATGTCATATTACTTGTACTGTCTCTCTGTCCTGCTGTCATAAGGTCCAGACATGTGACTTGGTTTGACCAGTGAAATAGAAGAGATGACATCAAGTATTCTGAACAGAAGCTTTATGATCTATCTTCTATCCTTCTAGCTATTTTACATTTCTTTCCTTGTCCCTCAAAATATGATGTCCAGATTGAGCTGAATCCTAGAATACTAAAAGACCCACTGGAAGCTGGTAAATGAAATATAATTGGCATTATGTCTAGCCCAGAGTCTGAAAAAAATATATATATACATATATATATACATATATATATATATATATATATATATATATATATATATATATATTAGAGAGTCTATAGCCTTAGACACTAATAAACTGGGAAAGTCTAACAATATTAATCCTATGTGATGATGAGATTATCATTGATCTTTTATCCTTGATATCTATCTAAAACCATGATTTTTTTTTTAACTTTAAATATTTTCAGATTTTAAGCTTCTGTAGGGGACCATCAGTGTTCATCAGTATGTCTTATATTTCCCTGAGTAATACATGCCAGTGTGTGCAGATCAATACATATCTGCAAAGGCTTCTCTGAGGTGCTTGAAAGTTTAGGACAAAGCTAAAACATAGAGTACACAATCTTAGAGCTAATGATCTCCTATTTAACACTCAAAGGAAGAGTAAAGTATCAGAATGGGACTAATTTTCTAAAAGGATTGAGGAAAAGTAATCAAGCATAGTATTCTAGGAGGCAACAATACCATTTTTAAAGTAAATTGCAAATTGTTAAGATGAGTTCTAAGTAAGAAAAGTCAATAGACATTGGTAACATGCTGAGATAGTCTATAAATGACATTGAGTCAGTGAGAATTTTGTGAATAAAGCCTGCTGATTTAGGTCAACATTGAGCAATTACTGGGATAAAAACAATAAAGATGATAATCTTTAAAATATTTATTCTTCTCCTGCATGGGAACTGATCATGCTAGTTGCCTAGTTGTGGGGGGAAAAGGAGCTCAAATATTAACCCTTGAATTTTCAGCACACCTTTATAAACTGGTAACTGGAAATGCTTATTTTTAATCAGCATAGAAACGATTGTATGTATGATATTCAGTTTCCTAAAGTTAATAATTTAGTAAGAATTGTCCATTCCCAAAAACATGTTAAAGCACCTTTTTTTTGTTTGTTTAATAAACCATGATATATTTCTGTGCCTAGAACAGGAGGGATACTTACATATTGTAATTCTAAATGATTGAATTCATGAATTTAAGACTGAAGCTCCATTATCTTGCCTGTAACCATTCTCTTATAAGTTACATGTACATGCTATGCCCATTGAAGTATCTTTTTTATTCTTCCTTTAATTAAATTATTGAAGCATTGAGCATTATAGTAATGAGTGGTTGTTGAGATAGTGGATTATTTCTTTTGTTTCTATGAATAAAATTTATGGGGGCTCAAACAGTGAAATTATAGTCACTCTTAAAATTCATACAGCATAAAAGTAGAAGGATTATGATTTAACCCTTTTGAAATATTTATTAAAAATTACTGTCCCAAGAGTATATAGCAATACCAGTAGGCAATGGCAGCCTGAATAATTCAGCACCATCATGGCATTTCAAGGTAGCATAGAAGTTCCAATATCCTATTGTTTATTTCCAGGCCGAAATATTATCGCCTCCAAAAAAGGGAAAGAAAAAAAAACTTTTATAGATGTTAGAAATACAGAGAACAAACTGATGGTTGATGGTGGGGCAAAGGTGGGGGAGAGGGGAAAATGGGTGACGGGCATTGAGGAGGGCACTTGTTGGGATGAACACTGGGTGTTGTATGCAAGCAATAAACCACAGGAATCTACCCCAGAGACCAAGAGAACACTTTACACATTGTATGTTAGCCAATATGACAATAAATTATATTTTTTAAAAAAAGAATTTTTAATTAAAAAATAAACAAGATATCTTGCTATTTCTTGCATAAAGTCTCATAAAGGTATGGAGGTTGAAATATATTTGCAAAGCATGTCACAGGCACAAGCAGAGTAAATGTTATAATGGTAGGCAATTGAGGCATCAGGTTGGAGGTGGAACTAGAAAACATTCCTATGAGGCTATGATGTACCATACCATGCCTGCTAGTGTTTAATTAGAAAAGCAAATTCTCTGCCTGTGCCAACGTTTACATTTTCCTTTGAAAGGATGTATTACATATGACTTGTCTAATCTATTCCAAGTTAGAAATAGCTTTGATACAGAAAGATACTATAGAATAATGGAAAAGCCTGGGGTTGGGAACAAAGACTTGGGGAGAAGGAATAGTTAACTAACATTTGTTCAAAACTGACCACATGTCAAGTACTATTACAAATATTATCTAATTCCATTTAAACATCCTCTGTCCCCAATAACCTAGAGGTAGATACAGTTGGTAGTTCACGCTGAAGGATAGAAATGGGTTCAGAGGTGTGATAGAAATTACCAGATGTCACACAGCTGTTCTGTTGCTGTGCCAGAATGTAAGTGCATCTCCATCCAAGGCCAGCTTCCAGAGTATGTCCCTGCTTCTCCTGCTAATGGGCTCTACAAACTTTTGTGAGTTGCATTCCCAAAGTCTGTGCTTTGGTTTCCTCTTCTGTCATATTTAGAGAATACCATTTATTATTATAGTGGTATTATTTTGATAGAGGCCATTTATCTAGGTGCTTTTAAGTGTTTTGATGATAAAGTGAGATAAAGCTCTGAGTTCATTTTTAACAAAGAGAAGCACTCTACAATATAAAGTTGCTTATAATTCAGTTAATTTACTCACAGTGGAGGGAGGGCCACTGTTCTAACAATACTTCTGGACTTTCCCTGACTCTTCATTCTCATTGAACACATCTGAAGACACAATCTAACTTTGTCATTATTAGCCATAAAGCTAAAATGTGATTTTGATATACCTAACTCCTTTGTCTCTCAGTTGTTTCACACACTGAGGTGGAAGACTTTATTTTTTACTTATTTTCCCACTTTTTTTCTTTTTATAAAATTTATTTATGTATTTGGGGAGAGAAAGGGAGGGAGAGAGAGAGAATCCCAGGCAGGCTCTGCACCATCAGCTCTGAGCCCAACATGGGGCTTGAACCCACAAACCGTGAAATCATGACCTGGGCTGAAATCAAGTCAGACACTGAAATGACTAAGCCACCTTGGTGCTCCCAAAATTTATTATTGCCATCCCTGTTGACTTGTTCTTCCCTTTCAACTACCAATTTGAGGATATAAGCTCTTTGAAATGCCATATTTTGCATGTGACATGATTATTTAACCATATTATTGATATCTATTTTAAAGTAGTTCTGTTTAGTCACTTAAATCTTGGATGTTACAAATGTTACAAAATTCAGCTGAGTGTATTTGGAGAACTCCTTGGCTCTATTTAATTAGTCATGAATGAGCAACACCCTATTTTAGCCGTAGAAGCCAGTTCCAGAGAGCTGTACAAAATGGAGGGGGATAAAGGAAGTTTCTAGCAAAGAGTAGATTTTTTGAGGCAAGGTCATTTTCCTTTGGGAGAATGCGAGGGTCCGTCAGGCAATTTACCTCACTAGTGCTGACCAGGTAATTTGAGATTGGTTTAAAAGTCATACTCCTGGAGAGGCTGATTCTACAGCTAGGTTAGTTATTAGGTCTTGGTTTGGTGATGGATTTAGCACAAATGGCCCCATCTTGAGCCTCTTGTCTTTTTTAACACAAACAAATTAAGCCTTTGCATTGGAAAAACTGGAAAAATGTCCGAGAACATATTTTAAGTAACTGTATAATTGTATTGTTTTTTTCAGGCACTAAACTTTAATATGTGATAGCAACAAAATATACTTGCAATCTTTGAAAACAGATGGAAGTTTAAGTATATGTTTATTAAAATATCCACTTATTCTTTTCTAGTACAATGTATTTTCCTGAGCTTGGACTTATTACAGCAATTAATGTGATAGTTAAATACACTAAACGGCCAAAAAAAGTATAAGTTTAATAGGCAACATCTTGCACACATGAAATCTCAAGGAATACCTGTCATGTAAAAATATATCCAGGCTCTTAAATACATTTTAAAGTTCTTGCTAACCTCAGAATAAAATAACAAGTATCGTTGCTTTACCATATATTCACTGGTGCTAAGACAAGGTATGTATTTATCTGGAGAAATATTCCCCTTTTGGATACTTCAATAAATATTTCCTATCTCCCTTTGTTAAGTTGAAGTAAAGAAAGCGTCCTGATTACTGTTGTACTGTTAGAGCTCTGCCAATTACTTAGAGGTTCAGGTTGATCTCGTTGAGGATACCTGCATTCATTTTGATATGAGATATTGTGATTTTTATGAAATATAAAATTGGGTTTTGTGCACAGTTTCTGGCACAGAGCCCCCAACACCCTTGGAATTTCGTGAGTATGAGAACAATACACATATCTTTTGTTATATTAATGAAGTGACTTTTGAAAAGCACCAAAGGATGGGGCTGGTTGCCAGAGGAGCCAAGCTGAAAGTTAAAGCTTTCATTTCCCTCCCCCTGATCTCTGGGAGGGAAGAGGGGCTGGAGGTTGAATCAGTTGCCAAGGGGGCAATGATTTAATCAGTTGTACCTATGTAATGAGGTCTCCATTAAAAACCAAAAAGTTAGGGTTCACAGACCTTCCGTATCAGTGGACACATGGTGGTGTGAGGAGAGTGGCAGATTCAGAGAGAGTATGAGAGCTCAGTGCCCCTTCCCACATATGTTGCCCTATGTTTGCCTTCCATCTGCTGTTCCTCAATTGTATCCTTTTGGAACAAACAAGTAATCTAGTAAGTAAAATGTTTTTCTGAGTTCTGTGAGCTACTCTAGCAAATTAATTGAACCCAATGAGGGGTTGTGAGAGCCTCTGATCTTTAGGGGGAGGAGGGCATCAGAGGCACATAACTAACAACAAACTTTTGAAGTGAGAGGTGGGTGACAGTCTTACAGGACTGAGCAGTTAACCTGTGAAATCTGATGTTATCTTCATGTAGATAATGTCAGAATTGAGTTGAATTGTAGGACACACAGCTGGTGTCTGGAGCATTGCTTGTTGATGGTAGGGGGAAACCTCCCTCATATCGGAATTGATACTAGAACCCCTTCTAGGTACATATCCTGAATTGGATAGGATACATATAACTACCAAGTTGCAGAAAAAATTTATCACAGTCCCTTTTAAGATTCTCCCTACAGTACAGTACAATCTCTGATGATGAATGCATTTGAAGGCCCGGGTTAGGTGGTACTTAAATGGTGTTCATAAAATCATAGAATTTTAGATTTTCAAGGAATCATGAAGAACATCTAGTCTATTAGTGTGTTAAAGTTTAATAATTTGCATATCCCCTTTAGGATTTTCCCCTTATTTCTGAATCATCTTTGGCATATGTACATAATGTTTTTCAATAAATTATTTTATTAAAAATGAACTTGTGAATAAATATACACAGACATAATTAAAACAATCATTACATCAAAGTTATAATAGGATATTAATTCATTTTAAGATACATTAATGTTAAAGTAAATTATATGTGTATATAAAATAACAAAATTAAATTTTATGTGTGTGTGTATGTATATATATATAGAGAGAGAGAGAGAGAGAGAGAGGAGAGAGACAAACTCCCCAAGTTATCTCTTTTATATTAGTAGGATATACATAGTGCAAACAATGATCTTCTTGAAAACCACTCATTTTGTTTACCTCACTGTCTTCCAAATAGGACATCTCTGAGAACAAATATGAGCAAATACCTGAATCCCTATAGTATTTGCTCATTGAATATAGTTCTACCCTTTTAGTTCACACATAAGATGCTAAATACTTCTTCCAGGTAATAGCTTTATATATATTATATATAATTATATATCATCTATTATATAATTATATGTGATTATAATTCTATATTATATATAGTATAGATAATATATATTTTTAATTTTTATTTTTTCATGTTTATTTATATTTGAGAGACAGAGAGACAGAGAGACAGAGCTCGAGTGAGGGAGGAACAGAGAGACAAAATCTGAAGCAGCCCCAGGCTCATAGTCGCAACCTATCAGCACAGAGCCTGATGTGGGGCTCAAACTCAAGAGCAGTGAGATCATGACCTGAGCCAAAGTTAGACATTAAACCGACTGAGCCACCCAGGTGCCCTATATACATATTATAATATATAATATATAATTATAATTATTTATAACATATATAAAGCTATTACCTGGAAGAAATATGTGTGTATATGTGTGTATGTGTATATACATATATATAGTAGCAGTATATATATATATATATATATATATATATATATATATACACACACACACAAACACATATATACACACATATATATATATATATATATATGTGTGTGTTTGTGTGTGTGTATACATATATATATAATGCTACTCCAAATTGCAGAATGCTACTCCAACGACTAGTCTCATAAATAAGAAAAGCAATTGTACTTCTAAGAGATCTTTTTCTCCCTATTTCAAAATCTCTCTCTCTCTCTCTCTCTTTTTTAAATGGCCCATAGAGCAACAATTCCTGGTCCACCCTTTTCATTCCAGATGGATAGACTTTCCGCACGTTCATACTGTAACTTTTTTCCTCCTAAGCTTATAAATATAGATGTAACTGAAGAGCTAGTGAATGAACTTGAAACAAGATGAGAATCTAGGATGAGAGAATCTGCAGACCCTTACCTTTATACCTACAATCTTCACAGCCTTCTCTTGCAACACCTTCCTATATGTTTGCTATTTTCCAAAATCTTTCATCCTTGAAGCCCATCAAGTATACGAATACACACACCCAATAAGTTGAACATAGATATAAAAAATAAATTTTTCTAAATTTTATAAAAGATCAATTTTCTTGGAATCTTCATAAAGAATCAGAATAAAAAGGCCTCCAAATTACCTTATGTCAGTGACAGATGCTTAGTAAAGGTTTCACATGTCTCCACTTACCCTTGTTTATTGTAAGAGTCTCATTCTGATCCATAGTTGTATTCTAAACACACACACACACACACACACACACACACACACACACACACAACAATATAACATAATGGCAATGAACCCATGCCCAGCCTATATGAACCGCACAATTGTCATGGTTGCTTGGCAACTACTGACAGGTACTGTATATTGAAGAGCAAGGGGATACAAAGTAATAAATGAAAGCCTTATCAACTGTATTGATTTCAGGTAGAAGAAAACTGTCTTCAATTCAAAAATGTCTCCTTGGGGTTATGAAAGACAAACAGAAAAGTTTATTTGCCTATTTTTAAAAATTAAGCTAAATCAGCAGTAGTCCTGCGATAGCATAGTAAGTCATTTCAGGAAGAAATAACTGAGAGTAAAAGGAAGAGCCAGCTGTGCCTTGCATGTTATCTCTGGAGTGTACTCTCATTGTGGAAAGATGCATTGCTGATATTGCTTTGAACACATCTTTTTTTCCCTTACCCCCAGATTGAAGAAAATCTTATTGGACTTGAATTTTTAGCTTGCTTTTTTTTTATGTTGGCCCAAAGTAAAAACTGTTTTTGCTACTTTCAAACACTGTATTTTCTCTCTCCACAGTATCTATTGTATAGTTGGCTAATATTTTAGACACAGACCGTGAGGAAGTGATTTAAGTGAGCATCTTTCAGTCATTGCTCTTATTAAACATTTTAGTTTTGACTTCCCTGGGTCACAAAATTTCATCAGTCTTTGGGAAGTGGCTATTTTCTATACTTTTCACGGATATCTCTGCTTATAATTTTGTACCTTTTAGTTTTAGAACACTTGTGTTTTTTTGTGTTTGTTTTTTAATAGTTACCTTTGTTCTCTAGGTCAGGTAGTCAAACATATCTTCCCTCAGCACCTATAGAAAAATAATATTGTTTCTTTTAAAAAAGGCTATTGTCAGATATTACTAGAAGTATAAAATGCCTTCTATATAAAATAACCGAGGAGAATTTATACCTAACACCTTTTGACACTACTTACATATCCAAAGCTAAATGTTTATGAATTTGAAATGTTCAGCCCCATTACTGATACTTTAAACTAGAAACTTTCTACTTCTTCAGTCATAGAAAATACCATGAGTTACATTTAAAAGTAAACAAAAGGAAAGAAAACAAAAACAAAAGAAAAGATTAGGAAAAGCAGATGAAAAAGCAAATTCTACACTTGCCTACATGAGTCCAGGAGGAGAGGGGATTAAACTGGTAGGGGACTCACCATTATCTTTTTCTTATTCTCCAATTCCTGGTGGCCCTCCATGATAAGCAAATCAGAAGAAATAAATGATTCTAAAAGATTCTTTTAGCGAAATATTACTGGTTTCCTATATCCCAGTACTTGCCCCCTTTCATGAATAAGAATGCAGAGCCACAGGGGGTTAAATAATTTGACCAGTAAGAAAATGTTAGCTCCTGACAGAGCACAAACCAAACCAAGGCTGTCAGTCTGAAATGTAAACTCTTAATCCCTGAATTTCATCTTTTTTGGGATTCCTTAGCTTCTTTGAGTGACCATTTAAAGGAGTCACTGTCCTCTGTAATACCAGCTATTTGACCATACTATACCACAAGAAACTGTAATTATCACAGTTACTCCATGGAATATTTCTGGGAATGTATCTGAATTTATAACCCCAAATTTGTGAGTTCCCTCAAGTGCACTGAGCTGGTCTTACCTCTTTAAATTTTCTACGTTTACTATTATTTGATTCCATTTGCATCCATTGGAAAGACTTGTCTTTACCTTTGCCAATGGACAACCTAATCTAGAAGGATTTGATTCATAGTCATACAATCTCTATTCAGATTGCCTGGAGCATCTCACAATGAAAGTCATTTAAGCAGATAAAAATTTTAGAAACTTTAGTACTTTCTGGAGATGTTGAACTTCTCAGTAATCCACTTGTTTTCATTCCTTTGTAGAATACACTGAATCGTTGAAAACACTGCTGTGGAAGAATAGCAGGATTGCTTTAAGAAATTGAGTTTACAAGCTATCAGTTTATTGTACTTGATGTAGGCTGTTGAAAGTTGCTTAAGGGAAATTGAAATTTCCAGTCCAAAGTTTTCCCATCACAAATTTATGTTGTCTAACTTAAAGAGAATCAACTGTTTCTAGAACAGTATAAACTATTTTATTTCGTAATTTTAAACACTAGGGCTTTAATAGAGGGAAACAAATGAACAAATAGTTCCATTTAACACTAGGTATTTTATTTTTGGGCTTCTAATCATACGTAGAATTATATATAATGTCCTGGAAAATGCTCATTAAGAGAAAATTCTCTCTACCTTTAATTTTTTTTGAAGGGAACTCCTTTAAATGATGGCAGAGAAATAAATAGAGGTCATTAGTTCTGTCGTATTTGAGTCAACAACGATTGGTATTTCTTAACATACAATATAAAATCATTAAGGATACATTCAAGTTTAGATCACAGGCAATGATAACATGTAATAATATCCTCAGGTAAATAGACATTAAGGAATTCATATTTTGAGCTACAAAAACTCAATCTAGATCTTTTCTTAAAATATGAAATGAATTTGATGAAATAATTAGAATAAATGTTAGGATGTCTTGATCTATTTGTAAATGTGTTTTAAGACAATAAATATAGCACTAATAGAGAAGTTGTAATAACCTTTTTCCATTGGTTCTCAAACAAACCAAATAAGAGCTAAATACAAGTAAAAGTAAAATATTGGGAGGGAGCAGAAAACCATAATTTAAAGAAAAATATTGAAATACCACTTAGTACAATAAGTAGCAGATAAACATTAATTTTATATTACAGCACCATTACTTAAGTGGCACTTGAATAGTTTTCTTCACTGTGTGAATGATTAAGAGCTCATGTTCTAAGGGAAGTTTCTGTCTATAGTATGCACATAGTTTACAACGCAAAGTCTTCTGGGTAGTATTTAAAATGGATGCTGGTAGTTATCTCTACTCACACTAGGATTCCTTTTGGAGAGCCAACACATACAGAGGCCAATGATTCCTATTAAACTAAGAAATATTTGGAATTTTTTGGTCATGTATAGGCTGTCCTGGGTTGTCATTTTCTTATCTGAAGGACTGAATGTCTCCACCTGAATTGCAACTTGATAACTGGGAACTCACTATCTATTCACAGACTACTGTGTGATCAGTAACTGACAGCTGGATCTGTGATTCCCCTGGTTGGTTTCTTGCACTTGATCTCCAGTTATAATAGTCAGTTTACATGTAGAAACATGCTGCTTCTACCTCTTAGGCTGTGACTTCTGCCATGATGGGAAGCCTTCTAGACTGCTTGGGCATCAGACCTCTCCACTTGGAACTGCTCCATGGGGCAAATCCACTCCATATATCTTTATCTTTCTTGTGAAGAGTCTTTTTCTTCCTTGCTAACTTATACTATTGTGGATCAAACAAAATTTATAACTAGCCTACAAATTCTGAGTTATGGAATGTTTTTATACATCTCTACTAATGTCAACGTATTAATGTTGTCATTAGTATTTGTTATTAAGTGCGCAGGCACTTTTCATACACACACACACACACACACACACACACACACACACCACATACAAATTTAAACCTTGCACCAGGCATTTGAGGTCAGTGCAACTAATTCTTTGTATCAAATAAGGATTCTGTGGCACAGAGAGTTTATGGATGATCCTTGAGCTCTCCTAGCGAGAAATTGACAAAATCAGGATGCAAATGTAGGCAATTTGACTTCTAAGTTTAAGCTCTTAACCACTATATTTTACTTGCTTTCCAGAGTTACTTTTTAACAGGGTTACCAATCTAGTAACTGGGAGAATGTGGTAATGTTGCCTGTATAAAATTCAATATTGCATCTGATGAGGTATGTCATGGAAATAGTTTTCGTCTCCTGTTGAAATGAAGAAGCATATACTGAAAACTTAATTAATCAGGTAGATCTGTACCTGGTCTCAAGATTAAACCATTCATGCTAATATGGAGGGAAATGTGTTGTTAGTCCTTAAAACTCATCTCAGTCTCAACAGTTAAGCATATTTATTAATGACTTGTGTTTACATATGCAAAACACAATGATCATACTTACAAATGAGATGAAACTAGAAGAGAGAGTAATTGCTTTGAGTTCCTGAACCAAAACTACCTTGATAGACTGTAGTAAACAGCTGAATATCAAAAGATGACACTAAGTTGGGGTGGGGGGTAACTAAGATTTTATAATTTGGTTAGATTTTCAAAAGAAGTATAGAAGTATACATAATGGGAGATGTGGACCAGCAGAAGCATCCATGAGAATGAGAGGCATTCCATCAACAGCCAGAATCATGTAAATCACCAGTTTGCTGTGGCCATCAATAAAGATGATCCTAGCAGAGAAAAATAGGACAGTATCCACAATGCAGGAAAAAGTAGCTCTACTCTATTCTGTTCTAATCAAACCACAGTCTTTAATATTGAACTATAATTGCACTTGGAGGGCAAGGTAAACACCACAGACATGTTGGTGGGGATGCAGACTGTTTGGTGAAGGTTGCCATATGACATAAGAATACTGGAAGGAGGTACAGATGTTTAACTTGAAAAAGAAATGGAAACATGTTTGTACTTCAGTACCTAAAAGACTTTCTTGGAAAGGCTAATTAGACCTCTGTCCAACTCTTCTAAGAGCAGACTTAAGGGGAAAAGGGTAGAAGCCACACACAATAAGGTAAGTGTTTGATCAACATAAGGAAGTGTTTTCAAAAATCCAGAGCTGCCAAGTCAGGAAGTAGTGAATTCCCCCAAATACGACTAAGAGCTGTCTTGCTGTGCAGTTACGGAGAGATTTCAAGGACGAACTGGGATGTTAGATTACATGTTAATAAAGATTCCCCCCAAACTACAAAACGTTAGAAGTTTTCCCCTTGCCACTACTTTGTCCCTGAAAACTGAGGTCAGAAAGGAAAGCACTGGAGAGAAAGGATAGCTGCTAATAAGTCTACAGCATTTGGACATCATGGAAATCCTAGGCTGTCTAAGTGACCTGGCCTCCTTAGGGATCATTTTGTGCCTGCGTAGAACTTTTACATTCTATCTCCCCCCTGTACATGAAATCTCAGTACACATTTTAAAGACATAAAAAAAATTTAGCTGTGGGTCTCTTTAACTTATGATAATGACCATTATTCATTTGTACATCATTCAGTTCCTTGAATACTATTGTCCTGATGCCACAAATATGCTTAAAGTACTTGATGTAGTATGGAGTAATCACCTCAACAGATAACGTGGAGCGTTTTAATATGACTCCAAAGGGATCATTTTTAATGTAGGATCTGCCCGGTTTCTGGAGCAGAGTGCTGCATGCTCACAGTAATACCTCAGAGTAGATGTGCACAGGCTTCCATTGTCTTCTACATATCTTTGAACAGACTCTTATCTTCATTCTCTGAAAACTGGTAAAAAGAATAGAGATTTTAAAAAGAAGGACATTACCATCAATTAATGTGCTCAACAGAGTGCCTGTTTCACGTTTACTACAGCGTTTTTGGTCCTCGTCCCAAATTAGGAGAGCATTATGGTGATCTTAATTTTACAGATAAGAAACTGAGGTTCAGCTGTGGGGAGGGACCCACTCCAGAGCAGAATACTAACTGGTGTTAGCGCTGGAGTCCATAATTACACCCTCTGATTTTTATCCCACTGAGGAGGGTGGAAATACAAAAATCTAGTCCTTAATTGCTGCAAATCTACTCCCTGTAAAGATATGCCATTTATAGGCACAAGAATAAAAACAACCCCAAAATAATTAGCATCATGCCACAGGGACTCTGGGAAAGCAGAACTACAGGAAGAGAAAAAAAGTCTATAGACTTTTTCCAGTTCTCCATGTTAAGAACTGTAACAAGTTTTCAGAGCTCCTGAAATCATTGCATAGATTTTTATTTCAATTTTGCCATAATTCAAGTTTCTCATCATGCCTGAAAAGAAGAAATCTGGTGAAATCACAGAAAACATACTCCAGGTTTTTAACCTTTGCCCACTAAAACCTTAGAACAGAATCTTATCTTTTTGTGAAATGATCTATTTTGTGGGGACACAGGGCTGAAATGAAATCATATTCTGACTATATTAATGCTTAAGTTGCATGTGAGCCTAAAAATCATAAAAGAAAATTATATTGTTTTCATGATGGCATATCTGCATGAAAATGATAAAGAATTTTGAAATGGAAAAATATATATATTAAAAAAACTCCTACTTCGTAGTTCGAGTTAGTGGTCTATTACTTTGAAATAGATAATTAGAAAGAACTATTTAAATTCAAGCATTCATGTACCCAATGCTATTGCATAAAATTCCATTTGACTTGATTTTGTTTGTTTTTTGTTGAAGAAACATATATTTCTTTGCTGTCCCAAGTTCCTTTTGAACAAGCTATAGCTTTATCAGACACATGGAAAAATACCAAACAATTGCTGTATTCTGTTCATGGTACAGCTTTATAGTTCATAGATGTGCAAAACTACTGCCTGTAATCACAAAGCTTAGGAGTAGAGGGGAGAGTAACAACACCACACACTATGGCCACTGACCATGCTGGGCAGTTAACTGAGATCCTCTGTTCTTGGGTAAAATGAGACATCTGGACCAGTCCTTTGCAGGGATTTATCAGGTCTGACACTTTGTGACCTCATGTCTTCTGGATAGTACTACTTGCACAGTTATCCAGAACATAAGATATGAGGAAACTCCCCAAACATAAAACTAGTGTCAAATAAGATCTTTCCTTTCCATTTTGCGAAATAAAATATAACATACCTTCCTTAATTTGTAAAGTTACTCTGGAGAAGTTTACTTTAATAACAGATCTTAAAACAGCCCTTTCACATAAGAAGGGCTTAGTGAATATTTCCTGAATAAACGAATGAGTGAATTTGTAATAATAGTCCATATTGGACCTTGAATTCATCTTCTCATTTCAATTATGAAAATATTATTTGCTGAACTCACCCTTGTATCATCACCACCATCATCATCATTATTATTATTAAACTTTTGAGACTGATACTGTCTAATAATAATGTTTTATTGGCCTTCCCTTGAATCAATACAATTTAGGTAAACAAAGTTTGAGTGAGTGTTATTATGTGCCCCTCCATGGTTCTTGATATGGGGATCCAGGAATGGGGAAGAGATAATATCTTTCCTGAAAGGTTTTGCAATCTAGTCAGATGGGCAGGAGAAGTGCACAGAGAGAAAGCACCAAAGAGAGAACCTAGCATGGATGTTCAGCACAGGAAGACCTTGCATCCATTTGAAGGAATCCAATAATTTTACACAAGGAAACATTAGAAACAGGTCTTAAGAGCAGGTGGAGTTTTGACAAAAACTGGTAGAAAGAAGGTTCTAATATTTTTCTACATTAACTTGAAAGTTTCTTGACCTGCCTCAACTGAGTTCCTTTACAGGATTAAAAATAACAACAATGATCTGAGTGCCTTTTGCGATGAATTTCCTATTATTGAGTTCTCCTATCCATATCACATGTCAGGCAGAGTATTTTTTCAGATAATGAAACTTGGGCTCAACTATTGCCAAAGTCATAGAGATAATAGATGATTAAATGGAGAAAAACATCATTTACCTTGGGAAACCAGTGTAGTTAATGCTGATATACTTCTAGTTCCTGTCAGATGTGGAGAACTGTCACTCTGAGAACAAAGCCAGGTTTTCACTGGAGTAGTGTTATCTATGTTTTGTTTTTGTTTTTTGTTTTTGTTTTTGTTTTTGTTTTTAGGGATGGGAGGGGTGAGGGAGAGGAAGAGAGAGAATCTTAAGCAGGCTCCACACACAGTACAGAGCCCAACACGGGGCTTAATCCCAGGACCGTGAAATCGTGACCTGAGCTAAAATCAAGAGTCAGACACTTAACTATCTGAGCCACCCTGGCACCACTATACTGTGTGCTTTAAGCAATTCTATTTAATCAAGAATTTCTTAATTACCATCAGCCACACTGTACTATTATGTTGTGAATGATGACAGCACATGAATATGACCAGGAACTAGATCATCTGGAAGGTTCATAGGAGAAAGGAATACTGGAATCTCTAATGAGTATTTTCCAGAATAACATAATGTCACCCAGTTATCTTGGAAGGAGGCTTCACATGCTATAGGTAAGTCTCATCCTACTGAAAGGACATCACAGATAGGTTGCTGATGCAAAATATTTAGGGTAGGCAAATATATATTCAAACTCAGAGCTTGGAAGTATTTTCCCCAACAGAAAGCCTGTCCCTAGGTGGAATCGTCTTTAGATTCCTGTGCTGAAATCAGTGTGTCCTGAGTTGAGATTGAAAATTTAAAGGAGAATAGAAGGAGACAGTAGGGAAAACACAGGTGAGAAGAAACCTAGGTCAGGGAGCAGAGTTTAGATGTCAGGATCATTCCCCCATATATCCCTATCTTACACAACTATTGCAGCTATTTACTTAGTGCTGACTTTGTTAGAGCCTTGGAGAATAGTTAAGGGAAGGAGGAAATGAAGACTTCTCCTTTCCTCTTTGTCCTGTACAATTAGATTTTTCTGAAGTGAGCAAAGAAAGAGAATTTATGGAAAATTACTGGAATTTGAAAGAGCCCCTCTCCATACTTCTGAAAAGTACATGGCATTTGAAATAACAAAGAATGAATGAATTTCCATTATCCTTCATATTCCTAATACCACATAGGATTCTAATCATTACATCCAATTATTCCCAGAAAAAAATTCCAATCATGAATCTCCCACACATCACTCATGAGTCTCCCATCTGTCTTTCCTTAGAGAAATTATATTTGGACTTCTTGAAGTCACTGTAAGCCTTTGTTTCTTTTCTGTCTGGAAAATAACAGACAGTGTGACCCTGGCTGTCATCTTGTTTTTCGACTGCTGATGTGATTTTGCCTAATAAGTAGCATCCAATGGTGACTATCGCAATTCAAATTAAAAGGAAGAGAGTAGAATGATGTGCAGACAAAGCTCAGATGTGGGTTTGTTGATATTTGTAGCAGGAGGTTAATTAGCATTAACAGAAGTATCAGCAGTTGCTTGGACTTACTCATAAGGTACTGACTGCTCTCAGCAGTATAGTACAGAGGAAAACAAGTCAAAATAGTTTTCTTTTTTCCTCTTACAGAAAAACCATTTACAAAAACAAACATAAAGTAATTGGATTCTTTTTGTTTGCTTTCTGTTTCTCCTTTGCAGCTAAGTGTTTGATTTAGCTGCTGCTTTTGCTCCTTCCCAGTGCTACATGGTCAGAGTAGTAATAGGGTTGGTTGTACTTTCTTTTTTCCTTTTTCATTCCCTTCCTCCCTGGCCTCTCCCCCATCCTTTGGTGGTGGTGGTTGTTTCCCTTAGGCAACTTTATTTTTTTCTCTTTCATTTTCAAATAATGATGAATATATTTTTAGGGGTGGCTTGTAAGTTTGGGGTCAAATAAATGCAAGGTACATATCTATCCCTCTGATCACTCTTTACCCATCTAAATGTTTTAAAGCCCCTGCCTTCCCCTAATCTTTGCAATGGTCAGAATAACTGTTAAAGACAAAGTTCTAGCCTTGAACAAGGCCCAGAAGAGGGTTTTATTTGTTTGACTTTGGTTGTGGTTTCCTCCTGCAATATTTCTCCTGCAATAAAGAAGAAAAATGTGGGGCACCTGGGTGGCTCAGTTGGTTAAGTGTCAGACTTTGGCTCTAGTCATGATCCATCGTGTCACAAGTTCAAGTCCCATGTCGGGCTCTGGGCTGACAGCTTAGAGCCTGGAACCTGTTTCAGATTCTGTATCTCTCTCTCTCTCTCTCTCTCTCTCTCTCTTTCTCCCTCTCTCTGCTCCTCACCTGCTTATACTCTGTCTCTGTCTCAAAAACAAACACTAAAAAAAAAAAATTAAAAAAAATTTAATGGTATTTCTTTATATCTATATGCAAGAGAGCTTAGGATCATTTGAAAAACTATCCCAGATATTCTCAAATTAAATGTCCACTATTTAGTAGCTATAAAATTATTTAATATACACTTGTTCTTACATTATTTAGTCACTCTTTGATGTTTTACAGAAAGTTTACTATTTTAACCTATTGAGAAATGTTAATTAATAATGAAAGATCAACAAATAATAACCATAATGCAAATTGAAATATCTCCTGCTGTGCTAGACTACGGTTATTAGATTTTTGATGAGGATTTTATTAATTTCTTTGTTCTTCTATGGAGGAAACTAGAAATGGATCTTAGGGAAAATTAAGGATATATATTTAATTCTGACCACAAATCAAAGACAGGCTTAAAATTCCTTGAGGAAAATTTACTCAGTAGTGCTAAGCAATATGGGATCGGGCATGCCAATTATTTTGTACAAAAACATAAAAGGAAGTTAACAGTAACGCCATTTCTACTTAAATCCGCCAATCAGATGGAACATATCTATATATCTGTCTAAATCCTCTGTGTGTGTGTGTGTGTGTGTGTGTGTGTGTGTGTATCCATTTACTTATCTGACAGGCTAGCTAGACAAACAGATAGATGATAGATAGCAAGACATTAGCTATAGATTATGCAAATGGTACTGTGTATGATTCAAAGATATATGTATATTTATAAGTATCATGGCTTATTGGATAAAGCAGATAGACAAATCTCTCAAGAACTAATTTATCCAACCCTACCATACAGAAGAGGCTATCATTGAGGCCTGTAAATGTTAAGTTAAAACCCCAAAGCAGTAACTACTTGGGGGCTGGGCTAGGGTTAAAATCTAAGTCTCTGATCTTTCAAAAGAAGGAGAAGCCTCATTTAAAATTAATCTCAGTTATTGTAGTGAGGGGATGGCTGCTGTGGTTTCTCCAGTTCGGTAATAGCTAACTATCCAAACCATTAAAACAAATGGAGAGTGGATGTGCATATACGGATAACAGCTGTGCATCCACATTTTCCTTGTCTTATTAGTGGAGACCAGGCGATCTCTAGATGTTTGGGGGTTATCTAAGGGGGGGATTGTTTTGTTTTTTGCTCTTTGTTTTAATAGTCTGAGTAGACTTTGGCAAATGGCCATTCTGAAATAGAATTCGGGCTGTTTGGAATATGAACACTGAGTTATCACATGAAGCAAGTGGCAATTCCAGACTTGAGAGGCAGAGTTGAAGTGTGTGTGTGTGTGTGTGTGTGTGTGTGTGTGTGTGTGTGAGAGAGAGAGAGAGAGAGAGAGAGAGAGAGCACACGAAGTCTTGGTTTAGAAATAGATTCATGCATGGAGTATCAGGCCTTATAGGTTGCACTTATCTTTTAGTAATAATAAATTAGTTAATATTTTTGAGTACTTCCAGCTTCTAATATTTTTACATAAGCCAACTCAGTTAATTCTTGTAACAGCATATGTCTATGTTAGAATAGAATTTACAGTATTTTCCAGAGGAGGAAAAATCAGCTGTGGTAAAATAATTTTCCCAAGTTCACTCAACTAAAAAGTAGCTGGTAGGAGCTGGATTTGAACTCTGGGATTTCTAGATCAGGAATTGGAAGTTTTTACTCATTATATTATACTGTTCCCAATGATGAGTTGCCCTGTATTCTCTATTCTCGCTGGTACCCAAGACCATCAGGTATATGATCCATAAGTGATTTGAGCTGGTCTAAAGAACCAAGGGCTTGGCAACAAACAAACACATTAAACAAGAAAACAACTGAAATTCTGCTACAGCTCTACTATTTAAAAATATTCACTATGTAGAAAAACAAATTATTTTAGAAAGTGTCTTCCTCAAATTCCCTTAAATGCCTAGCAAGTTGATACTAGTAAATATGCTATTTCCCCATTCTTTTACTATATTCTTCCATATCATAATGCCATCCTCCTAACAGCACATGGTAAATGAGGGGGAAAATCCATATGAGAAAAATGTGGCGAGAATACTGCGTTAGTGATTAAGAACAGATGGGTGATTTCTAAGCGCATCAGAGTTTCAAAAAAATGAGAGCTCACAAGAGATTTTAAGAATCAGTTAATATCCAAATATTGAAATGTATATATGAAGATCTATCCAGGTCCAGCTCTATTTGTGTGTCATCGGTAATAACAGTACAGACCAAGTATTTTTGCAGAATGGCTAAATTTACTTCTTTCTAATCTTTGTGTCACAATACTTCCAGATACAACTCACCCCTCATTTCCCAGCCTTGGGTTCGGACTGATAAAGCTCACAAGCAAAAGAGAAAGTATTCCTTTACTATTAGATAAGCAAGCACCTGGCCGATGTCAAAACAAGATTTATAACAACCTGCAATGGTAGACTTGTGGTCACTCTGGGTCCTCATACTCCTTCTTCACCCCCAGTCAGAGATACTTAGGCCATCAGGTGCAGATAAAGAAACTGGAACAGAGAGGAGGAGAACATGAACCTTACCTGACCTAGGAAGATCTTCCCAGGTGTATTTCGTGTAGGGAAGCAAGAAATGTATGAGTGAGTTTCATTCCTTAGCAACAAAATTAGAAAGGACATGTGGATTCAGGTTCATGTTTTTTGTTTCTCTGTTTAAAGTACAGATACCCTGTTCACAGCAAAATGTGGCCTGGTGAGTATACAGACAGCAAAATTTTTGTCTCCAAAACTGCCCTCAGGAAGGACCTTGAGCGAATATCATCTTCTTTGGGTAGAAACAGAAATAGAGTCTAGAGAAGCTTTCTCCCTTTCAAAAGAACCATTAGTGGAAAAGGAGCCCTCAATTCTATTTGCTGTCTATCTGAGATGTCGAGTAAAAATAATTTATTGATAGCGCCTCAGAAAGAGGCATGGCATCTAGTTTTGGAAGCTAGAATCTAGGTTGCCAATAATAGCATCTAATTATTATGTGGTTACCTTGTGTTCCATGTAGAGTATTTCATTTAACCTTCCCAGCAATGTATTAGAAAGTGTTATTATACCTATGTGACAGATATAAGAACTGAAGCAGGGAGATGTTCCAAGAATTTCCTCGAGGTCACAACAAGAAGTAGACTGTGAACTGAACCTTGGCAGTCATGAAATCCCACTAACCGGAAAGGATTATGACAAAAGATAAAATTTGCTTTATAAACTTCATATGCTATATGATAGTAATATTTAATATGACCTTTGATACTCTGTTAAGAAAAACAAACTGGTATTTGGGATATATAATCAAATATAACCACATGTAAAACTTGGGTTTCTGATTTCAAAATATTGTCCCTTCTGCCATGCAGCTTTTGCAGGAGTGGCTAATTCAGAGTGTAATGAGCTCTTTTTTCTCTCTCATTGCAATGAAGACACATGCATGTCAACAAATGATAATCATCTCTGAGTGGAGCTGCAGCATGGGGAAGAAGCTGGTGAGGGCAGAACTATTAAGAACCTGTGGTATGTCAGAACTAGGCTCTCCTTGTGGGTCTTAATTTTGTCACTAGCCTTTTCCTCCCTGACTGTGGTAAGAATCAGAGTATTGACACTTTGGAGCATTCATCTTGCTGGTGGAGAGGGAAGATGTAAATGCCAGAAGGAAGAAGTTAAAGGAAATATTTTCCTTTTCTCTTTCTGAGAAGGTCCACATAAATTAAAATGTACCAGGAACCATTTTATTCTGCCTTCTAAAATTTAATCTCAAAATACTGTTGTCTTCAGATATTTTCCCTTAGTTGAATTAATTTCTTTAATTAGGCTTTTTTTTTTTTTTTTGGTCTTACTACATGGTGCTCAGCTGCAAATACTTTTGCATCCAGATTTTGGTTTGCAATTCTCCACACAGTAATTTGTTAGCATAAGTTTTAACAAACAAATACCATTTCCTACAATTGTCTTTCAAAGAGGAGTATTAGTAAAAATATCTCTGAATTCCAAGTACTCAGTCCTGAAAGGAAGACGGTACATTTCCTCTGCCAATGATGGTTGTTGAGTGCCTTGTATATTCCCAACAATGTCTTAGGAACTGTGAGATTGCAAAGAACATTGTGGTTTACCTCCTTTCTGCAAGACTGTCTTATGTTTTCCTACTCTCTCATTTGCCCAGCAGAGCACAGTTAAGAGTTTGTACATTTTGTTGCAAAGATTCTGAGGATTTGTTGAGTGTTCATTCATCCTGCAAGCATATATTGTCTATTATATGCTGGGCATGGGCTACAGCCAAGATATTCAATCTTGAGTAGGGCATGGTGGTAGGAATGGGAGCAAGGTAAACTAGTTGACTTGTGAAGACATAAAATGGAAGTGATTCCCCGAGTGGCTGTGACTTGAATTTGAATCTTTGGCCTACCATATATTAGCCGCATGACTTGAGAACAATATAATTTCTCGAAGCTCCATTTCCACGTTGGTAGCATGAGATCATTAATTCCTCTTTCACAGGGATCTTATGAGAATTTAAGACCAATGTATATAAAGTATCTACAACCTGGCAATTTCTTTTTTTTTAATATGAAATTTATTGTCAAATTGGTTTCCATACAACACCCAGTGCTCATCCCAACAGGTGCCCTCCTCAGTGCCCATCACCCGCCCTTCCATCCCTCCCACCCCCCATCAACCCTCAGTTTATTCTCGGTTTTTAAGAGTCTCTTATGGTTTCCCTCCATCCCTCTCTAACTTTTTTGTTCCCCTTCCCCCATGGTCTTCTGTTAAGTTTCTCAGGATCCACATAAGAGTGAAAACATACGGTATCTGTCTTTCTCTGTATGACTTATTTCACTTAGCACACTTTCCAGTACCGTCCACATTGCTACAGAAGGCCCTATTTCATTCTTTCTCATTACAACCTGGCAATTTCTAATAAATATTAGTTCTCATTTTTAATCCATTCATACACAAAGTAGACCAAAAAAGAGAAAAAAAAAAAAACCCAGCAAATTCAGAAAGGATATTTTAGTTATGAAGGTAGAAGATGAGTAAGGGCTATGGGGAAATGAGCCTTCTGCTAAAATAGTGTCAGGAGACTCAGAGAAGGTCACTTATACAGGTCTTACTTTCTTTCTCAGCCTGAACTCTTTAATCCTTGTTAATCCATACCCATCAGAGTACACAGAATCAGAAAATATCCCATTAAACCTCTGATAGTTGTGCTTATTTTCCACAGAGCACACCACAGGCATGTTTCCCTTACCATCTTGTGCTCTTTCATTGAATTAATAGACCTCTCTTTTGAAGACAGATTAATATTTATATTTGTTATGACACAACTGTATGCCAAGGCCTTTATCCTTAGTTTTCACAACTGCACTGTGAACCAGGTACTATAATTATATTTCTTTTATACAAGTAGAAGGCGAGAATCATAAAGGAGAAATAATTTGCCCAAACTCACACGTCCTGGATACAGAACTGAATCAAGGTTGGTCTGGCTCCAGTGGTTATACTGCCGGAAACTTGTAAGAAAAAAGTAAGCATTCTACTCCCTAAGCAAACTCACCAAGAAATAGAGGACAGGGGCCCTTTTCTTCAGCTTCAAAAGCTCTTGAAATGATATTGCTAAGCTGATCCTCTCCTCAATTGGCTTATCCTGTGGGAACAATTAAGCAATAATCACTTATAAATGGCTTCAGGGAAATGCTGAAGCTGGACTCTATTAGTCTATAACTCCTAAACAAAATAATTGCAAACATGGCCATGGCTAAAATAGCTTTTTGTTGTGTGGAATACATGACAATATATAGAATAAATTATGGCACACTTGTCTTGAAAAGCCTAACACACATTTGATTGAAAGTTGATATTTGGGGCAAGATTGCACTATTTTTGCCCTGATAGAGAGATAATGATGCCTCAAAATGAGAAGCCACATAAATATCAGAATCAATCATGTTTACCGAGTCTGATAGTTTCTAATGCCAGAACGGGTCATGTTATAATAAATATTGTTAATGAATGCAGTACTCCCTTATCATTTGACCAGAAGTTTTGTTCTTTCTTCTTTATGGAAATTGAACTATAGTTCCAATGGGAAGAAAAAAAGAAATGTATCAATTATGAAATTGGGTAGATAGGATTAATATGCTGAGTACACTGATGTAAAAATCATAAAAGGACTTCATAAATCCTGACCTTCAAGGACTGTAAACACACAAGAATGTCATATCAAATTTTAAAAAGTTTAGGTTCTCCTGGTACTTAACAATAGAAACAAGAATTTAAGTTTAAATATGAGCCATGAGGGGGGAAAGTGAGCTGTGGACTTGCACTTTTGGCCTTAATGGAATAACTGGTCCCAGACTAACCCTTCTGCCATTAAAAGAAAAAAAAAAAAAAAGCCTGGAAAACTGGATTGAATATATGAAAAAAATCTCTTTTCGTATATGAGACAAAAGACCATGCAGGATTGTGACTCCTAAGGGCGGGAAAAACAAAGGATGGGATCCCTATGATTATGCTGGCTTTCTAGCTAGAGGCATCTTACAGATCGTGACACGTAGGAGGGAGAACCCAACCAAAGCAGAGTAGTTTCACTAAGGAGAAGAGACAGATTTCAGAAGTCAGGGAATCAGAGACAGCTAGACTTTGCTGGGTGTAGTAGCAGATGGGAGGAAACTATATCGACAAAAACCTCCAGAAATCTACATTAAGTGCTCTACTGAGTCTTTTGAGCACTAAGCTTTGCATGTACGGAGATCCATGCAGATGTGTGTGCATCTATATGGATCCACTTAAGTGAAAATTTATAAAAACACAGAATTTTTACAATCAGAATCATTCTCCCTTCTTTCTTCCGTCTCTCCCCTAACTATTCCTTAGAAATATGATTTAAATGACCTTAGCATACACTTGCGTGTGTGTAGTATTTTATGCTATGGATGAATCATGATAAATACAACCAGTTTCTTTTGGCTAAATACCTTGTTTGTTTCCTGTTTTACACCCTGAAAAATTTTGTGACTCTTATTTTCTTATGATAAATTCTGGGAAGGTGAATCACTATCTTAACAACTATGAGCTCTTGGTAAATATTGTCTAATTGCATCCAGCATTTGCAACCATTTGTGTTCACATGGCACAGGATGAGTGCCAATGTTAACACACCTTTATTCATACTTATCTTTTCATTTAAAAATTTTTCATATGTTTATTTGAACAGAGGATAGTGCATCACACTTTATTTTTTATATTATATTATATTTATTATATTTATTATAATGTATATATATTTATATAATGTTGTTACAAATTTGACTAATACATACATTTCCCAACTAGACTTTTTTGTTGTTGTTGTTGTTGTTGAAAAGCTATTAGTTTGACGTTAATCTTGTGTTGCATTCTAAATTACATGTTAAATGCATCTGCTTCATATAAAGGCAAAAGCTAGTATTATATTACCTATTAAAACTTGATGAATTATTCAATGTATTTAAAATTAAGAAAGAAAACCTAACATTCACTATAACCTTACTAAGTGTTTGGTACTCTTCAAAGTGCTTTGGATGTGTTACCAATTTGTTTTACTCATAAAGTTTAATCTTCATAATAGGATCTATTTCATCCATCTCACAGATGAGGATACTGAAGCACAGAGTAGGAACATAACTTGTCCAAAGTTATATACATAGTAAGTGGTGCAGCTAGGACTTAAATGTGCTCTCCCATGACACTCTCAGAGAGCAATTTGTTTTTTCCTGGAACTAATTAAAAACACTGAATATCGTAGGCTTGAATTCTAAGTCATGATTATTTTGAGATCATTAAATATAACTAATCGAAATATGGAAATACAAATAATGATTTCAAATGGTTTTTATCTTCCTGGCAAAAGTTACTATCAATGGCAAATTCTTAGAATTTATTCACCATATGCTCTGCTTATCAAAAAAAAAATCATAAATATAACACATTAAAAAAAACTAAGAAAGAATGATGAAAAGAGATGAAGCAAAAAGAGGTTTACTGGCCAAGAAATGTCAAAATGAATGAGATTTACAAAAGTACACTTGACCATTTTGCTAAGGAATTCAAATTTACTGAATGCATGTAACTGCAAACTCAAGAGAAGCCAGGCTGTATGAGCCCGGAGCACAATGGTCCAGAGCTACATTGTTCTAATGTCCTTTGAAACCAGTATTTTAGTGTCAAGTTTTTGTCATGTTGTTTATAGTTAGTGCCTCTGCAGCACCTTCCACCTAGACTTTCTGGATTTTTTTTTTTCCATTGCAGGCTTTAGCTATGATCAGACTCTGGGTTTTTTGTCCCACCTGTGGTGGGTAGAGGCTGGTATTAGTCTTCCTGGCATGTACTATGTCTACACAGAATATTGGACATCCTTGGTCTCAGGTTCCTCAGCTAGCTATCCAACTTCCAATTGGAACCAGAGAACTAGGCTGAACCTCTATCCATTTGACTAGGGCTCTAATCCCATACCTAGTTCTGGATAGTTTTTAGGGTGCTACATTCTATGTTCTCTATGCCATGGATGAAACCTTCTACTCCATGACTAGCACAATCTCTGAATAGATTGGTATTCCTCTATGCAGATACCCTCAGCTGCACATTCTGTAATCTTGAGCTACTTTTTAAACACACCTGTCTGCAGTGCAAGCCCCCTGGAAACTAGTCTCAGTCTAGCAGATGATTGACTTTGTTAAGGACGAGAGACAGAACAAGAGGAAGGATCCATGTATTTGTAACAGGAATGAATTATTCTTTGACTCTTAATGGATTAAAAAACATGCAATATTCCAATATTTTTTCTCAATAAGTTTATTGTCAAGATAGACAACAATTATAACATCAATCAACTCTCAGATCATCTTTTCCATCTTTTATATAATAAAAGAACTCAGGGGTTCTTTGGATTAGAAATATAAAAAGGGGTCTGGTCTGTATTCCACTGGTTTACCTTATTTCTGTTACATAAAGCCACTGTCTGGCAAATGGTTTCCTCCAGTAATTATATAGAGAGTACCATTGTGGGCAAGCCATGGAGATATCCTCACAGGATACTCTCAACCCAACATAATTCTGACTTCAGAGATTCTTCCTGGGCTTCTCAGGCTGAAGAACTAGGGTCTCTCATCCCAAAGACATCTACACAGTCATTCCACAGAAGTCCTAGGCGCTAAGTGTGAGCAAAGTAAAGAGCTCCACCACAGTTCAGGTTTTACAGTGTGCAGAATACCATCACACCTAATGGTCAGTTACTTTTTTCCCATGTGCCACTTGGCTCCATGCCCATCTCTTCCTGAACCATTTGACTTTATCATCTCCAGAGGGCACACTCTTCTCAAACAAAGGCCTTTTCTTAATCTCACTTGAAAGTACTAGAAACCCAAACCTTAAGGACAGGAAGATCTCAATCTGCTCTTCAGAAGATTCTTTTCTCTCCTTCAATGATACAACAAGTAGCAGCAGTAGCAACAAAAATGGTACAAGGCCTCATGTTGCTAATGTAAAATGATGGATAATTTTTGTTGAAACTTTCTTTGTTCACGGTATTCATCACTATCTACAGTTCTACTTTTCTTTTGGATTATTTATTTACCTATCTATGTTGGAACCTTAGAGTACAAACTCTCTTCATCATTTTGTTCATTATTCTGTTATCAGTATAAGAAAGTTCCTGATGCATATAGGAGGTATTCAACATACGCTTATTCCATTTGACTCTTTAACTCTCACACTCATTCTCTTTTCATTCCTCTTCAAATGCAGCCCTGAACATTTTCCTATTCCTGCATTCATCAATCTCTCCAAACCCCATCTCATGCTGAATACAGTCCATAGCATTTTCCTAGTTAATTCTGATAATCAATTCTGCTTCCTTGATCTATTCTATTCATTAAGTATTCAAAATGCATGTGTCACATATACAGAAATATAATATTTCTGTACCAAATTATCATTCAGTGAAATCATTTGACTTTTGATGGCATTTTGGTAATGATTGTTCCTAGTGCACAAACATTATTATTGTGTCATTTCACTTTTTGATTACCCTAAATTCTCACCCTTGACTTTGTCAGCATACAATCACATACTGGGAAACCATTTTGAGTTTGATCCACTGTATAAAATTTGGTTCTTTTTGTTGTTGCTGTTGTTGTTGATGTTGCTTTCCTCATAAAAGAGTGGAGGGTTTTAAAAAGGACATTATATACAGGGAACATGTCATGGATATCATAGAATTTGTTTTTAAATGTTGACTTTGAAATGTAACATCAACTGATTAATGAACAGAAGGAATGCATTCACTAGCATACAAACACTGACCCCCTCGTTATAACCCAATTTCATAACATAGTTAAATAAAAAACAAGTCAAACAACCTAGTTTTAGTCTTGTTCTGTCACCCCATGGCAAAATTTTATATCATTTGTAACATGACTAGCTTGATGTAGTTTTGAAACATTCTTAAAACAGTGGCATCGATTTTCCAAATAAATCCTTCAATAGAACCTATTAGATTAAACAGGTAAAATGGCAGTCATTTGCTTAAAGCTGAAAAGGGAAAGCTGGGGACCTGGAGCTAGGGGCCAAATATGTCTGTCCATCTACTCTTCTCTCAACTCACCTTTCCACTTAACACAGACCCTGAATCAACTCCACAGGACACAGTTTAAACTAGATGCTCTATTAAAAGTTTTTTCTAGCTTTAACACTTTATGATAAATTATAACAAGTACACATATCTCAGAGATGGAGCTTTTCATTGTTTATTTTTACTGTTGTTATTTGTTTTGTCTTTAGGGTGGAGTGTGATTAAAATTCATTAGGAGAAAGGAAGCTATCTTTTTTTTTTTTTTAATCAATTATATGAGCAGATGAGACATCAATTCATTGCCTGGAGTCCATGGGGACGTTTTGACTGTAGCTAGGATTCCCGTACCTGTGAATTCCACTAGCATAAAATGGCCTCAAATTCCAACTTTTTATTTTGTATATGCAAATATTTTAGGGACAAATTCAAAGGCAGAATTAATTCTGATCATTTCTTTTCTCGGGAGGTGGGGGAACAGAGAGAACAAGGGTGAATGTTTATTCCTTTAAATTAGACAACTGATAGAAAATTTAAGATCCCTTAGAAATGCAGAAAATGTTCAATCTCTAGACCATCTGCAACAAATTTACAGCAAGTACTCCTGCATCCCTGGAAACAGTTTTATGCCACAAACTAGGAATTTCTCCAAAGTCACAATTACATGATTCAAAACAGGTAATTTTCACCCCAATCTCATGTTTTCATTCCAGGTTTTAGTTAATGCTGTCTTGATGGTTGCTGTTTGATGAATCAGCTTTCCTGTTAACTAGAGGTGCAGGGCCATCATCTAATGAAAACACTCTGTATTTTATGACTCCCTGGGCTGCAGTTCTGCATATTAAAATGGAATTTCAATCTCACTGTTAGAAATAAAATCAAAACTAGCATCTGTGGTTTGAACAGAACTGAGAAAAATGCTGCTCATTTAATTTTTACAATATTTTTCATGCTAGACAGTATAAAAAAGACGCCTTGGATATAATTTTTAAATGCCTATAGATTAGAAATAAATTGGTAGAAATCAGCACAATAGTTCAGTGCATGGGTTAGTTCATTATATCCACAAATTCGAATGCTAAAAGTTTTCTGTTCTAGTTAGAAGTTTGCCAAAATTAAGGTTTCCTGCTGTTTCTCAAATAGCACTGGTAACATCTCACTTCCATCCTTCCTATTACAAGTGTTGAGCCCCTCTGATCACTTTTTGAACATTTCTTGTTTGTCTAGGAATGAGTGCACATTCACATTCAAGAGGAAAATGAAAGAGAAATAATTTCATAGCTAAGAATGAAAGTCATGGCAATAGATTAGTAAAAAAAAATTGGGGATTCCTAGATGGTTTTAATTAATCATATTTACGTAAAAACACTACAAGATAATACTGAAACAAAATGGCAAACTTCTCATTACTGAGTTAATCAATAATCAATGAAGTATTATCAAGTGTGCTCAGTGTTTGCCCATCCAACTCTCTTTGTCCTTCTCTCTCCCCCTTCCCTCACACATTACACACACACCCACAGACATATATCCACAGTCCACTTTAACTAATTATGCAAGTTTCTAAAGCTTTTGTGTTACTAACATTTTATTTTAAGGGAAAATGATATGTAGAGAGGAAATATCAGTGTTGGACGCTGTGCAATCCAGCTTTATTGCAGCTTCAAAATCTTCAGCCTATTTTTTTTCCACTGTAGAAGTCCCTTTAGATGATCTTATTACAGAATAATTATTATCATGAAAAAGTGAATAGTACTCAACAGACAGAAATGCAATAACCACTATTTATTAAACACATATCATATCTTATGTATCATACTAATCCTGGGCCCAGTCTTCATTTCATACAGTCTTCCCAACAACCCACAAAGTAAATGTTATTAATTTCTTCCTTTTAAAAAATGTGGTAACTCAAGTTCAGAGTAGTTCAATAATCTATACCAGGTTGTAAAACTGTCAAGTTTCGAAACGAGGATTTAAACCGACGTTTTTGCAATTCCAAAGCCCATACTCTCAAATTTTAAACCGTGTTCCTTTATTTATCTAGTCTTGTGGTTAAAAGGAAGGGTTTGATACAGCTGGCATCTAGGTCTCTGTAGATGAACCAATGAATGCAATATGCTTTGAACTCAGGCAGGAAGGAAGTGGAACAATGTTTCATGCTCGTTCTAGTTTTACTTTCACTTCTACTCCTTCTGTTTTTCCTCTTTTTTTGCTCTTCATCATTTCTTTGTTTGCTCTCCATTTTCTTCATTAATGGAGCCCTCATCATCATTGACAGAGTCATCTTCTTTCTAGTTAATTTTTACCAAAGTATTTAGTTAGGAAGAGCACTATATACATATACATATACAATCCTCAAAATTATATGCAATGTGATTACTAATAGCCCATTTTATGGACAAGAAAGTTGAATCTTAGAGAAGGTAAATGATGTTCCTAGTATCAAATTGCACACATAGGATGATTAAATGTTTAAATTGGATAGAATTAGGGAATAAGAGGTAACATGTTAGCTGGTAGTGAGAAGAAAGTTTGGGAAGGAGTTTTCAATTCAACTCATCTCTTTTCCAAATCACAGAGCACACCAATCTCTTCAGCATCAAACACCTTGTCTTCTGAGCCAGAACATATAATTTTGTTCTCGAGTTTCATCAGGAGATTTAGAGAGTTTACTGTTTATCAAATTCATCCCTCAAAATATTCTAATTTAACCAAGCACTTTTGAATATAGTATCCTCAGGCGCCTGGGTGGCTCAGTTGGTTAAGTGTCCAGCTCTTGATTTTTGACTCAGGTTACAATCCCACAATCCTCAGTTTGAGTCCGGCATCAGGCACCATGCTAGGTATGGAGCCTGCTTGGGATTCTTTCTCTCCCTCTAACCCTCTCTCCCACTCGCACACTCTCTCTTGCTGTCTCTATCTCTCTCTATCTCTCTCTCAAAATAAGTAAATAAACTTAAAAAAATAAATGCATTATTCTCACATGACATACAACCACCAACCACATACTACTAGATTCCTTTGATTGTCACCTATTTTGCAGGATTTCTCCTAGAATACTAGCAGAACACCTCCATTATCCCAAGTCTCCAGGTTAGGACTTTAACTTTCCTTTATTATCCTTATTTTTACCAAACAAGGATGTGAAACAAGCTAATCCACAGAAAGTCTTAGAATTTTTGATTATGTATAAGATAAACATCCTTTGGGGGAAAAATAAATCATTGCCGTTGTAATGTGAATGCTCTTAAAAGCCAAACACCACATCAGTTCTTTATAAGAAACTACAAAAAGAACACATATGCCATATATTAAGCAATAAGGTGAATGCATACATTCATTCACTGATATCAGTTCTTGAAAGGACTTGAGAGATCCATCTTCCTAATTTGAAAGACGTAAAATAGTTTTCTCTCCTCTGCAGTGATGAATTAATTGCTCTAAAGACCAATAAGTAATGCCCTACAAAGTTACAGGGCCAAGTTTGTAGGTAGAAAGGTCCATTTGCTCTTTTCTTTGTCAAACAAGAAGAGTGTGGGACTGAGCATTTAATAAGTGTTTTCTAGAGAAACTTTTGGAGATGGGTGTTATTAGCTATCTTTTCTACATATGGGCAAATCTAGGCTCAGAATGGTTTATTTATCAATAGTCACGCTGTGGCCTACCTATTTTCAAAGACCAGGAACTTTGTATACATTACAGCAGCCATGCTAAAATATGTAGTATAATTAGACATCCCTACATATAATTTTAAAAATGAGAAAAGTTATAACACATTATGAACATGGAAACATAATTAAACATTTAAGAAACCTTCATATCTTAATTATTTCATATAAACATGATTTACCTTATTAAACACAATCCAATTTCTTGGAATAT
This sequence comes from Lynx canadensis, assembly GCF_007474595.2. Taxonomy (NCBI): domain Eukaryota; kingdom Metazoa; phylum Chordata; class Mammalia; order Carnivora; family Felidae; genus Lynx; species Lynx canadensis. The sequence goes on from NC_044315.2 coordinate 48,803,561, forward strand.
TTACAAGAATATTTAGACAGTAATTTAAACTCTTATCGCGAGTCCGGCTTGTTGTAGAGTGATATAAATTAAAAAGACATAATCCTTAGTCCCTAAATGCTTTAGGTCAAATTAGCCAAAATGAATACATGGGGAATATTTACAGAATCATCTGATGTTAGGGTATGTGGGTTGGCTTTTAGGTGCAGAAGAAATAGGTAAACTGGGGTGTGTCTCTGCATACATTTCCTGAGGGGTGTGTCTTACACTGAGTCTTGGCACATGAATAAAATTTACATATGTTAGTGTAGGAATAAGGTTTAAGAAAACAAGATGACACAGAGATAAGGAACATGTACAATATCTTAATTCCTAATCTTCAATTCTGAGATCTAAGAAATTCTGCAAGCTGAAAGTTTTGGTAACTCATTTATTGGTAAAGTAAATCCTGAAAGGATATAAACATTTTAATAGTCTTTATGTATCCCACTTGGTGTGAATATTTATTTATTTAGCTGCAAAAAAATCATGTGTTTCTTGTGTTTGTTTAAAAATGCTGCATCAGATGCAAATGGAGCTGTTATATATTATACAAATATGCCACCATTAGCATCTTCCTCAGATCCAAAATTTCTGAATTATTTCGTCCACTTGGCCCCACACGTTCTAAGTTAGAATTCACGAGCCTTTATTTGTATTGGGAGTGGGAGAGGGGAAAGTACTAAGATATCAAGGAGGCCAGAGTGCACAATGAAGCCGGTTACACAGAACCTTAAAGATAGGCCAGTGATAGGAACTAATGTTGTACACATTAGGAAAGTGTTATGGATTCTTCAGGATGAGTACCATATGGTAACAGTGACATTTTTTAAGAAAGAATTGCCAGTCAATGCGTTTAATATAGATTGTATAGAGAAAAAAAGGAGAGTATAATAAACAAACAAACAAAACAGCCAGAAAATTACTACTTCTCTAATTTCCAATTGCAAGGTCATGGGGAAGCTACTTAACTTTCCAATACTTTAGTTTCCTTATTGATAAAACAAAGAAAATAAGAGTACCCATGTTATTAGGATTTTTTGAACATCAAATGTTTCAATACCTGTATACCACCTAGAAGATTTCCTCACATATATTAAGAGTCCAATAAGTAGTCCTTATAACTGTCACTGTCATTATAGGACTAGTGACACTGAACAAAATAAGGATAGAAACAAATGTCAAAGTTGACCCTAAAGTTTATTTCTGGGAGACTGGGGAAAATGGCCTTATTATCTGAGAAAAAATGTAAACACTTTTATGGTTTTATTTGTTTACCTCAGAGCCTGAGGGTAGATGTTGTGATTTTTAAAAAAGGACAGGGGTGACTGGGTGGCTCAGTCAGTTAAGCATCCAACTCTTGATTTCAGCTCAGGTCATGATCTCACGGTTGGTGGGTTCGAGTCCCCCATCAGGCTCTGTGCTGACAGTGAGGGACCTGCTTGGGATTCTCTCTCTCTCCCTCTTTCTCTGCCCTTCCTGTGTGCTTTCTCTCTTTCTCTCTCAAAAAATAAATAAATAAACTTTAAGTAAGTAAGCAGGTAAGTAAATAATAAGTAAATAAATAAATAAATAGGGACAGAAAAGGATCATAGAAATTATTGCCTATTAAATCAAATGCAGAGAAGATGAAACATAAATGAATAGAAGTATACAAATGTCTAGCAGATATTGTATTTATGACTGATAAACCACTTGGATATCAACTAGGCAAATTTTAAATGGAAAGATTGTGGCTTTTGGGGTGGGTTCTTCCCCCCCCCCCATAAAATGAAAAAATAACTTGATGACAAAATACAGTCCCTTCAATTCTATGATTTAAATATGATCAATTTTCTTTGAATATAACCAACAAGGCACAGGGATTTAAACAACAAACAACAACAACAACAACAACAACAAAACAAAACAAAACAAAAAAAACAGAAAACAACCTGGATCATCAAAGAATCAAGCTACTGGGAGAGTAGACAATAGTCCATGAATAGTAAATTGTCCTAGTGGAAAGTTGAAGGCACATCTTATATCAGAGATACTGCAATCTAATTTTAGAATCCATTCCCTTCACAACACCATGACAGGTAAAGTCCATAATCACTGAATGAGCTAAATTCATTTTTCCACTTGGATGTATCAAACTTAGAGTACTTATTATTCTAGCACAGACTATAATCAAACCTTTTCTTGAATATTATCCCCTCCCCAAAATAAAATTTTTGAATAGCCAAAAGGGTAATTTAGGGAGAGATATTTTACTTTATAAAGGAAACTACTAGAACAAATATGCTAACCACGAGGACCTCTATCATAAATTATGTCTTCATCTTCCACTAAAACACTTCCGAGACCGTGCTTAAGTAAGCTCCTAGCAAATCTTGCGCACACAAAGATAAAGATATAATTCCTGCTTTCTTGGACGTCAGAGTCAAATGTCATAGGACTAGATTCCAACTAGGCACCCTCCATCACCAGTCTGGAATGGATTCCTGCCCTGAATGATGGATTTAGCTCACTTAATGCTGGACTTTCCCTGTTATTGGTGTGTTCAAACACCTGGGCTATCAAGTTGTCAGATTGCAGTTCAAATTATTAGTGTGTCACTTACAAAGTGTGTGACCTTGAGCAACTTAAAGTTTTTGTTGCCTTATACTTTTCTCATTTATAGAATAGTAATATCTTTCCTATAGTGGCATTGTGATCTTTAAACATGTATAAAGAGTCCAGCATAGCATAGAGGAGATATTCAATATTCAATAAATATTAGTTCTCCTTCAAATGTCAATGCCTCACCTTGATTTTCTCTACCTTTCCATTCCCTGTGGCTTCCTGGTTCCTGATGTCAGCTAAATCTTCTGACTACCAGACTTGCTTTACCCATTAGTGATTAAAGTTAACTCTTATTAAGGGGTTCCTTACTGATTTTTTCTATACTAACATTCATATTGAATAGGAACAAGAGAGTTAAGGATGTGCCTAAGATATAATAATAGAAAAAATTTTAGTTGCTTATTTTGCATCCAGGCACTATATTAAATGCTTAATGTGTATTTTCTTTCTCATTTTATCCTTATAATTACTTTAAAGGTAGATGCTGTTATTTTTTCCTATTTTTTTAAAGTTTATTTAAGGGCAGAAGGGAAGAACGGTATGAGCAGGAGAGAGGCAGAGAGAAAGGAAGAAAGAGAATCCCAAGCAGGCTCTGTGCTGTCAGCAAATGGAGCCTGACACAGGGTTGGATCTCACAAACCATGAGATCATGACCGGAGCCGAAATCGAGAGTTGGACGCTTAACCAACTGAGCCATCCAGGCACCCCTTTTTACCTATTTTGTAGATAAAGAAAATAAGACTGAAAGACATTACTAAATCACCTAAGGTTACAGACCTAATAACTGACATCTCCTGATTTTAACCATAAACTCCTATCTCCACACCTTTGCTCTTCCTGAGATGCGGTACAACTGTGACATCCCCCAAAGGGACCCGCATGCTTCAGTCATTTTATCACAAATTTTAAAACTACATTATGTTGGTTTTCCATTGCCACAATAACAATTGACCATAAATTCAGTCCATTAAAACGACCCAAACTGATTATCTTCCAGTTTTGGAGGTCAGAAGTCCAAAATCATTTCAACTGGACAGAAGTCCAGTATTGGGCAAGGTTAGTTCCTTTTTGAGACCCTGGGGGAAAATATCTATTTCTTTGCCTTTTTCAGCCTCAGTGGCTGCTTGTATTTCTTAGCTTCTGGCCCCTCCTCCACCCCCAAAGTTTCACCCCAGTTTCTCATGTTCTCATCACAGAGCCTCCTCCCCTGACTTGACTGCTCCTGTCTCCTTAGAAAGATGATTGTGATTACATGGAGCCCACCTGGGTAATCTAGGATAATCTCCTCATCTCCAACGCCTTAATTTAATCACATCTGCCAAGTTTCTTTTGCAATAACATGTAACATTCACAGGTTCCAAGTTTGGGAATGTGGGTACACTTGGAGGGCTATTATCCAGCCTGTCACATACCTTTTCGCTTATAGGCAGATTAATTCTCTAAAATTACATGAAGAATTACTTTGAGAAAGTTATAATGGGATTAAATATGCTCTCCTTAATCACTGGTATGGCCTTTAAACCACAGTAGGCACATTTAGACTCACTTTTATCTACTAAATGGGAAAAAATATCTTACAATGTTTTGAGTGACAAAACAGCACCAAATTAATAAAGCAGGATTGTTTAAAGCATAGCATTTCTCTGTACATGAAACAACAGATTTCCCTCCAACAAGTACTTGTTAATGGAACACATGTAATAAAAGAATAGCATTTCCATGTAACAAGGTTATCTATTAATTACTTAGGCTGCTTCTATACTCACTTTCTTCTTTTTCTATTGAAATACAGTGCATCATTTTCATATTCATCTGTATTAGCCACAGTTCCCAATGTACTTGTTTATCTGATGCAAGGTTAATGTAGTTGCAAGAGATTTTATGGAATTAGTATTGCCTGTTATTGAACAAGAGTTATAACAACACTTTCAAAGGCTTTGTATTGAATTGGGATATAAAAAGAAGAAAAAAATTAAAAACTAATATAAACTAGGGGAGAATATTCTGATAATGACTTTCTGACATGGCATTTCATATTGTGTGGATTATGAACTGGTCCAGCATGTCAGAAAACTGTATCTTTAATTGGTCTTTATAACCATCTTTCCAACCTCTGAAAGATATTAGCTAATAAAGGAGAACATGGCTTGCATTATTTAGGGCCTGAATAATTAGCAAGTCAATGTGCAGACGAAGCTGATATGCTTTATTATTGGAAAAATCTAGGCTACCATATTAACTACATCTTTGCTATCTGAAAGATACCCATCCTCGTGGTAGTCAGAGAGCTGCTGCAATAACTTCTCTGATCCAAGTGGTTTTAATTTGAAAGCAGGCTTGTTTTTCTTTAATTTGAATTTAAATAATGATCTCTACCAACTGGTTGAGAAACATTAATGTACTAAGTTTCACTTGGAATAAAAGAAACCGGCTTACTTATCCCAGACCACATCTAATTCTTAGTCTCTCATTTGGTCAACAACAGAATTTGTTACTACATGCAATGAAATGGAAAAGTGCTGACCAAGGGAAAAAAATAAATTAAAAGAAAATTAAATACTTTCTAGCAGATGGACAGAGTCAATTAGTGATAAACTTCACTGGGTAAAAATGTAATCCGTGGTGATTCAGGATTTTGTCCATGTGTTGTGTGTGAGTGTGTATACTGCACTTGCATGTCTGTGTTGGAAACTCAGGAAATCTCTCAGGCCTTCAGAGAATGTTGGCATTGAAGGAACAAGAGGCCTAGGGTGTAGCAAAAATTCTTTCAACTAAACACTACAGCATAGGTAACCATAACCCCACGTTTTGGTGGAGACAGATCTGTATCAACACTTTGATTATAAGGACAAGTTTTCAGTGATTCTCTAGATGTCCGTTCACTTCATCTCAAAAATTTGGTTCCTCTTATGTGCAAAACTCTTAGCTGAGTCCTAAGATCTGTTTTAAATTATATAAGATACACCATTGCCCATAATTCATAAACAATCTAAAAGCCATGTTATGTAATTTAGGATATGTTGGGGAGACTTTAAAAGGACCAATAACCTATGACTCATTTTCTTAAAAATAAATGTCATAAAAATGGAGGAGAAACACATAATTAGAAATACTTAAAAGACATCAAAATGTGCATGGAATTTGTTTATATTCTAATTTGAACAAATCAACTATAAGAAGGTATTTTTAAGACAGTCCACAAAAAGTGAACACAAACTCAGTATCAAATGATATTGAAAAGAAAGATTGCGTGATCTTGTTTTTTTTTAAGGCAAATAATTAATTTAAGTGGTAGATTTAGTTTTAATTTCCTAGTATAACGAGTGATGACTTATGTCAGAGTATTAGGCCACGTTACAACTATCAACATACGTTTTGTTGCCAACTAAAACAAAGTACACCTACACCCGTTCCCTGCAAAAAATATGCTCTGATTCTGTTAACCTTAGATTATGTGGCCTTTTCTTTGCATTTGGTATATTGGAGAGGTGATATGATGTCCTCGTTGAGAGCATAGGCTTTGGAGCCAGAGATCAATAGGTACTGGTGCTGGATTCCTAAGCCAGGTAACTTTGACTGTGTTACTTAGGAATCCTCTAGATGTCTTCTTCTCATGATCTGTGAAATGAGTACCATGTGGCACTGTGGAGAAGATTTAATGAGAAAGTGTCACACAAGGCAAACAGCTTAGGAGAAACAAAGTAGAAGCAATGCCTCAAGATAAATACCTTGGAATCTGGAGCAGATGTTATAGGAGCACTACTTCCTTATTATTTGTGCTTTCAACTTCCTGTCATGTGATTTTTGGAGGAGGGTGAAGTTAAGAAGAATGTACAATGAGGAAATACCTAGGTTGGGGGCACCTGGGTGGCTCAGTCATTTATGCGTTCGACTTCAGCTCAGGTCACGATCTCACAGTTTGTGGATTTGAGCCCCATGTCAGGCTCTGTACTGACAGCTCAGAGCGTGGAGCCTGCTTCAGATTCCGTGTCTTCCTCTCTCTCTCTGCCCCTCCCCAACTTGTGCTCTGTCTCTGTCTCTCTCAAAAATAAACATTAAAAAAATACCTAGGTTGGGGGCGGAGGGGCGGCGGGCCAGGTGAGCAGAGCCCCCGAGTCTGGCTTGCAAAAGCGGAGGGGCCAGACGGAGTGTGTTCCGACAGCAAGTGGGACTTAGCATCTGGGAGGTCACAAGTTAACAGCTCTGCTTGGAAAGTGGGAAGGCTGGAGGACAACGGGAGGGAGAGTTGCTGAGCCCAGGGACGACAGAGCTCAGTTTGGCGGGGAACAAAGGCGCTCACCAGCCCCATCTCCCTTGCCCATCCCGCAGCCAAAATCCCAAAGAGAACCAGTTCCTGCCAGGGAACTTGCTTGCACCGCACAAACACCCAACACTGTGCTTCTGTGGATCCACACCTCCAGAGGAGGGTCTGACTCCCTCCCGCTGCCGCAGGGCCCCTCCTGAAGCGGATCACTGAAAGGAGAAGTGAGCTGAGCCTGCCCCTCCCGCCCCCGTGCACCTTGCCTATCTACCCGAGCTAATACGCTAGATCCCCAGCAACACAAGCCTGGCAGTGTGCAAGTAGCCCAGATGGGCCACGCCACCCCACAGTGAATCCTGCCCCTAGAGGAAGGGAAGGGAAGGTACACACCAGTCTGACTGTGGCCCCAGCGGTGGGCAAGGGGCAGACGTCAGGTCTGACTGCGGTCCTGCCCACCAATGCGAGTTATTCAAGACAACACAGGGGAAGTGCCCTGCAGGTCTGCACCACTCCAGGGACTATTCAAAATGACCAAACGGAAGAATTCCCCACAAAAGAATCTCTAGGAAATAACAACAGCTAACGAACTGATCAAAAAGGATTTAAATAATATAACAGAAAGTGAATTTAGAATAATAGTCATAAAATTAACCGCTGGGCTTGAAAACAGTATAGAGGACAGCAGAGAATCTATTGCTACAAAGATCAAGGGATTAAGGAATAGTCAGGAGGAGCTGAAAAACGCTATAAACGAGATGCAAAATAAAATGGAAATGACCACAGCTCGGATTGAAGAGGCGGAGAAGAATAGGTGAACTAGAAGATAAAGTTATGGAAAAAGAGGAAGCTGAGAAAAAAAGAGATAAAAAAATCCAGGAGTACGAGGGGAAAATTAGAGAACTAAGTGATGCACTAAAAAGAAATAATCTATGCATAATTGGTATTCCAGAGGAGGAAGAGAGAGGGAAAGGTGCTGAAGGGGTACTTGAAGAAATAATAGCTGAGAACTTCCCTGAACTGGGGAAGGAAAAAGACATTGAAATCCAAGAGGCACAGAGATCTCCCTTCAGGCGTAACTTGAATCGATCTTCTGCACAACATATCATAGTGAAACTGGAAAAATACAAGGATAAAGAGAAAATTCTGAAAGCAGCGAGGGATAAACGTGCCCTAACATATAAAGGGATACCTATAAGACTCGTCACTGATCTCTCTTCTGAAACTTGGCAGGCCAGAAAGGACTGGCAAGAGATCTTCAATGTGATGAACAGAAAAAATATGCAGCCAAGAATCCTTTGTCCAGCAAGTCTGTCATTTAGAATAGAAGGAGAGATAAACGTCTTCCCAAACAAACAAAAACTGAAGGAATTCATCACCACTAAACCAGCCCTACAAGAGATCCTAAGGGGGATCCTGTGAGACAAAGTACCAGAGACATCACTACAAGCATAAAACATACAGACATCACAATGACTCTAAACCCGTATCGTTCTATAATAACACTGAATGTAAATGGATTAAATGCGCCAACCAAAAGACATAGGGTTTCAGAATGGATAAAAAAACAAGACCCATCTATTTGCTGTCTACAGAGACTCATTTTAGACCTGAGGACACCTTCAGATTGAGAGTGAGGGGATGGAGAACTATTTATCATGCTACTGGAAGCCAAAAGAAAGCTGGAGTAGCCATACTTACATCAGACAAACTAGACTTTAAATTAAAGGCTGTAACAAGAGATGAAGAAGGGCATTATGTAATAATTACAGGGTCTTTCCATTAGGAAGAGCTAACAATTATAAATGTCTATGCACCGAATATGGGAGCCCACAAATATATAAAACAATTACTCATAAATATAAGCAACCTTATTGATAAGAATGTGGTAATTGCAGGGGACTTTAACACTCCACTTACAGAAATGGATAGATCATCTAGACACATGGTCAATAAAGAAACAAGGGCCCTGAATGATACATTGGATCAGATAGACTTGACAGATATATTTAGAACTCTGCATCCCAAAGCAACAGAATATACTTTCTTCTCAAGTGCACATGGAACATTCTCCAAGATAGATCACATACTGGGTCACTAAAGAGCCCTTCATAAGTATACAACAATTGAAATCATACCACGCATACCTTCAGACCACAATGTGATGAAGCTTGAAATCAACCACAGGAAAAAGTCTGGAAAACCTCCAAAAGCATGGAGGTTAAAGAACACCCTACTAAAGAATGAGTGGGTCAGCCAATTAGAGAAGAAATTTAAAAATATACAGAAACAAACGAAAATGAAAATACAACAATCCAAACGCTTTTGGATGCAGTAAAGGCTGTCCTGAGAGGAAAATACATTGCAATCCAGGCCTATCTCAAGAAACAAGAAAAATCCCAAATACAAAATCTAACAGCACACCTAAAGGAAATAGAAGCAGAACAACAAAGATAGCCCAAACCCAGCAGAAGAAGAGAAATAATAAAGTCAGAGCAGAAATAAACAATATAGAATCTAAAAAAAAAAACAAAAAACAAAAAACAGTGGAGCAGATCAATGAAACCAAGAGATGGTTTTTTGCAAAAATAAACAAAATTGATAAACCTCTAGCCAGGCTTCTTAAAAAGAAAAGGGAGATGACCCAAATAGATAAAATCATGAATGAAAATGGAGTTATTACAACCAACCCCTCAGAGATACAAACAATTATCAGGGAACACTATGAAAAATTGTATGCCAACAAACTGGACAACCTGGAAGAAATGGACAAATTCTTAAACACCCACACGCTTCCAAAACTCAATCAGGAGGAAATAGAAAGCTTGAACAGACCCATAACCAGCGAAGAAATGGAATCAGTTATCAAAAATCTCCCAACAAATAAGAGTCCAGGACCAGATGGCTTCCCAGGGGAGTTCTACCAGATGTTTAAAGCAGAGATAATACCTATCCTTCTCAAGCTATTCCAAGAAATAGAAAGGGAAGGAAAACTTCCAGACTCATTCTATGAAGCCAGTATTACTTTGATTCCTAAACCAGACAGAGACCCAGCAAAAAAAGAGAACTACAGGCCAATATCCCCGATGAATATGGATGCAAAAATTCTCAATAAGATACTAGCAAATCGAATTCAACAGCATATAAAAAGAATTATTCACCATGATCAAGTGGGATTCATTCCTGGGATGCAGGGCTGGTTCAACATTCACAAATCAATCAACATGATACAGCACATTAATAAAAGAAAAGACAAGAACCATATGATCCTGTCAATCGATGCAGAAAAGGCATTTGACAAAATTCAGCACCCTTTCTTAATAAAAACCCTTCAAAAGTCAGAATAGAAGGAACATACTTAAAGATCATAAAAGCCATTTATGAAAAGCCCACAGCTAACATCATCCTCAATGGGGAAAAACTGAGAGCTTTTTCCCTGAGATCAGGAACACGACAGGGATGCCCACTCTCTCTGCTGTTGTTTAACTTAGTGTTGGAAGTTCTAGCATCAGCAATCAGACAAAAAAGGAAATCAAAGGCATCAAAATTGGCAAAGATGAAGTCAAGCTTTCACTTTTTGCAGATGACATGATACTATACATGGAAAATCCGATAGACTCCACCAAAAGTCTGCTAGAACTGATACATGAATTCAGCAAAGTTGCAGGATACAAAGTCAATGTACAGAAATCAGTTGCATTCTTATACACTAACAATGAAGCAACAGAAAGACAAATAAAGAAACTGATCCCATTCACAATTGCACCAAGAAGCATAAAATACCTAGGAATAAATCTAACCAAAGATGTACAAGATCTGTATGCTGAAAACTATGGAAAGCTTATGAAGGTAATTGAAGAAGATATAAAGAAATGGAAAGACATTCCCTGCTCATGGATTGGAAGAATAAATATTGTCAAAATGTCAATACTGCCCAAAGCTATCTACACATTCAATGCAATCCCAATCAGAATTGCACCAGCATTCTTCTCGAAACTAGAACAAGCAATCCTAAAATTCATATGGAACCACAAAAGGCCCCGAATAGCCAAAGGAATTTTGAAGAAGAAGACCAAAGCAGGAGGCATCACAATCCCAGACTTTAGCCTCTACTACAAAGCTGTCATCATCAAGACAGCATGGTATTGGCACAAAAACAGACACATAGACCAATGGAATAGAATAGAAACCCCAGAACTAGACCCACAAACGTATGGCCAACTAATCTTTGACAAAGCAGGAAAGAACATCCAATGGAAAAAAGACAGCCTCTTTAACAAATGGTGCTGGGAGAACTGGACAGCAACATGCAGAAGGTTGAAACTAGACCACTTTCTCACACCATTCACAAAAATAAACTCAAAATGGATAAAGGACCTGAATGTGAGACAGGAAACCATCAAAACCTTAGAGGAGAAAGCAGGAAAAGACCTCTCTGACCTCAGTCGTAGCAATTTCTTACTTGACACATCCCCAAAGGCAAGGGAATTAAAAGCAAAAATGAATTACTGGGACCTTATGAAGATAAAAAGCTTCTGCACAGCAAAGGAAACAACCAACAAAACTAAAAGGCAACCAACGGAATGGGAAAAGACATTTGCAAATGACATATCGGACAAAGGGCTAGTATCCAAAATCTATAAAGAGCTCACCAAACTCCACACCCGAAAAACAAATAACCCAGTGAAGAAATGGGCAGAAAACATGAATAGACACTTCTCTAAAGAAGACATCCAGATGGCCAACAGGCACATGAAAAGATGCTCAACGTCGCTCCTTATCAGGGAAATACAAATCAAAACCACACTCAGATATCACCTCACGCCAGTCAGAGTGGCCAAAATGAACAAATCAGGAGACTATAGATGCTGGCGAGGATGTGGAGAAATGGGAACCCTCTTGCACTGTTGGTGGGAATGCAAACTGGTGCAGCCAGTCTGGAAAACAGTGTGGAGGTTCCTCAAAAAATTAAAAATAGACCTACACTATGACCCAGGAGTAGCACTGCTAGGAATTTACCCAAGGGATACAGGAGTACTGATGCATAGGGGCACTTGTACCCCAATGTTTATAGCAACACTCTCAACAATAGCCAAATTATGGAAAGAGCCTAAATGTCCATCAACTGATGAATGAATAAAGAAATTGTGGTTTATATACACAATGGAATACTACGTGGCAATGAGAAAGAATGAAATATGGCCCTTTGTAGCAACGTGGATGGAACTGGAGAGTGTGATGCTAAGTGAAATAAGCCATACAGAGAAAGACAGATACCATATGGTTTCACTCTTATGTGGATCCTGAGAAACTTAACAGAAACCCGTGGGGGAGGGGAAGGGGAAAAAAAAAAGGTTAGAGTGGGAGAGAGCCAAAGCATAAGAGACTCTTAAAAACTGAGAACAAATTGAGGGTTGCTGGGGGGTGGGAGGGAGGGGAGGGTGGGTGATGGGTATTGATGAGGGCACCTTTTGGGATGAGCACTGGGTGTTGTATGGAAACCAATTTGACAGTAAATTTCATATATTGAAAAAGAAAAAAAAAAGAAAAAAGAAAAAAAATACCTAGGTTGGACTATATACTTCGAAAGCCAGGGACATCAAAAGCCTCACTCCCCAGGGATCTTAACATCGTGTGTGTGTGTATGTGTGTGTGTGTGTGTGTGTGTGTGTGTGTGTGTGTGTGTATACACATACACACACATACATAAACTCAGTTTCTATAAATTGAACTGACGTCTTTCAAATTATCTCAGTGATTCCAAGGTTCCTCCTGGCTATGAAGGAAAAAAAAGTGATTTTTAACACCGTGAAAAAGGAAAGAATATAAATATCATCAGAGAGATGCAAACTAGAAGTTTACAGAGATTCAGATGAACAAGAAATATTTCTAGCATAGGGAAACTGTGAAGGCTTCATGGAGGAGGTAGTTTTAGAAATGAGCTTGTAGAAAACTTTTGATTTTGATACATGGACTGCAGGATGAAAGTAGTTATGCAAAATGCAGGGAGCAGTAAATAGAAAGGCACGCAGAAACAGTATAAATAAGGATTATCTCCCTGATTTCCATAAATATTGGGGAGTAGATCATGAGAATCTCACTAGGAGGTAATTTTTTTTCCAGAATTTAACTTTGGAATCTTACCAATGTTTAAGTTATATTTTTGAGACATAATTGATGTACAATAAATCACACATATTTAAAGATGCAATTTAATAAGTTTGACACAGGTATAAAACTAGGAGATGAATTCACTAGGGTGAATGTATCCATTACTACTAAAAGTTTCCTCATGTGTCTTTGAAATCTCTAGTCCTTGACACTCATACCCCACCAAGCCCAGGCTACTACTGATATGTTACCTGACACTATTAATGAGTTTAATCTAGAGATTTCTAAGAATGGAATTAACCAGTATGTATGCCTTTATGTCTGCTTCTTTTCTTCCTCTCAGCATAATTTTTGGAGATTTATCCATGGTGGTGTATATGTCATAAGTCTGATCCTTTTTATTGCTGACTAGTATTCCATTTAATGAATACACCACAGTTTGTTCATCCATTTGTCTTTTGATGGACATTTGGGCTGTTTCCGTTTTTAACAATTTCAAATAAAGCTGCTATGAATATTTACATAGAAGTTTTTCTATGGACATATGTTTCATTTCCCTTTGGGTAAATACTTAGGAGTGGAATGTCGGGATCATATGGTAGTTGTGTGATTAACTTTTTTAAGAACTGCCAAGCTTTTCCCCAAACTGGTTGTATCATTTTAAATTCCTACCATAAGTGCATGAAAAATTTAATTGTTTCAAATTCTCACTAACACTACATGATACAAAATGGTAACTACATGGGGAGATATTTAAGATTTAAAACTTAGTATTTAAACCCCTTTAAAAGATGATTGTTTAGGGGCACCTGGATGGCTCAGTTGGTTGAACATCCGACCTTTGGTTTCAGGTTGGGTCATGATGCCAGGGTTGTGGGATTGACCCCCGCATGGGGCTCCGTGCTGAGCATGGGGTCTGCTTAAGATTCTCTCTCTCTCTCTCTCTCTCTCTCTCTCTCCCTCTCTGTCTCATTCCCCACTTGTGTACTCTTTCTCTTTCTCAAATAAAACTAAAAAAAGAAAAATGATTGTTTAAACAAAATTTTTACTCTTTGGGCACTGTCAACCTGCTTGTGTGTGTTTGTTTTTGGAACTCAATTAAATCACTTGGAAACAGTTTGATCCTTTGATTTTGAAATTTGTTGAGCATCCCCCCAAAAATATTATTCCTCACAGCTAAGGCAAAATCCTTCTGAACAACTCTTATCAATACCTAGTGAATAATGAGATCTTCCAGTTTGAGTCTTAGGAACACGTACTACTTCTGGCCACATGTGATCTCTGTACAATGTTTCCTCTAATGATTTTGGACCGTTCTTTCTCTGGCCTGATATAGTTTCCTCACACCCATATACTGTCAGCATTCTGCTGAATACTTGATAGTGACTGCAAATATACAGGTTCTCTGTTGTGTGCAGCTTTCATTTGTCTAGTCTTCTATCCAAACTCTAGCTATCTTTGTCTCCCTCAATGTCAGCTCCTCCTTCTCAATTCAGGGAGTTTTTCAAGCCTCACTCTCCGTTTACAGCTGTGTGGAAAATCTCAAGGCACTAAGATGAGGAAATCATAGATCTCACTTCATATGTTTTACAATTTGCAAGGACCCTGTCTTTCAATATCTGGTGTCCAATTTCTTGAAAACCATTGTTTGCAGTATTCTGTCTGTTTGGTTTTGATTGTTTTAAGAGGGATAGTATATCCTGTCCTTGTTACTCCATCTTGGTCACAAGTGTACGTTCTGAACACTTTAATAGAAAGATCTTACCCTTTCCTACATTCTGCTGAAACATCTGTTCATATCAGAAAAGGCAGCTCCAGATTTCTTTTGGACAAAATTCAGCATATCAGAGGAAACTCAGCATATCTAGAAAGCAGAGGAAAATCTCTGGTCCAAGATGTGGGTTAACTTCTCCTGGCACCATATACACACCTTCCCAGGAAGGGGAAACTAGCTGGATAAGAATACAATGATTATTCATTAATGAAGGACATCATTTATACGTTCTCTCCCCAAAAATATGGATCTTGAAACCCATCCTTTCTGTGTGCTTAGGGCTTAATATTTTGAAACCATTTAAATCTGGGACTTTGGGTGCATCTCTCTGAAATTCATTTTTCTCATTAGTCAGATGGGATAATAACCATCCCTGTTTAAAAAATAATAGGTAAAATAAGTTTTGTTTGTTGAACACAGTTTCAACAATTCTAGTTGAAATTTTCAACATTACTTTTATTATATTAATGTTATATTTTAGGTATCAATGACTACTTTTTTTAGACATTTTTAGCAATTGTCCTTACTGATGAATTCTAAAATAATCAGAAAGGCTAACTGAATCACCATCTTCCATGTTCAATCACCACTTCCATGTAGTGTTTACCACAAGAGCAAAGTTCCATGAGCCACCATATTAACCTTTCATTACAGACTTTGAGTCCATGCTGTAAGAATTCCATTTTCTCTTCTACCTTTTCCTCCCCCTCCCTTCCATGCTGCAGGGTACCTTTTAATTTGTGCTTAATTCAGACAGGGAAAATAAAGTAATAGTGTCTCAGTATCTAACACTCTCCAACTGATATTTTAAGTAAACTAAAAAAATCTAGACTTTCTAAATATTGATCATCAATTCTTCAAGAAGTCTGCTTCACATGCTTGGGTTATAGCAAGAGCTCATTATATTCTCTTACTTGTTAGCTATGTTTCCTATTTAACATAAATGCACAGGCAAAACCAAATTAAAATATCCCCTTTCATCAAATCAAAAATAGTCTATATCTTTTCAAATTTGATGAAATATGGCAGTAATTCAGGCATATTCTCCCAACTAAGAACCCTAGACTGCTTCTCCTGAAATTACAACCAGGCAAGTTTTCTGTGAAACCTTTTGCAAATTTTTCATGTTTGTATAAGCTATATCCATCAAAAGATTATTTTTATGTGTTTTTTTTTTGGTTATAAGAGTTTTTGTTTTTCTTTACATAAACGGGTGAGAATATGTGCATTGTTCTATACCATGTGTGTTTGACTTAATAATACGTTAGAAATCAAATGTGTATTTATTATGGCTTTTTATATTATTTATTTCACTTTATCCCACCCCATCTGGAACATATTATATCCTTTCTTCCTTAATCAACCTTCAGAGAAACTGTTTTGCTACCTTCTCTCACTAACTATTTAAAATGTATGTCCGGGGGCGCCTGGGTGGCTTGGTCGGTTAAGCATCCGACTTCGCTCAGGTCATGATCTCACGGTCCATGAGTTCGAGCCCTGCATCGGGCTCTGTGGTGACCGCTCAGAGCCTGGAGCCTGTTTCAGATTCTGTGTCTGCCTCTCTCTCTGCTCCTCCCCTGTTCGTGCTCTGTCTCTCTCTGTCTCAAAAGTAAATAAACATTAAAAAATTAAAAAAAAATAAAATAAATAAATAAATAAAATGTATGTCGGGAAGGAACCTCAGAGCTTTACCTATGCCAAAGAAAAAAAGGAAATTGGAAGGATGTAAGGATGTTGTGTGTGTGTGTGTGTGTGTGTGTGTGTGTGTATAGTCTATATATATATATATATGTATGTGTGTATATATATATATATAGTCTAAATATACATAATAGACTATATATATATAGACTATATATAAATATATAAATACACATATATATATATACACATACATACATACATATATATATATAATAGACTTCATAGACTGGAGAGCAAGGAAAGCCAGTGGTGTAAATCTGAAAGCCTAAGAAATGGGGCCCACTGGTGTTCCTGGAGTATGAAGTAACTCAGATGTCTGATGTCCAAGGGCTCTCATCTGATTGGGTGATGCCCACCCACAGTGATAGGGAGAATTGTCTTCACTCAAATGGCTAATTCAAATGATAATCTGTTCCAGAAATACCCTCACAGATGCATCCAGAGATAATGTTTTACCAGCTATCTGGGCATCCCTTAGCCCAGTCTAGTTGACACATAAACTTAACCTTCATAGATTTAATAATAATAATAAAACCCCATTTGGTGGTCCTTTATTTGAATCATTCCATATAAGATAATTGTACAGCTCCAGATATTTTATTCTTTTGATCAAAAGCCTTCATTTATTCTCATTTATTTAATTGTGTACAATTATGTTAACATTTAAGGTTGTGTAATATCTACAAATCTCTATGTTGTACACATCTCTATATTCCTCTGCAAATATCTCATATGTTCTGTCCAATGTGATCTCTTTAAGAGATTCACACATTCCTACCTCTCTGCCTTTGCATAGTTTTACTCTGAGTAGAATGGCCTCTCTCCTTTTCAACATAAAAAAAGCCACAAGGCCTTTTTTTTTTTTACTGTTTTCTTTTATTATTTATCTTTTATTTATTATTCTTTTATTATGACTCCCAAATGAATACCTGGAAAAATGTACAGTAAAACCTTGGTTTGCACCCATAATTCTTTCTGGAAAGATGCTTGTAATCCAAAGCACTTGTATATCAAAGCGAATTTCAAGAACCATTGGTTTAGTTGTGACTAAGCGACATTTGGCATCACATACTACTCATATTGCAACATATCTCTTGTTTATCAAGTTAAAATTTATTAAAAATGTTTTCTCTTCTTGTGGAACACTTGCAGAACAAGTTATTTGCAATCTAAGGTTTTACTCCATTTTGAATTATCAAAGGACTTTAGAACCCAAGCTATTTACAAACGGAAACTGATTGTATTCTGATCTAACAGTAGCTTAAGGGGTGGGGGGAGAAGGAGTAAACTCTTGTATCCCCACTTTATTAGTAGACAAATCAACTTGGGAAGAAGACGTGTTAAGGTAGAAGAGAATAAAGAGGGCAATATAAATGCATTTTAGGAGATTCTGGTCATTTGCTGAATTTAGATTCCAAATTTAGATTTCTTGTTTGTGTTACAGCAAGCAAATTAAAAAGGGAAATATGGTTACTTACAAAATTGATTATGGTCATAAGGTTTTTAAAAAATAATAGTAAATAGTATAATCCTGAAAAAGTATCTCAGTAATTATTTCATATGATTATTTCTCATAACCACCCCTCCATAAGCAGCTTCAGTAAAATAATAGAATAGCAACTATTGACCATTTATTACAAGCTACATCCAGGGATAAATGCTATATAGTTACTATTACAACTTTTGTAAGAGGTATTATTATTAAAATCCACTTTACAAAGAAACTGAGATTTAGATCCAAGCAAATTTCTCAACATCTCAGTTACCAAAATAGGCAGCCAGAACTCTAAGCTAAAACTGGTGGACTGGAAGATACATTTAACCATATGTCTCTTCTAAGTATCCTATAGAGGAACAAAATAAATTAGTTAATAATAATAATAATAATGATAATAAGGAACATTTATTGAGTACTTACTATCCGCAGGACAATCTCCTTGTACCTGACATTTAGCTGACTCATTTAGGCTTTATAACAATCTGTGAGTGAGTACCATTATCACCCCTATTAGAAAAGGATATGGCACACAGAGTTTAAGTCACATACTTGCTAAATGCCACATAGCTGATAAGTGCAGAGCTAGGGTTCAAATCCTCAGACAATATTATTTTTCACACCCAAGTTTTGGATGCTAGGGAAGCAAGAAGCTTCAGGATATATTTTTTGTCAAGAATTCAGAGATTAGGGGTGCCTGGGTGGCTCAGTCAGTTAAGCATCCAACTCTTGATTTCCACTCAGGTCATGATCTCTTGGTTCATGGGATTGAGCCCCATGTTGGGCTCTATGCTGCCAGCAAAGAGCATGCTTAGGATTTCCTCTCTGCCCATCCCTTTCTCACGTTGTGTCTCTTTCTCTCTCTCTCTCTCTAAATAAACACACAAACAAACAGCTATAAAAAAAAGAATTTCTAGATTCATCATAATATTGAGGTTTGGTTGAAATGAGGACATGCAGGATCAGTGAAAACAGGTAAGAGTAAGGGGCTTTCGCAGTTATCCAGGCATAAGGTCATGAATAAGTATTTTCACAATAGTAGAAACTGAAAGACAAATCGTTTATTTAAATTGCAAGTTAAAGAGCAATCGCAATTTACACACTGGGTTTGAGAAGACCGTGAAAATGCTCACAAGTTTCTGAGTCCTGCAGTTGCCAGTGGCAGCTGGTAAGAGGGGAGTTTGAGAAAGCGAATGCATTTCTAATTAATATCTGTTCCCATTACTCTATCATTACCTGAGTCGATAGGACACTCGTTGCGATATTTTATTTGTTTATATAAAGAACAGAGGAAGCTAACAGAGGAGAATAAATGTTAGAAGCTGGTTGTGGCTCTATATCCTGCTGTTCACTGAACATGTGACATCGGAAAAATCATTTAACATCCTTGAACATCGGTCTTTTCAGCTGTGCAATATGCTATCTGCAGTGACAGAAGGGCTGTAACGATGAAAATAAGTCAGACCTGAGATAGCATTTCGTAACATATAAACAAACAAAAACTAGAATGATTATCATTATTTCTTTAGCTAAGCCTCTACCCATAAAACGTACACACCCTTGTTTTACTATTTTTCAATATTCTTGATAGTGGCGTGGGTTCATATCTCAGCTCCACCATTTACCTTATGTTTTGTAATCTTGAACAACTTACTCAAACTCTCTGTGCCTCCTGTGTGAAATGGGGTACACAGTAGTGCCAAACTCACAAGATTGTACTGAGCCCTCATAATACGCTCAATGTATGTAAGGTGCTTATAACAGTGCCTGAAACACAATCATTGTTATTATATATCTGTACCCATTATATTACTATATAATATATAATGTCATCATCACTATTAATACTAACATTATTATTAACAACTCAGTGATTTTATTGTTTAGCCGTCTAATGCTACCATTATGGTCTATCATGGCCACATAGATTTCTCTAACTCGATATGGACAGAACTTAATACAGCAGCTTTTAAAAGTATTATATTTAAAGATACTTATGATTATCCCCTAAGTATAGCAATCTATCACATAATTAACATATTTGTGTTGGGGCGCCTGGGTGGCGCAGTCGGTTAAGCGTCCGACTTCAGCCAGGTCACGATCTCGCGGTCCGGGAGTTCGAGCCCCGCGTCGGGCTCTGGGCTGATGGCTCAGAGCCTGGAGCCTGTTTCCCATGCTGTGTCTCCCTCTCTCTCTGCCCCTCCCCCGTTCATGCTCTGTCTCTCTCTGTCCCAAAAATAAATAAACGTTGAAAAAAAAAAAAAATTAAAAAAAAAAAAATATTTGTGTTATTTTTAGTTGTGCAAATAGGAAAAAATGATGTTTTGCAACACAATGCTGCATTTAATTTTTGTTGAACAACAATAAGTATTCATTATTCAGTTGTTTAAAGTTGTTTACTTACTATACAGTAAAGGAAGAGTAGTTCTGGTATGTCACAGTTTGATTTAAAGGCACAATGACCTTTGTATTTTTTTCTCTTACTTTCAATGAGTGTGTTGAATCATCCAACGGGGAAGGCATTTTCCTTGACAGATACTTATTGCAGCAAAAAAAAAATGCTGAGACTACAAAATATTTTAAAATGTTGTCATGTGAATATTATTTTAGCGCATATATTTCTATGTAATGGCATTTGCCATCTGGGTTCTTGAAACTGAGTCTTTCTTTACACCCTGTACATCTTTTTGCCTGTCTTTCTCAGTTTGGGTTTATTAATAATTAATCTCTAGGTTCACGTAATAGGCCTCTCCTGCATGTTATCTTAGCTAAGGAAACAAGTACTCAGGAGTGCAGCATCATAGGCAGGGAACAAAAGATTCACATTCCATTTTCTGTGTTAGAGAGCACTGATGTGATTCTCAGGAGCCAAGCTTCTTAGCAACGAAAGAAGGATTTACAGCCCTCCAGCTTTCTCAGATACCAAAGCTCTTGAAGGCTTTCAAGAGCTGACCTTCTTAGCAAAGGGCTGGGTTCTTTTAATGCACTCACTTTCAAAAGGTAGCATACCTGTTTTTCCAGTGTGATGTGGATGCTATTAAAAGGGAGTTTCCATGGATACGGACATCAGTGGGAATGAAATAGGATTGTCCTCTTTTCAGACTCATTGTTGCTCCAAATATTCCTAAAACCTAGATCATGTCACTCCTTTTATTCACATTTCTTACGGCTTGCTTCTTATTTATGAAACACTATCAATGGTAAGAAATTAATACCTTTTTAAATGTGTAGGTTCAAACTCAAGGTATTTATGAGAAATGTTGTAGCATGTGCATGGGGAAGAGGTCAGTCACTTGCAAAGAATTTAGTGAGTGTGAGTTTTGTTATGTCTTTTCATATGACTTCAGAGAATACATATTAGTCAGACATCATCCATTTCTTTGAAGTAATACAGAACTTGTCAAATTGAGAACCTGACTTAAATTATGTGAATTTGAAGCTGTATTACAACAACGCTACAAAGTTCCCCCTCCCCCCCCAACCTTTATTTTTTGGTATTTTGAGTGAGTTATTTCTAAGTATCTATTTTGCCCTTATAAGAATGCATTTCTGGAATATTTTGATTAAAGTATGTCAAATCTCTTTACCAAGATCTAATTGAATGTCAAATGTGACCAAGTCAATTTATTTGTTGAGCATCTGTTATGTATCAGGTAATATGCTTGTCCTTGGGACTTCTACCATGAAGGGAATACTGACTTTCTCTGGAGAACTCATGCACCACCCCGTTTTTTCATTGAG
Source organism: Lynx canadensis (assembly GCF_007474595.2). NCBI lineage: Eukaryota > Metazoa > Chordata > Mammalia > Carnivora > Felidae > Lynx > Lynx canadensis. Next base: position 48,825,269 of record NC_044315.2, read on the forward strand.
ATAGAAGACCTTGCTGGTAAATGTGTCCAGCCTCGAGAACAAAGCTATGAACCATCTGAGCCATTTGTCATAAGTCCATGGTGTAAAAACCTCTCACATGGAAGAGGGGAAAGGATACATGAAGTGAGAATAGACAGAAAAATAAGCAACTGAGCTAACTTTTCCATCTAGAAACAAATCCTCAACTTGGATAGATTTTCCAGATTCATATCAGCCAGCAGCAGTGATTTAATAACCTTTCAATGGATGAGGACAAAAATCAAGCTTGCCTTAAAGATATTGCCAATCAAGTTAATAGCAAATTGAACTGTCTCTGCTAAATTTTAAGGGAATGTAATGTGGTTGATCAGTTTTTGTTCCCCTTACATTGGTTTTCAGTCAGATAAATACAGGATATGACATATTTCTCATGATACCATGTAATTTTAGTTTGTTAATAAGATGAAATCATTTATGGGAAACTAAGTCAATTTGTGGAATGGGAAAGTTTTACTTCTTTATATGCTAATAATCTGGTCTCTTTTTCAGTTAAATATGTATCAAATCACTATTTCATTTCATGTTTAAGAAACATCAGAGAATTAAAGTACCACTAATTTTCCTATAGCTAGTCACACTCCCATATAAAAAGTGTGTCCCCAGAACTGCTCTTCTAAATTCTTTAAGAAGTGACCTAGGAATTCTATGGCATCTCATTAATTTGTGAATTGGTATCTATCTGTTTAACACAAATATCAATCATTTCCACAAGAATTTTATGGGTTTTTAATTTATTTTTGCATTCTGCCTTGATATTGAAAAGACTAAAAATGCAAGTTCATGTTAGAGAAGATTATTATTCTGATAATCCAAAATTCAACATTAATCCCCAAATCCTAACTTCAAAACAATTGGCAGGTTGAGGGCAAAAAAAAAAAAAAAGTTGCTTGTCCTAAGGGGAGGACAGGGGTAACTTACAAGATTTCCACACAGCTTGTGAGCAATAATAATCATCCTTCATGAAAAAATGCAACTGAATAACAACATTTAAATTTTAAATTGTTTCCCTTTAAATTATGGAAAACTGATGACAAATATTCATTATTATCTAAAAGATCCAGCTTTTAAAACTTTACTTAATTACTCATCAGAAAAAACTACATAAAATCAGACTCTGCAATTAGAGGAAACTTATCTTCGAATGCAACTTTTATTTATTTCATTAAATTATCGATAAGAAATCTGTTTTCAAATACTTTTAAAAGAAACATTTAACATATGCTTTCTTTTTTATCTTCTTTGGAAAACATACAAGAAAAGACATTAGTTACGCCCTTGAACGTCTACTTACATTTCAGCCAAAAACTTTAAAGGGTAGGGAAGGTGGAGAAAACTTACACAGAAATTCATAAACCCTTCAAGTGCCACAAATAGGTTTTAGGTAGCATGAGCAATTTATTAGATTTATTGCTTGTACTTGTTCACATAAAGGAAGTCATAAGGTATTCCACAAAAGAAGATAAAATTGAAAGTTGTTGGTAGAAACCGTTATTGTTGTAAACTATCCAAACGAGGGATGTGACCTAGGAATAAAAAAGAAGTTATTTTATCTTCTCTGTCACCTGGATATGTCTTTTCTTTGAGTCATTTCTGGATATTTTACATTGTTTTATTTTTTATCCTTGTTGTGAAAGCACTCTTATTGTTTAGTAAGCAGAATTAGGGTAGCTGAAGTTTATAGAGTCAATGGCTGACAAGCAATAAGGTCAATGCCTGTCCCATCCTGGAAAAATTGAGGTTAGAACAGGTGAAATTATCATTCTGTTTTGTTTTTATGGCTCTAATAGAATGCCAGAGAGTCCCTGACCCCTGCTGCCAGTCATGTCTTACTCTAATAGCAACGTGTAACCTTTGACACTCAATTAAAACAGGAAATAAGGCAAAGAGTGGGTCAATATGCATGTTTGGCCAATGCAAGCCTTTGAAATAAATTCCAAGGGGCTTTCAAAGGAGCCATAACCCTTATTCAAGTGGAACACTGGCATTAAAGTTATGGCCAGTAAAGTGAAAGAACATAGAAACAAACAAACAAAAAATCACCTGCATTGTTTATTTTCTTTCTGACCCTAAGACCTGTGTATTAAGGTATCCCACAACAGAACAACTTACATTACATTTTCTGATTACTGAGGGCGAGGGTGTCACTGCTAACTGGCTGGATAGGACAGGATAGATGCTTTGGGCATAGAAGGTTATTGACATGAATAGTCAGATGTTTTTTTATTTAATGTGAATTTATTTATAAATAGAAAAGAGCCATCGTATATGTACTTTTCTTATGGAATAATAGCAGCATTGTTTTTGAGAAGAGTTAAGTATATGACTGTCAGTGCTTGGTGGTATGTTTGGTGATCAACTGGAGAGGAATCCACAGTAGAGACAACAGGTGTACCATAATTCTGATATATCGATCTGACAGAGTGACAATTCATCGGTGGATAAATATTTCTCACGTATGTTCAAGGATACTATCTCAGGTTTTAATCAGGGAACAATGAGAAAAAAATGTGGAAGAAAGGACATACGCGGCAAAAAAAAAAAAAAATGGCGGAAGCAGCATGGTCTTGGGAGTGGTTAGGTCTCCATGCAAATCCCAATTTTCTTTCTTATTAAAAATGTGCCTATGAATAAATTAAATGATCTTTGATGTATCATTTTCTGTGAATTAGAGATAATATTATATACCTCCTTATACTGAATTTCTTATTATTGTTTTTGACTGAATGAGATGGGTTTTATTTAATTATTCAGTGACTAGCATAGAACAGACATAAATGTTTTTTAGCTTCTCATTAATTTATTATATGTTTCTCTATTGAACACACTGATTTGATCTAATGTGATATTAGCTGTTCGAGCTCCAGAAACAGAGCACCAGACTGTAGAATTTCATGTAGTGATACATTTTAGTTTCAAGTAAAATAGTTTAAACAGGATCTGACAACACACAGAGACGTACACAAACACACATACATGCACATTAGAAAAGATCTGGAAAGATATATATATATAAAATATCTATAGCAGAAATCTGTAGGTAGTAAACATATGGTATATTTTTATTTTTAAACTTCTATATTATACATTTACTGATTTTGTAATAACAATGTAAAAAGACATTAATATTTGAAAAGCATCTACTTAGTTTAAAAATAATAGATTATCGGGGTGCCTGTGTGGCTTAGTTGGTTAAGCGTCTGACTTTGGCTCAGGTCATGATCTCAGGGTTCATGAGTTTGAGCCTCACATCCCCTTGGGATCCTCTGTTTCCCTCTCTCTGTGCTCCTCCCCCACTCACGCTCACTCTCTTTCTCTCTCTCTCTCTCAAAAATAAACATTAATTTTTTATATATATATAATAGATTACTGACAATCCTTCTTAGATAGCCTATCACTTGAAAATACAAGGAATAGTCATGATCTCATGGCTGGCGAGTTTGAGCCCCGCGTTGGGCTCTGTGCTGACAGCTTGGAGCCTGGAGTCTGCTTTGGATTCCGTGTCTCCTTCTCTCTCTGCCCCTCCCCAACTTGTGCTCTGTCTCTATCTATCAAAAATAGATAAATGTAGGGGCGCCTGGGTGGCGCAGTCGGTTAAGCGTCCGACTTCAGCCAGGTCACGATCTCGCGGTCCGTGAGTTCGAGCCCCGCATCGGGCTCTGGGCTGATGGCTCAGAGCCTGGAGCCTGTTTCCGATTCTGTGTCTCCCTCTCTCTCTGCCCCTCCCCCGTTCATGCTCTGTCTCTCTCTGTCCCAAAAATAAAATAAACGTTGAAAAAAAAATTAAAAAAAAAAAATAGATAAATGTAAAAAAAAAATTAGAAAATACAAGGAATATTATTTTAGCACCATCTCTTGTTGCCAGCACTCACAGATCCATGAATTTCTGAATGCATATATTAATTAATGGCAAATGTGTGTTCTCTACATGCCAGCTGACACTGATCTCATCTTCTTATTTTAAAATAAAACTTCAGTGTGTCATTGTTTTAATACGATGAATGTCATATTGGACTCTGCCAGACTTTGTAGTAGATATTGCATTAGACTGATTTGTGGGAAAATGAGATTGGTCTGTAGTTTCTTTTTTTGTGCAAGATTATGAGGTTTATTATAAATGCTCTGCTTGCCTTGTATGAAGAATTGGGATGCTTTCCTTCATTACATATGCTCTGAAACATTTTAAGTAAAATTATGATTATTCACTTTTTTAGATTTGTACAATTCTCTTGTGGAATCAGCTGGACCTAATGTATTTTAGAAAGATAACTGTTAGTCGGTTTTCTTTTTCCATGGGATGAAAATGTTCATTTATTCTGGGTGAATATTTGCTATAGTTTAGGTAAACTATATTTTCTAGAAAAAAAAATTCGTCAAATCTATTGCACAGAGTTATGTAAAATGTTTAAAGCTTTCACTTCCTTTTGCTATGTACTTCCTGTCATTGATTATTTCGTGTATTACCCATTGTTTTCTTGATTAGGCTGTTCCTGGTTATTTTATTTATTCTTTTCAATGAACCTGCTCTTTATCAGTTCTACCATTTTCCACCGTAATAGGTTCTGCTTTTATTTTTAAATAATTTCTTAATTATTCTTGTGTTTAGGGTACAAAGTTGATCATGTACCTGTAATATCTACTTCATTGTGTTGTTTAGGTCTTCTCTAGTCTCGCCTTTTGATTATTTGATCTCTCCTTGGCAGAGAGAATGTATTAAAGTCTCCTGCTACGTGTGTGCTTCACCCAATTTGCCTCAGATCTCTGATAGCTTCTGCCTCATGACAACTTCTGCTTTGCTGTTTGGTGCATAAATATTCATAGCTGTCATGTCACCATTGTAAGTTGTAGCCTTCAGATTTATAAACTGACTTATTTTGCTTGCCTAATACTTCTGTGACTGAATTCTACCTAGTATGTTATCAATTTTGCATCCTCCTATCCCCCCCACCACAAATCTATTATAACCTTGACTTTCAAACTATCAGAATTACTTTATTTATATATGTCTGTTTTATACAACAGATACTGGATTTTGCTTTGTGAGCAACGTGAAGATTTTTTTTTCTTTTAATAAGGAATTTAACCTTATTAAAAATGTTTGTCAGTTCTGTCATTTTTTTTTTTTAGGTTAGGTTTACTGACCTAATGTCATGTTTTTTTTTAGGTTAGGTTAGGTTAGATGTTTTTCACTATGTAGCCAGTTTATGAATTCTTTTAATATTCTGGTATTTAGGATATTCTATTATTGTATCCTATTATTATTAGTACCAAAATATGACCTATTAGTACCAAAATATGTCCGGATACTGATGACTCTGGATCAATTCTCTTTGGTACGGAAGGTGTCTCATGTGTATTTTCAATGTGAATATAAAACTTTTAAGGACATCTCATGAATTATAATTCTAAATATATGCTCTGTCCCATTGTTTTACTTTTCCTCTTAGGACTCCAGTTATATGTGTATTGTATCATCATTGCCGGTCTTCAATATGTATCATTTTGTCCTATGGTCCCTCTACATCTTTTTTTTTTTTAATTTCAGTTTTCTTTTCTTGCCTTTTGCATTTGATCTGCTCTATACCTTATTCTGCTGTTAGGCAATATTTTTCTTAGCTTTTTGTAACTTACTCATTATTTCAGAAATAATTTTATGTCTTACTTCTACTTCTGTTCCTAATTCTCATTCAGTTGAATGGGTATAATAGAATTCTTTTGTTTGTTTTGTTTCTCAACTCTTTTGATATTTCAATGACTAGAAATTTCTTGTAGATAGTATTAATGCTTCATTATACGTTTACTTTCCATGCATCTGTATTTCTCTCTGCCTTGAGTGTTCTTAGATCAATCCAAAACCTCTCCCTCAAAGAAATATGGAGCACCTTATTGCAATGTTTGTTTCTCCAAAAATAAAATAAAATTGTATCTTAAAAGTTATGATTCTAAAGGAAGCTTAAGAAAAATCTCTTATTATTCATTGGTAATATGATTGTCTCTGAATCTAATACACAAAAATTTATTCAAAAATAATACATATTTTTAATTTGCCTGGAAGATAAGTTGAAGGAAACTAAAAGAGGTAGAAAGAAGAAAAAAGACACAGAAACTGAATTCAGGATATTCAATAGCTTTTATTTGAAGATATTGAAAAAAAATCATCTTAAGTAAAAATGCAATATTTTTATATTTTAGAAGAATAGCAATAATACAATAGAAGGAGAAATGATAGATTGATAGAATGATTGATAGAATGATGGATAGATAGATAGATTGGTTGATCAATCTCAAGTTCCCTTAAGATAAAGGGAAACGCAATTTTCAGGCTATAAGGATGTCCTAAGGACTAATCTATACGAATGACCTATAAAACCCATGAGACACAGTCTTAAGAACTTCAGCATTTCAAGGGGGTAAAAAGTGTCAATAAATATTTTGGGTAGAGTCAAGGTGAAGGTTGTTGGAGGGCTTACTTAGAATATGAATCAGATTGATATTAGACAATATCCTTGCAAATAATGGAACAAAATAATTAAATCTTGCCATTTGCAACAATGTGGATGGAAGTGAAGGGTATTATGCCAAGCAATATAAGTCTGTCAGAGAAAGACAGACATCACATGACTTCACTCATGTGGAATTTGAGAAACTTAACAGATGATCATAGGGGAAGGGAAGGAAAAATAAGATAAAAACAGAGAGGGAGGCATACTATAATAGACTCCTAAATACAGAGAACAAACTGAGGGTTGCTGGAGGGGAGGTGGATGGGAGGATGGGCTAAATGGGTGATGGGAATAAAGGAGGACACTGGTTGGAATGAGGACTGGGTATTATATGTAGGGGATGAATTACTAGATTCTACTCCTGAAGCCAAGACTACACTGTATATTAACTAACTTGAGAATAAAAAGAAAAAAAAAAGAAAAGTAAAAAGAAAAGAATGGAACAATAGCTTCACAGTCTGAGGGAAAATTTTTTGAACTAGGATTTTTAAACTGGAATTTTTAAACTAGAATTCTATAGCAAGCAAAACTAACAATCAAGAATGGGAGCAAATGTATGGGTTTTTAAATGTAAGAGACTCATATCAACCTTCCATGCCCAACTTCTGAAAGAAGGAAATATATACATTTAGGTACTTACCATAAAGGAACAAAAACACTAGAAGAGGAAATTAGAGGTCCAAAGAAGTAGTATATTTAACCAAGGAGAAAAATGCAAGCAAATGCTTACTTGTCAACTTTCCAACATCCTTAGAATACAATTGAACTATATTACAAAGGCAAGTCAGTGTCTCCATAAAGACTCTCTTGAAAGTGTCACAGATTTCATTTCAAGTTGTCTAATAAAGAATCTTTGTGATATTAACAATAGGACCACAGCTACTTTATTCAACAAAAAAGCGAGAAGAAAATTAGAAACTTCCGTGGATAAAATTATACAAATGAGTCATGATTCAACTATGAATCAAACTAATATAAGCCATGAACGTGTGTGTATGTATATATATATATATATATATATATATGGTATAAATGATAATTTACTAAATGCTTAACACATTCTTTTTGAACATATATATATATATATATATATATATGGTATACATGATACTTTACTAAATGCTTAACACATTCTTTTTTTTTTTTTTTAATTCCAGGATAATAGACATACAGTGTTATATTAGTTTCAGGTGTACAATCTAATGATTCAACAATTCTATACATTACCCAGTGCTCATCATGGTAAGTGTACTATTAACCCCTTCACCTACTTCACCTAAACCTCACCCACCTCCCCTCTGGCAAATACCAGTTTGTTCTCTATTGTTAAGAGATTGTTTTTTGGTTTGTCTCTTTTTTCTTTGTACATCTGCTTTGTATCTTTAATTACATTTATGACTAAAATCATATGGTATTTTTCTTTGACTAACTTATTTCACTTAGCATCATACCCTGTACTTCCATCCACGTTGCTACAAATGGCAATATTTCATTCTTTGTTATATTGGTGGACACAGGTTGCTTCCATATTTTGGCTATCATAAATAATGCTGCAAGAAATATAGGGGTGTGTATATCTTTTCAAATTAGTGTTTTCATATTCTTTGGGGAAATATCTAGTAGTGGAATTATGGGATCATGTGGTAATTCTATTTTCTTATTTTGAGGAACCTGCATACCATCCTCCATAGTGTCTGTGTGAGTTTACATTCCCACCAACAGTGCACAAAGTTTCCATTTTCTCTACATCCTCGCCACCATTTGTTTCTTGTGTTTTTGATTTTAGCCATTCTGACAGGTGTGAGGTAATATCTCATTGTGGTTTTTATCTGCATTTCCCTGATGATAAGTGATGTTGAATATCTTTTCATGTGTCTGTTGGTCATCTGCATGTCTTTGGAGAAATGTCAATTTATGTCTTCTGTCCATTTTGTTTATTGGATTATTTATTATTTTGGTGATGAGTTATCATTTGAAAATATCTTCACATGTGAAGCCATTCAGCAGGATGCCTTTTCGTTTTGTTGTTTCCTTTGCTGCACAGAAACTTTTTGACATAGTCCCAATAGTTTAATTTTGCTTTCATTTCCCCTGCCTCAGGAGACATATCTAGAAAAATGTTGCTATGGCTGATGTCAGAAAAATTATTGCCTGTTCTCTCTTCTAGGATTTTTATCGTTTCACGTCTTACATTTAGGTCTTTAATCCATTTTGAGTTTATGTTTGTGTATGGTGTAAGAAAGTGGACTAGTTTCATTATTTTGCATGTAGCTGTCCATGCATGCAAATGTCCTACCATTTGTTGAAGAGACTTTTTCCCATTGTATTCTTGCCTACTTTGTTGAGGATTAATTGACCATACAATCATGGGTTTATTTCTGGGCTCCCTGTTCCATTCCATTGATTTATGTGTCAGTGTTTGGGTCTACTACCATACTGTTTTCATTACTAAAGTTTGCAGTACAACTTGAATTCTGGGACTGTGATACCTCTGATTTTGTCCTTTTACAAGATTGTTTTGACTATTTGGGGCTGTTTGTGGTTCCATAAAAAAATTAGGATAATTTTTCTAGATCTTTGAAAAATGCGGGTATTTTCATAGGGATTGCACTAAATATGTAGATTGCTTTGGGTAATACAGACATTTTAATAATAGTTGTTCTTCCAATCCATGAGTATGGAATATATTTCCATTTGTTTTTGTTATCTTCAATTTATTTTATCAGTGTTTTATAGTTTTCAGAATACAGGTCTTTTACCTCATTGATTTATTCCTAGGTATGTTATTGATTACCGTGCAAGTGTAAATGGGATTGATTTCTTAATTTTCTTTCTACCACTTCATTACTAGTGTATAGAAATGCAACAGATTTCTGTACATTGATTTTGTATCCTCTGACTTTCGTTTATCGGTTCCAATATTTTTTTGGTAGACTCTTTAGGGTTTTCTAAATATAACGTCATGTCATCTACAAATAGTGAAAGTTTACTTATTTCTTACCAATTTGGATACCTTTTATTTATTCTTCTTGTCTGACTGCTGTGACTAGGACTTCTAGTACTATGTTGAATAAAAGTGGTGAGTGTGGACATTCTTGTTCCCGATCTTACCCAAAAAGTTCTCAGTTTTCCCCTACTGAGTATGATGTTTGCTGTGGGTTTTTCATATGTGGCCTTTATTATGTTAAAGTGTGTTCCCTCTAAACCTACTTTGTTGAGGGTTTGTATCATGAATGGATGTTGTACATTGACACATGCTTTTTCTGCATGTATTGAAGTGATCATATGGTTTTTACCCTTTTCTTATTGATGTGGTGTATCATGGTGATTGATGTGCAAATAATGAACCACCCTGGGAATAAATCTCACTTTATTGTGGTGTATGATTTTTTTAATATATTGTTGAATTTGGTTTACCAATATTTTGTGGAGGATTTTTTTCATTTATATACAACAGAGATAATGGCGTGTAGTTTTCTTTCCTTGTCTATCTCTCTTTTATAGTGTCTCTATCTGGTTTTGGTATCAGGGTCATGCTGGCCTCATAGAATGAATTTGGAAGCTTTTCTTTTCTATTTATTGGAATATTTTGAGAAGAAAAGGTATTCACTCTTCTTTAAATGTTTGGTAGAATTCATCTGGTCCTGGACTTTTGTTTTTTGGGAGTTTTTTTGGCTACTGATTCAACTTCATTGCTTATAATTGGTCTGTTTTAATTTTCTATTTCTTCTTGAATCAGTTTTGGGAGATTATATGTTTCTAGGAATTTAGCCATTTCTTCCAGTTTGTTCAATTTGTTGGCATATAATCTTTCATAATTTCCATAATCCTTTGTATTTATGGTGTCCATTGTTATTTCTCCTCTTCCATTTCTAATTTTGAGTTCTCTCTTTATCTTGATGAGTTTTGCCACAGGTTTATCAATTTTGTTGATCTTTTCAAAGAATCTGCTACTGTTTTCACTGATCTATTCAATTATTTTCTTAGTTTCCATTTTATTTATTTATACTCTAATCTATTATTTCCCTCCTGCTAGTTGGGGGTTTTGTTTGTTGTTTTTGTAGCTCCTTTAGGTGTAATGTTAGGTTGTTTATTTGAGATTTTTTTTTTTTTTTGCTTCATAAGGTAGGTCTGTATTGCTATAAACTTCTCTCTTAGAACCACCTTTGCTGCATCCCAAGGATTTTGGACCATTATGTTTCCATTTTTTATTTGTCTCCATTTCTTCATTTTCTCTTTGATTTCTTGGCTGACCCATTGTTTATCATGTTATTGAACCTTCATGTATTCCTTGTGGTTGATCTCTAGTTTCCTAGTGTGGCATCTGGAAAAGATGCATGATAAAACTTCAGTCTTTTTTAATTTGTTGAGACTTGGTTTATGGCCTAATATGTGATCTATTCTGGAGACTGTTCCATGTGCACTTGAAAACAATATATATTGTTTTAGGATTGGATGTTCTGAATATATCTGTTAGATCCATCCAGTCCAAAGTATCATTCAAAACCACTGTTTCCTTCTTGATTTTGTTTGAATTATCCATCCATTGATCTAAGTGGGGTGTTAAAGTCTCCTACTATTATTGTATTACTACCATTTATTTCCTTTATATTTGTTAATAGATGCTTTATGTATTTGGGAGCTTTCATGTTGGGTGCATAAATACTTAGAATTGTTGTATCTTCTTGTTGAATTGTTCCTTGCATGATTATATAGTGTCCTTTATCTCTTGTTATGGTCTTGGTTTTAAAGTCTATTTTGTCCAGTGTTAAGTATTGCTACGCTGGCTTTCTTTTCACCTCCGTTTTCAGGCAGAATATCGATGGGTCTTGCTTTTTTATCCATTCCCTCACCCTATGTCTTAGGACTGGAACATTAAGTCCCTTTACATTCAAAGTAGTTATTGATAGGGATGTACTTATTTTATGGTTACTTGTTTTACAGTTGTATTGTAGTTCTTCTGCATTTCTTTCTTCTCTCTTCTCTCATGGTTTGATGGCTTTATTTAGTGATATATTTGGATTCCTTTCTCTTAACTTTTGCATATCTATTGCTGGCTTTTGATTTGTGACTACCATTAGGTTTATATAAAACATCTTAAGCTTAGAGCATTCTATGTTAAGTTGATGGTTGCCTAAGTTTGAACCCATTCTAAAAGCACTAAATTTTTAGTGCTATGCCCCTCCCACTACATTTTAGATATATGGTGTCATACTTTACATCCTTTTATTTTGCGAATCGATTCATTGATTTTTATAGTTAGACTTAATTTTACTGCTTTTGTGCTTCCTACCTTTCTTACTCCTGCTTTATGTTCTTTCTTTTCTACCCAAAGAGTCCCCTTTAACATTTCTTGTAGGGCTGGTTTAGTGGTCACAAATTCCTTTTCTATTTGTCTGGAAAGTTTTTTGAGTATTTTTGGCTGGAAATGTTTATCTTTCAGTGCTTTGAATATATAGTGCCACTGCTTTCTGACCTGCAAAGTTTCTGCTGAAAAATCAGCTGAAATCCTTATGGTGTGTCCCTTGTATGTAACCAGTTTCTCTTGCTGCTTTTAAAATTCTATCTTTATAATGACTTTTTGCCGTTTTATTTATTTATTTATTTAATTTATTTATTTTTAAATGTTTATTTATTTTGAGAAAGAACGAGTACAAGTGGGAAGAGGGGCAGAAAGAGAGAGGACAGAGAGATTCTTAAGCAGGCTCCATGCTGATGTGGGGCTTGACCTCACAAACCAGATGATCATGACCTGAGTTGAAATCAAGAGCTGATTTCAACTATGCTTAATGGGCTGATCCACCCAGGTGCCACTACTTTTTGCCATTTTAATTATTATGTTTCTTGTTGTAGACCTTCTTGAGTTGATTTGTTGGGGGCTCTGATTTCCTGGGATCTGGATTTTCCTGGAAAGTTTCCTTTCTCAGATGTAGGAAGTTTTCAGCTATTATTTTTTCAAATAAAATTTCTGCCCCCTTTTCTCTTTCCTTTCCTTCTGAGACTCATATAATGCCAGTGTTTCTACACTTGGTGGTGTCGCTGAGTTCCCTTAATCTATTCTACTTGAACTATTTTTTCTTTCTCCTGTTCAATTTGATTGCTTTCCACTACTCTGTCCTATAGTTGTTGACCCATTAGTCTCTCTAATTTACTATTTATTCCATCTAGTGTGTTTTTTATTTTTGTTGTTTTGTTTTTTTCATCTAGTGTATTTTTAATTTCAGTTACTGTGTTCTTCATCTCTGATTCTACATATATATGCATAAATTTTGCTCAAGTCCAATGAATATCTTTGTGGCCATTACTTTAAATACTCTATCAGGTATATTGCTTATCTCTGCTCAGTTTAGCTCTCTTTCTGTAAATTTTATTTTGTTCTTTCACTAGGAACATATTCCTGTGTCTCCTCATATTTTCGAACTCTTTGTGTCTATCTCTCTGTGTTAGGAAATTGAGCTGTGTCTCCTACTCTTGAAAGTAGTGGTGTTATAAAGAGAGGTTCTGCAGTGCAATGCCCAATATAAAGAGAGGTTCCTGCAGTGCAATGCCCAATGTTCACCAGAACCTGCCTTTTCAGGGATATCTCCTGTAGTACCCTTCTCTTGTGGCTGAGGTGTATTTGCCTCCAGTCAAGTCATCTGCAATGGCTGTCTTTGCCTGTTCTGGGCAGGGGATGGGCCAATCTAGGACCACCCTGGGCTTGAGTTGGTTTACACCAAACTGCAGGGTGCTCTCCCTGTGTTGTCCGCTGTGAGGCTTTCATTGACAGGCAGGGCCTGCAGTCAGACCAGGTGTCTACCCCCAGCTTACTGCTGGGGCTGCAGTGGGGCTGGTGTGTATGGTTATCTTCCACTATTTTTAGGGCATGAGTCACTTTGGAGTTGTGCTGGCTACTGTCAGGATTATTGGCAAATTGCCACACTTGTAGTATTAGTTTGGACAGACACCTGCAGGGGACAGGTGGGTAGGAGAATGTGGGGCAGGGCTTGCCATGTTAACAAGGCATGCATGTGTCTGCTGTGGGAGGGAACCTGTAGCCTAGGGCAGTCCACAGGAGAGTGCAGGGTGGGGCATACTGTTAGTAAGCTAGGGGGAGACTGTTCCCCCACCTGGTTCCTGTAGGTGTCTAGATATCTTGGCTGTGGAGCAGGGAAGGAAAATGATGCCTGCCAGCTCTTTTGTCCTTGGGAAAATCTAAAGAAAGACCCCTGCCTCTCCTGCACAAATTCTGAGGCTAGTAAAGAAATGTCCTTCCCATTTTCTTCACCTAGGAAAAAAACCCTAGGTGTTTTTCCAACTCCTTCTTCTATGTTATATCTCAGAGGGGTTGTTGCTTATGCAATTTCTTCAGGGCAGAGACTCAGTTTCCTATTACTCTCCAGTCCTTTCAAAGCCAAGCCCACTGATTTTGAAGTTCCTGGTGTTGACAACACTGATGGCAAAAACTCATGAAATTAAGTACCTCTGATTTTCAAAGCCAATTGTTAACGGGGATTCATCTTCGTGACGCAGTGCCCTGTGCCTGTGGTGTCCAGTGTAGGGTCTGCTCATCTCCCTTCTTCCTGCCTGCAGGGGCCCTCCCTCCTTCAGTCTCGGGGGTTAGCTTGGTTCCTGTCAGCATCTCTACCCCTCCTATTCTTTTTGATGTGGCCTGTACTATCAGCTTTGGAGGGGCTTTGGGTCATTTCCTGGGTTATTTACATTCATTTGGGTGTTATCTACATGTAGGCATGGGAGGAGATTAGCTTAGGATCCTCCTACTCTGCCATCTTCCCAGAAGTCCAATGCTTAAAACTTTTCCATTTGAGTATCTTGGACGTGGTGAAATTGGATCACATTTTCTTTTCCATGTGTCATGGCTTAACAGACTATAACAATGACATTACCTGATGTAACCCCAGTACAATTATTATTTTTTAAAAAAAAATCATAGTTTTATAATGCTATTATCAATCCACAGGATATATTCAGATTTTGCTAATCGTCCCTGAGAGTTCTTTATAGCAAAATATAATTCTGGATCATGTGTAGCATTGGTGAAAAAGCATTTCTTTTTCATCAGAACTTTACGACGGACCTTTTGCTGTGTTTATTTTTGGTAATCACCTTAGCTCATTTTGTACTTTGCCCTTTGAGTCAACTTTTTCTAGTATACAAATATCACACATATCTAGACTGTATCTTTCCTATTTACACTTTGTTTATAACTCCTCTAAATCTATGGTTATTTCAGGGCTTCTTTAGTTAACAAAAAAAATTTTCTGTTGGTACCAACCATTTTCATGGAGTGACAGGTTAGAATTTTTTTTTCTTTTCCTAAACTTTGAGTTGTTGTCCATTCCAGAATTTCATGTCATAGAATCATGCCTCGGATTTATTTCAATATTTGTAAAACTATCTTTTTAAAATCTGTGATGTGCATCTAAGTACACTCTGCAGTCTATTCTTCCAGTACCATGTAGACTCTAAGATGACATAATTTATTTTCCCTAAGGTTACCATTAAGTTCGCACAATTCTTACCTGCTCAAAAGACTTAATTCCATTCTAGATGTTTGATCAGTTTCCCCCTGCCCTCTGAAACGTTAACTTTTTAAAAGTCAAGAATGTGTATTTTTTTTTTGTATTTGAATGAGACTTCCATGAATTTCCAGATGGTTAAAGCCTCAAATGGCTATTATAATTTCATCTTAGCTAAATGTGTGCTCTGCACCCAAAACGTTTCTACTTATTCCATACAGCGGATTAGACTGTAGTCATATCTTTCAGAGAGGTATAACATCTTTTCCATCCTGTATGCCTTCTTGAATTTTCATGGATTTCTGAGAATGTATATATTGTTTTGACTTCCAGAGTTTTTCTGCCTTCTGATATAACAGATGTTTCTTTTGAATAGGGCATAATTTTCCTTTAGTGTATGCTTATCCTATCCTACTGAGTTTTAGAGAATACTAAAAGAGGTTATTCACCATTTTATTCTATAATCTCAGATCTGCACTGCTTACCACTCATTCTTTACATTTTAGCATGCTACAGAGTTCTATGCAATATTGTATTCTTTGAGATGTAAGTACATATAACTGTGAACAAATGGTTCCAGTGCAAATAATTTGGGAATGACCATCTACTCTAACCTCTTAGGAATTCTCAAGCTGACTAGTATGTGAATAGTTCTGGAAATTCCACAATTAAAAATATGAAAAAGTAAGAACTGTTTAAGCTTGTATATCTGATACACTAAACATGGCATTCATGATGAAATCAAAGAGAAAATATACTATTGTTTGTACATTTAATATTTGTTCACTAAAATTAACTCTACCTGGTTCTTAAATGAAAACTTCAGCAGGCCCATGACTCTTGTCTATTAACTACTACTAAGTAATGGATAGATACTCCTAAAGCTACTTTTAGTAAAAAAAAAAAAAAAAAAAAGAAAAAAAAGGAAAAAAAAGGGTTTCAATATATAATCAGGCTGTCTATTCTAAGATATGAATCAAAGCTGTTTTATTTTACACATATCTTCTTTCCAACCCCAGCCCAAAGCTGCATTAGACTGAAAGTTATTTTCTTCAACTTACTTACTATTCTCTTCCCTCCCCCAGGTTCTGCCTTTCTGGGGATTCAGGGGTGAATGAAAGAGTGATAAGAGCATGGGAAAGGACTTAATAAAACAGCAGCTTATGTTCTTTAAGACTGGCAGAAGGTTATAGCTCTTAGTCCCACAAGCATTTTGTTGATGTTGTTAACGGGAATCTTACTAAAAGTTTATTAGACCCCCTAAATTCCAGGTGGTCATTATGACTTCTTCAACAGTTTCTAGGTATCCCATAATTACATCCATTCTGTTCCTACTGGGTCCCTCTGCCTAACTGGGTGGCTCTATCAGCCAGGACACAAGACTACTCCATCCACCCTGACCGTTTATCCTACATGATCACATCTATCTAGAGGAAACACATCCTGTGCTCTGATAAACTCTGAGTATACAAGTCAATTCCAGTACAGCCTGCTTTATGCTTTCAGGCCACTTTCATTTTCTCACACATGAGTCAGGAACCAACTTTCAGTCACCACACTTCAGGGAGCACATTTCAAGCTCTCACAGAGTTCTATAAAAGTCCTCTCACCAGACTTGCACATAAGAAGGCAGCACTCCCCACTGCTGAGTATAGGGCAGGCACAGACACTATAGTGCCTAACAACAGGAAGTGATATGGTATGTAATCTACATGAATGACCGATGGTTGGGAATGAGGGAGTCAGTCACAGAAATTACTACACCCGCTAGAATTGTGCAGCATGGAAGTTTTTATCAGTAGAGACTCTCAACATAGCAACAGCTATTGTCAAAGTTGTGTATTAATAAGTCCTCCCTCTTTTGTTACTGGTTTAAACCCTCTAAGTCAGAGGTTAAAGGCCATTGAACTTGTTCTTGGACATTTCCTATGTAAATTCTGCATGTGGAAATCTGTCTCCCTCTTCCTTCAGGATCTGATATTGATCATCTTTGCAGCTTAGTAAATGATAAGGTTGGAAAAAAAAAGCAATTTAAATATCGTGTTAAACATTTTCCAAAATTATTTGATTATAGAAACTGTTTTTCCCCAAGGACATTAATATTTCATGCATTGCTGATGACCCATGTAACAGAGTTTGGGTAACAGTAATATGTAGCTATCTGAGGTCAAATGTAATAGCCAAGATTACTTCCTATAGTTTTGTTTGCCCGTAACAGCTTTCCATTCTCTTTTGATTTCTTTGGAGAATTTCACTCTCTTTCCATATCTCAGGAGCCTATTTTCTATCGCAAAATAAGAGTGAGCACCAAACCAAAAATCAAACCAATATATTTTTTCACGGGGTATTTTAGATTAGGACCAATTTTTTTTTTCCCCATGGATTTTGTAAGAGGGAGGAATATAAATCTGGGGATAAGAGCCTGAAGAGAACCTATGTGCAGAATAAAGTCAATGTTTACAGGGAGTCAGATCCAAGAAAGGGTATTTTTGAGTTCCTGTATATAGCTGAGCCTCAAAAGGCAAATATATTATCAAACTTGCCAGTTATATGAGAAAATACATTCTTCTTTTTTTTCCCCTAAGATAATTTAGGTTAACTCTTCCTCACTTGCAACTTAAAAAAAAAAAAAAAAAAAAAAAAAAAAAAAAAAATTTTGACCTGAACACCCGAATAGCTTGAATACACTAGAAGCTGCTTCTCAATTGTTTCCTTTGGAAAATAGATACCTCGAGTGTGTGTGTGTGTGCATGTGTTGCAATCATGAACACACAGGTATATCACATGTCAATATTAGCTGGTTCATCATTTTCTTTCACTCTGTCTCCTCTTTCCTATGATTCTTAATACAAAGCCAGGGACCCTACCAGATAACTCTGCTATGCTAACCTATGCCGAATCTGACCCTAATATATCTTACTCTTTATAGGACTTACTAAGGAAATATCAAGGTAATATTAAATCTTTTGGCCTTACTCAAGAACATAATTTAAATTTTGCAGTTTATATCAATTTATGAGTGCAACTAAACTAAAGCTAATGACTTTTGGACCCGAACTTCTTATTTAGAAGTGAGCAAACACATTTAATTCTAAAGGAATTATATGTATATGTCATAGTTCCCACTGGGTCTTTCCTCCTTATGCTTTGATAGATTTGGAACTATTTGCTATTATCCACTATTATATCCACTATCATTTTCAGGGGATAATTTATATGCTCACTAAAATTAGAATACACCTCTAAATATAGAAGAACATGAATAGTTCACTTTGGGAACCTACTGGTTATTGAAGGCTTCCCTGAATTGGGACAAAATATGAGCAACCAATGGAAATCAGAGAATAAAAATAAGCATAATACTGAATTTAGGAAGCCAGATTTTTATTACATCTCACCACTATGAAAGATTTTCATAGTTTCCTCAAGTGAATTTACTCTTAAGAAACAAGACACGTTACTAAGAGATCGGTGGTTTCTGTGTGTATGAATCAACTAAATTTCATATTTTCAAATGCAGTGTTGTATCAGAAAAAGTAAGCATATATGGTTATATTTCCTTTCCAAAACTCAGCCTTACTCCATCAAGAAATAACTATACTCACATTAAGGTGACCCTTAGTCAACATAGACAAAGGAGAAATCAGAAAGACAAAAGAGAAACAGAAAGAGAATACAGTGAGGGCTAACTAAAGCTAGCATCCCCTAGAATTGTGTATTATGGGAAATTGGGCAGATGGAGATTCACAGAGCAACAACTCTCTCTAAAGAAACTGATTCACAAATATTTCTCACGCTATGTATACTTTTATAATCTCTGAGTCACTCTGTTCAAATCTTCCCTTAAGAATTTCACCGTTTTGAATGGCCACACTATTTGGTTTAGGGAGATTGGGTGGTTATTAACATCAATATATGAACAGGAGGATAAAATAAATTGGAAAATATATTTTCGTTTTAATTTAGGGGCTCTTTCTGAGGACTAAAATTAGCTCATTCTGAAGGGCTTAATATTGATCTCCCTCTTTCTTGGCAGAACAATAAATGATTGAGGGAAAAGAAAGTAGACAAGTTTTTCCTAAGAGACTTTAACCACACAGTTATTAGCGATAGGAAATTCATATCTATCTCAAAGACTCATGTATCCCAAGAACCTTAGAGCTAAAGAAAATACATGATCACCAAATACCACTCCCTTAGTTTCTAAATGGCAAAATAAAGATCAGATAGTTAAAGTGATTTGCTTAATGTCATACAAGGAGATACGAACAGATCTATACCTGAACCTTAGTTTTTAGGCTTTTTCTATACAAGTGCACACTTGTGTATCTCTCAGCTACTCTAGAGGCATCAAAATCCTACTTGCCATCTCTTCCAGAATGCTAAAATCAGAATCTCAAGACTGGCAGTGAAGCACATAAGAACATTTAATCCCATCTCATCAGTGTGCACCACGTGAAAGATCTACTCTCACTTTCCCAACCAAGTTCTCTCGTACAATAATCAGAATAAAGCTATTTCTAAAAATCATTTGCTTTTCAAAAGCCTTATATCTTTCATAAATATTGTAAAGACACTTTTAAAATGGAATTTTTTCTATCATGCAATAATTTCATAGTAAGAAAATGCATTAAATGCCATTTTAAAAGCTGGAAGCAGCCATCAAATTGTTAAAAACCATTGCAGAGGAATTTGCATCATATCTGCAACTTAGTTTATGTTTATTCAACTACACACAATCATAAAATAGAGTGTGAACAATTTACTAAGTTGAACTATATGAATCACCATTTTTGTACTTTACAAAGTATCAAATTGAGTCCATATGCTTCCGAGTGATCACGGAATGGGAGACAGTAATTCTGATCTTGTTTCTTGAATGCCTTTGAGTATTTTGCTAAACTGAATGTGACTCTAATATTTTAAATCACTTCCCCCTCTAACCATAGGAATCTGAAACACAATCTGGTGGCCTTGTACTTACATAAATTTATGCGCACTGGACTTTTGGAAATGAGCAATTTAAAGGCACTATTAAGGTTAATTGGGTTATTCACACTTACCACCTTTAAAATATATGGCTTTACAATGCAAATCTGAATAAAATATTAATTCATTTCTCTCTGAGTATTTTAAAGTATAAGGTCTATTTTGATCATTAAACTTTCATATGGTTTATAATTATTTACAAACATGCATTTATTTTATCTGTAAGATATCAAAGACTACTACCAGAGAGCTTATCTAGTCCATCTCCATATTACATCAAGGACTTCTAGAGGATTTAAAAAGCAGTTCATTGAAGGTTACCACGTTCCTATGGTGGTATCACTATCAGTATCCATATCCCTTGAGTTTCAGCCTCTTGTACTTTTCTACCACTTATCACTAGAGTATACCTTCACCTCCAAATAAATGGATCCTTTATTCTTCTTCTGTGTTTGGTTTTATCTCATGAAGGCTATCTTTCAGCCTGTCAATAACTATGCACAAAAATTCTTTCTCTTCTTCACCTCAGGTGTGCAAACACTAGAAGCTGAGGTGAGAGCCTGTGGTGGTGAGCACAAAGGATTATGAGAAATCAGGTGAGATTATTTCCACAGTCATTTGTTGCTCATGGTTTAGGGAACTCTGATATCATGATGGGTTCTTTGTTCTGAGGGCTGGCAAAACTTCAGAGAAGAACCAGGGCAAAGACTACAAAAACAGCTGAGGTCAGGAGAGCTGAAACAAGGCTTTAATGGATTGGGTGTCAAAGCGTCATGGTGGGTATTTTTCCAAACACTTTACAGAAGAAGCCTGATTTTGAAATTCGAGCAGTTTCTCCTTGCACTCAGGATCCTGACTGCTCAGAATTAAATCACAATAAAGATAAATGCCATGTGTTAAGTTGTCCCTGAGCTATCGGAATCAGATAAGAGGTGTACAGCATTGTGGGGAGATCACATAAGACCGTGATAACTCAAATGTTCAATTTGTCAAATGGCTCTTTCTGTTGGTGCAGAGAGCTCAAGCATTTTCATGAGCTTGAGATCAAGATCCTGAGCAAGTGCTAGAAATAACTATTTTGCTTTGTGGATGAACAAAGATAAATGTGTTCTGAATTTGAGGAGGAAAAAGCAAGTGTGATTAAGCGTACATATTTCCAAAGTGTTTTTTCTTCAGAAATAAAGCTAACACAAACGTTTTATTTGTTCCAACACTCATCCTTCTGTATAGTATTTTCAGTCTCTGTAAAAGTAACAATAGCTCAGCAGCATTTGCCCAAAACTCAGTAATATTATGAATAGAAATAGTTTATTTTATTTTTGCATGCATCTCTTATATGGATAAATAGTTATTTTTCTGGTTTTTATTTTTTGTTTTAAGGACAGAATAAGTCAAGATCAGATTGGCAGAGTCTTGCAGACAATGTGCCTGGAATAATTGAAAACCACTGCCATATTTCATCATTATATTTTCATCAAGGCCAGGGATTTGCAGATTTTTTTGGCTGAAAGCGTAAGAATAGAAATTTTAAAATATTCCCTGATAGTTAGCCATTAGCTAACATGCAGCTTTTCTTACCAAGCTGCTACATCTCTCTTGGTTTGAAGAAATGCAAATCTCTGTCAGTTATTAATTAAGTTGAATGTTCAATGGGGTTTAAGGCAAGAATCTGAACCAAGATGAACCTTGATTCCCAAACTGAAAACATGTATACTCGATTGCTTGATCATAAACCAAACATAATGGCCACTTTGTACGAACAATGGGCTTTTAAATAATGGCCAAGAGCAGTGAAAACTTGAAACTTTAAATGTTTTTTATAAGTATACATTATAAGAGTCAGAAATACTGCAAACTAGATGAAACTTGACTATATATCCCAGTACAAAATGGCTCAGGATCATGTTCAAGGACTTGGAAGTAATTAGGCTAGGTGACAGTCAGAATTTTAGACATCTCAAGAAGTCCAGTGAATATTTTTTCCAACTCCACTTTCTCCATAACATTGAACTCTCAATGGCATCAAAAGTAACTAACTTCCCTCCTTCATAATGGAACTCTTCTAAAAGGCTCTTTCCTTCATAGCAATAGTGGCCGATTTGATGTGGACTGGACTTCTTGGGTATGTAGCATATATCGTCGGACTCAGGAGGCTGTGTTCAGGCTATCTAGCTGTGTCTTAATTTTCCTTCCATTTTTTTTTCTGGTATTTTTGATTCCCATATTTTCAAATGTTAGGGAAAGGGTTTTAATATGTATTCTAATATATTTTTGTGTAAACAATACAGACAGTTGGCCCAACCTCAAGACCTGATAATTGTCTACATCGAAAAGTGTGCATCAAGTGTATTTCAAAAGTCTGAAGCATGGTGAGAAGAGAAATGCAAAAACGAGAAAAAAGTCACCATCAGATATCATAGTAACCTATTTCAAGCACTCTAACAAGTATAAAAGGAGTGTTAGTAAATGGTGCATATGGTCCTCCAAAACATAGATAAAAGTGAATTAAAATAATATACTTGAGTATGTATGACTATATATATGTGTGTGTATATATATATATACACACACACATATATAGTCTATTTATAGTGCCATCATATTTTGCCATTGAGTTCAAAGTCTACTTCAGTTCTGCTAAATCAGCATCTATACTAAAGAGAGTGACTCTTAATCTAAAGTTTTAGTTCTCAGGGCGCCTGGGTGGCGCAGTCGGTTAAGCGTCCGACTTCAGCCAGGTCACGATCTGGCGGTCCGTGAGTTCGAGCCCCGCGTCAGGCTCTGGGCTGATGGCTCAGAGCCTGGAGCCTGTTTCCGATTCTGTGTCTCCCTCTCTCTCTGCCCCTCGCCCGTTCATGCTCTGTCTTCTCTCTGTCCCAAAAATAAATAAACGTTGAAAAAAAAAAATTTAAAGTTTAGTTCTCTAAAACATGTAATTATCCAAAGCCTCAGAGACCACAAGCAATTACACAATTAGGTAAAAGCAATGTTGTCCTCCAGTGGTTCATAGATAGTTCCAGGGACACAAATTCAAAATAAAAGCTCAGTATAGTCTATATTCTAAATTAAGGTAGCTTTCAATTAAGAGTATTCATTATTCAAACACTCATTCATTTACTCAGCTGCTAAAAATACATGTTGAATACTCTATATAAGCTTTTTGAGGTATAGGGAATACATTAGTAAACAAAATAGAAATCCCTGACTTCATAGAGCTTCCGTTAAAAAAAGACAATGCAAAAGCTGACAAATCAATATAGTAAGTTAGAAGGTACAAAGTGCTATTGAGAACATAAAGCAGGGAAGGGAGACCAAAGGCCCATGGTGTAAAATTTAAATAGGATGGTCAAGAGAAGAACTCTCAAGAAGATGACATTTAAGCAAAAACATAAAGAAGGTGAGAATGCTCTCCGTGTGGATAGATTCCTCAATCTATGAGAATAGCATCTCAGGAAGACGGTATAAACAAAAGCAAAAATTGTTGAGACAGAAGTCTGCCTAATATTTGAATACCCATATGGTTGAAAAATAGTAGGAAGGATAGGAAGTAGTGAGAGAGGAAGTGAGAGGGTAACAAAAGGCCAAGGGATAAATCATATAGGGCTTTTAAGCTATTTTAAAAGATGTTGGCTTTCATTCTGTCTTTTATTTCTACATTAGTAGATCTACTCAGAATGCTTTGTTGAGAATTGACATTAGGGGACAGAGATAGGAGAATACTGCAAAAATCCACAGTGAGTGTGGATAGATTCAGGGTGATTATAATGAGAGTGGTGAAAAACGGTAAGATTCTAGATATACTTTAAAGATAGAGCCAACAGAATTTTTGATGTGAGGTATAAGACCACAAAAGAAAAAAAGTTAAGCAACAAACAGAACCCTGGGTGACTCACTCCAGGATATTTTGACTTGAGCTATTAAAGTATGAATTACCGGGGCGCCTGGGTGGCGCAGTCGGTTAAGCGTCCGACTTCAGCCAGGTCACGATCTCGCGGTCCGTGAGTTCGGCCCCGCGTCAGGCTCTGGGCTGATGGCTCAGAGCCTGGAGCCTGTTTCCGATTCTGTGTCTCCCTCTCTCTCTGCCCCTCCCCCGTTCATGCGCTGTCTCTCTCTGTCCCAAAAATAAATAAACGTTAAAAAAAAAAAATTTAAAAGTATGAAATTACCACTAACTGATTTGTGTGAGAGTAGAAAATCAGGGGCTCTGGCTTATACTGCCCATTAGGTTTAGATGCCTTTCAGACACTGCAGCAAATTTGGAAACTAGTGAGGGCTACAGGAAAAATACAAAGTAGTTTGTTATCAATGTATAGATGGTATTTAACACATAAAACCAAGTAAGATCCCCAACACAGTATTGATAGAAAAGAGAAAAGATTATAGGAACCAGGAAATTCCAACCTTAAGAGGTGAGGAAGATGAGGATAAGTCTCCTTTAAAGACATTAAAAATGTACAGAATATAAAGAAAAAAATCAGGAGGACAGATATGATATTAAAGAAGTCAGGTGAAGAGAGTATTTTAAGGAGAAGGGAATTGTTAGCTGTGTCCTATGTGGATACAGAAAAGTAATTTGAGAATCAAACTTGAACACTGGATTTACAATATGGTAACCAGGTCAGTAGCAGTTTTCCCAGGAAAGGAGTGAGGATTCCAGAGGGAACAGGAGAGGAGAAAGGGAATCAGTAAGTGTAAATAACTGTTTTGAGAATTTTTCTACAGGAGGAAAAGAAGAATGGGGTGATAACTGCAGGTACTGGGGGGTAAGAAAGTTTTTTTTTTTTTTCATTTTTCACTTAATAGCATGCTATCTGGGGGAACAGTAGCATGATGAGAAAATAGAAAGGGGACATTTGATGATGGGGGTCAGAGAGAGGTGGAGACTGGCTTACAGTGGTGTCCTTGAGGAGGCAGGAAAGGATGACTCAGTCTACAAATCAGTGAAAAGCCCTCATCTAAGGACATGGGGAGTTCATCTATAGGAGAAAAATGGAGAGATACCTGTGGAGGATTTGAGGGATGGGCTTGTAGGATTTCTCTTGTAACTTTCAATTTTCTCAGTGAATTGGAAAGTAAAATGGCTAAAAATATGTGTACAGTTTGAGCTAGAACAGTTGGTATTGTCTCATAAGACAGATAATGACTAAGGAAACCTGAAATAAGAACCCTGAAAGTATCAAGCATTCATTTGAAGTAGTAAAGTGAGAGGGAGGCAAAGGAGTGACATGTGTGTATAATGAAATAGTTTTAGTGATGGTCAGTAAATTCAGTCTGGGTGAGAAGTGCTGGGAGAACATAAAGAGGATGAGAGGCACTATAGAGATATTAGAATCATTAGATTTTTTAGGCCTCAGGGAATGAAATATCCACATAATAAAATAAACATAGTAAAAACATACATTTGTGTAATAAAGCTACAAGACAGACCAGCATTCTTGATGGAGCCACACTGTTAGTAGCAATAAGGTAAAAGGGAAATTCTTTCAGAGATTAGTTGATATATAGAGGACTTTCTTGGTAACAAGAAGTGAATAGCTTGAAAATTCTAGATTTTACATTTTGTTTTTAAATCAGTGCTTTGCTTACTAGTTCTATTTTTGCTATTTGTGTTTTTGCTTTGGTATAGAGTTAACTTTGGGGAAAAAACATTTCTTTCCGGGTTTGTTTTTTTAAATTTTTTATGTTTATTTATTTTTGACAGAGAGAGAGAGACAGAGCTCTAGCAGGCAAGGCACAGAGAGAGAGGGTGAGACATAGAATCTGAACCAGACTCCAGGCTCTGAGCTGTCAGCATGGCGCCTGATGCCACGCTCGAATTCACAAACCATGAGATCATGACCTGAGCTGAAGCTGAACACTTAACCAACTGAGCCACCGAGGTGCCCCTCTTTCTGAGTTCTGAACAATCATTGATCATAAAGATGTGTTTCCTCATGAGCTTTAAGTGATTAACACTTTTTCAAATCAGTCATCTATGATTTTGATAACCAAAACAAGATCCTTTATAAAAGATCTGAAGGGGATAGATCAGGGTCAGCTGGGAAGATGGCAGAATAGGAGGACTCTTATCTCACCTTGTCCCATGGATACAACTAGAAAACACGTCAGTGTAAAGAACCCATCAAGTGATAAGAAGACTGGCAAAAACACACTATATACTAAAGGCGAGAAGAGGCCACATCAAAGAAGGTAGGAAGGGTGAAGACGTGGTCTGGGAGTGAAAGGGACCATGGGCATCCGTCATGGTAGGGAGGAGCTGATAGCATGCAGAAGGGAGAAAAATAGATTTTCCCACCAGGGAGCCATGAATGGGGAGGACAAATCCCCATAACATTTGCCTTTAAAAGCAAGCGGGATCAAAGTTTGTGAATACTTAAAACCAGCAGGACTTAAAGCCTGGAATTTTAAAAATAGGCAGGCTCACTTTGGAGAACCCGATACAATTAGGAACTTGAGTCCTGCCTTTAAAGAGCAAGCGCGACAACAGCCCTGCAGATACAGCTTAAAACCAGCAGTTTGAAAAAAAGCCAAATCAGATGATTGAGAGACTTATTTGCTCATCTCAGAGCATGGCATTGAGAGACAGAGATCACAGGGAGACCCACCCAGAAACAAAAGAGTTGTCAGGCACCATTTGCCTACCCTACTCTCAGCATAACAGTGGACAAATGCTGAAACAGCACTGTACCAACTCTGCTTACCTAACTGTACACGCACCAAGCTTGCTCCCCCGGTGCGTCTGTGGATCAGCCCTTCCCAGTTACATGTGCAAGTCTCTGCACTGTGGCCCCCCTCCACCAGAAAATCAGTGTAAACATTTCCAATACCACATCTCCCACCTAATGCATTTTGCAGGACCTCAGCTCTGGCAATGGGAGCAGTGCTCATTCACAGCAGACTACCGCACACCGTGTTAAAATGTGCCCCACCCCCGTTGGGACCAAACACTGCCCAGAATAGGCAAGAGAGCCTCTGCAGACAACTAGACTGAAGGAAACAGAGGCCAAGACTACAGAATAGCAAATGAAACATACCTAGGAAAATACCCCCTGAAGTGCCAGGCCCTGGGAACAGGAAACACTGCACTGCAGGGCACTACAGGGCCTCTTCTTCTTGAAGCTTCTTCTTGAGCCGACTTTCCCAACAGACACAGACACAGAGAGTTAGACTAAATGAGGAGACAGAAAAATTTGAAAGAACAGGACCAAACCACAGCAAGACACCTAAGCAAACAGATACAATATGCCTGATAGACAATTTAAAGGAATGATCATAAAGATACTCACCCAACTTGAAAAAAGAGTAGAGGACATCAGTAAGGCCCTTAACACAAGAATAAAAAAGAATCAATCAGGGATGAAGAACACAATTAATGAAATTAAAAATTCTGTTGATAGAATAAATAGCAAGCTAGATGAAACAGAACTAATTAATGACCTGGAAGACAGAGTAATGGAAATTAACCAAGCTGAGCAAAGGAGAGGAAAGAAAAAATGCAAATTAAGAATAGTCTCAGGGAACTCAGTGACTCCAACGAGTGTAATAACATTCACATTATAGGGATATCAAAGAGAAAGGGGCAGAAAATTTACTTGAAGAAATAATAGCTAAAAACTCCCTAAGCTACGGAAAAAAACAGATATCCAGATTTAGGAGACACAGAAATCCTCTCCCAAATTCAATCCAGGGAGGTCCAGACCAAGACACATAGTAAATAAAATGGCAAAAAGTAGTGATATAGAAAAAAAAATTAAAGCAGCAAGAGAAAAGAAGATAGTTACTTACAAGGGGAAACCCCATGAAGCTATCAGCAGATTTTTCAGCAGAAGCTCAGCAAGCCAGAAGAGAGTGGTATGATACATTTGAAGTGCTAAAAAGGAAAAGTCTACAGCCAAGAATACTCTATCCAGCAAGGCTAGCATTCAGAATGGAAGGAGAAAGAGTTGCCCAGACATATAAACTAAAGGCATCTGAGACCACTAAACCAACCCTACAAGAAATATTAAAGGGGACTCTTTGAGTGGAAAGGGAACACCATGAGTGAGAATATGAAGGTAAAGAGAAAAACATAAAATCAGTAAAAATAATTATTTCTGTAAAATAAGTCAAGAGAGTCACAAAATAAAGGATGTAAAATATGACACCTTATACTTAAAAGCTGGCAGGGAGAAGAGTAAAGAATAGGTTCAAACTTAACCATCAACTTTATATAGATTGCTGTATGCAGAAGACGTTATATATAAACCTAATGGCAACCACAAATCAAAACCAGTAATAAATATGCAAAGAATAAAGAGAAATGAATCCAAGTATATCACTAAAGAAAACCAGAAAACCATGAAGAGAACAAGAAAGGATCAGAGGAAATCTATAGAAATAATAACAAAAGAAATAACAAAATGGCAAAAAGACATATCTGTCAATAATTATTTTGGATGTAAAAGGGCTAAATGTTGTAATAAAAAGATATAGGGTGACAGGTGGATAAAAAAGCAAGACTCATCTATATGCTTCCTACAACAGACTCATTTCAGACCTAAAGACACCTATAGATTGAAAGTGAGAGGATGGAAAAATATTTGTCATGCAAATTGATATCAAACATAGTCAGGGTGGCAATATTTATGTCAGACAAAAGAGACTTTAAAACAAAGACTATAACAAGGGACAAAGACACTACACAATCATAATGGGGACAATAGAACAAGAGGTTGTAACAATTGTTAATGTTTATGCACCCAACATGAAAGCACCCAAATACATAAAGCATGTATTAACATGCTATTAACAAACATACAGAAAATAATTGATAGTAATAAAACAATAATAGGGACTTTAACAATCCACTTCCATGAACAGAGACATCATCCAAACAGAAAATCAACAAGGAAACAGTGGCCTTGAATGACACAGTAAGCCAGATGGATTTAACAGACATCTTCAGAACATTTCATCCTAAAAGAGCAGAATACACTTTCTTTTCAAGTACACATGGAACATTTTCCAGATTATATCACATATTAGGGCACAAAACAAGTCTCAACTTTGAAGTCATACCATGTATCCTTTCTGACCATAATACTATGACACTACAAATCAACCACAAGAAAAAATATGGAATGAGCACAAATCATGGAGGTCTACTAAACAATAATTTCTTTGGTCAACAAAGAAATCAAAGAAAAATTCAAGAATTATATGGAAACGAATGAAAATGAAAACACAAGTGTCCAAAATCTTTGGGATGAAGCAAAAGTGGTTCTAAGAGGGAAGTTTATAGTAACACAGGCCTACCTTAAGAAGCAAGAAAATTTTCAGATAAACAACCTAACCTTACACCTAAAGTAGCTAGAAAGAATAAACAATACCCAAACCCAGCAAAAGAAAGGAAACAATAAGATTAGAGCAGAAGTAAATTATATAGAAACTAAAAAATAAAAAGAAATAAAAAGAACAGATCAATGACATCAGAAGCTTGTTCTCCAAAAGATGAACTGATAAACCTCTAGCCAGACTCATCAGAAAAAGAGAGAGGGAAAGGTCCCAAATAAACAAAATCACAAATGAAAGAAGGGAAATAACAACCAACACCACAGAAATAAAACAATTGTAACAGAATATTATGAAAACCTATGTGCCAAAAAATTAGAAAATTTAAAAGAGATTCCTAGAAATTCCTAGAAACATATAACCTACTAAAACTAAAGCAGGAAGAAATAGAAAACTCGAACAGACCAATTGCTAGCAATGAAATTGAATCACTAATCAAAAAACTTCCAAAAAAACAGAAGTCCAGACCCAATGGCATCACAGGCAAATTCTACCGAACATTTAAAAGATAATTTAGTACTTATTTTTCTCAAATTATTCCAAAAAATAGAAGAGAAAGGAAAATTTCCAAATTCATTCTGTTAGACCAACATCACTCTGATACCAAAACCTGATAAAAACTCAACAAAAAAGAGTACTATAGGCTAAGAATCTAGATTATTGATTATAGAGATTAAAATATCCTCAACAAAATATTAGCAAAATCATATGATCATTTCAATAGATGCAAAAAAAGCATTTGATAAAGTGCAACTCAATTGAGATAAAAACCCTCTGCAAAATATACCTAGAGGGAACAGACCTCAACATAACATAGGCCATATATGAAAAACCCACAGTTAATATCATACCCAGTGGGGAAAAACTGAGAGCTTTCCCCCTAAGGTCAGGAACCAGACAAGGAAGTCCACTTTCAACAATTTTATCCAACATAGTATTGGAAGCCCTAGCCACAGCAATTAAGCAACATATGGAAATAAAAGGCATCCAAAGTGATAAGGAAGAAGTAAAACTCTCACTATTTGCAGATGACATGATACTGTATATAGAAAACCAAAACCCCATCAAAAAACTATTAGAAGTGGTAAATGCAGTAGTCACAGAATACCAAAAAAAAAAAAAATACAGAAATCTGGTGCATTCCTATATACTAATAATGAAGCAGCAAAAAGTAAAATTAAGAAAAACAATCCCATTTACAACTGCACCAAAAACAATAAAATCTAGGAATAAACTTAACCAAAATGGTGAAAGATCTGTACTCTGAAAGGTATAAACTGATGAAAGAAATTCAAAATGATGGAAATTGAAAGACATTCCATGCTCATGGGTTGGGGGAACAAATATCATTAAAATGTCTATACTACCCAAAGCAATCTGTACATTTGAATGCGACCCTTATCAAAATACCAACAGTATTTTTTTCACAGAATTAGAACAAACAATCCTAAACCTGGTATGGAACCACAAAAAGCATCAAAATGCCTAATGCAATCTTGAAAAAGAAAAACAAATTTGGAGGTATCACAATTCCAGATATTAAGTTATATTACCAAGTGATAATAATTAAAGCAGTATGATACTGCCATAAAAACAGACTCAGAAATCAATTGAATAGAATAGAAAACCCAGAAATAAACCCACAATTATGTGGCTAATTAATTTTTGACAAAGCAGGAAAGGGTATGCCGTGGAAATAAGACAGTCTCTTTAATAAGTGGTGTTGGGAAAACTGGACAGCTAGATGAAAAATAATGAAAACAGACCACTTTCTTTTACCATACACAAAAATAAATTCAAAATGGACTAAAGACCTAAACGTGAGACCTGAAACCATAAAAATCCTTAAAGGGAGCACAGGCAGTAATCTCTCTGACATCAGCCATAACAACATTTTTCTAGATATGTCTCCCGAGGCAAGGGAATAAAAGCAAAAATAAACTATCGAACTACATCAAAATACAAAGCTTTTGCGCAGTGAAAGAAACATTAAGACTAAAAGGCAACTTTTTGAATGGCGGAAGATATTTGTAAATGATATATCCAATAAAGTGTTAGTATCCGAAATATGTGAAGAACTGATACATCTCAACACCCAAAAAAACAACAAAAATCCAATTAAAAAATGGACAGAAGACATGAACAGACATTTCTCCCAAGAACATACAGATGGCCAACAGACACATGAAAAGATGCTCAACACCCCATCATAGAGAAAATGCAAATCAAAACTATAATGTCAGACTACCTAAAATCAAAGTCACAAGAAATAAGAGTTGGCAAGGGGATGGACATAGTGGAACCCTCTTGCACTGTCGCTGGAAATACAAACTGGTGCAGCCACTGTAGAAAACAGTATGGAGATTCCTCAGAAAGTTAAAAATAGAACTAACCTACAATCCATTCATTAAACTACTGGGTATTTACTCAAGAAGTACAAAACGCTAATTCCGGAAGACACATGCACCCTTATGTTTACTGCAGTATTATTTACAATAGCCAAACAAAGCATCCCAAGTATCCATTGATAGATGAATGGATAAAGAAGATATGATACATATAAACAATGGAATATTATGCAGCCATAAAAAAAGAATTAAATCCTACCATATGCAACAACATGGATAAAGCTAAAGAGCATAATGCTAGGCAAAATAAGCCAGTCAGAGAAGAACAAATTCCATATGATGTATCTTACTTATATTTGGAATTTAAGAAACAAAACAGATGAGCAAAGGAAAAAAGGAAAAAAAAAACAGAGAGAGACTAACAAGAAACAGACTTTTAACTATATAGATCAAACCAAGGGTTAGCAGATGGGAGGTGGGTGGAGGGATGGGTGAAAAGGTGATGGGGATTAAAATGTACACTTATCAGGATGAAAAATTAAGTAAAATAGTTTTTAATAATAACAAAAGATCTGAAAATACTTTCTGGTGAAATCCTAATGGCAAACATTATAGAGTGTAGAAAAGAAAACTACAAAATGATGCTGGGAATGTTTGTTCAAATATGGTGATGCAAAAAGCTAAGAATATGGAATTCTTTATACTCTTTCCTATATTTCGTTTTCCTTACTTTCTCAATTCTTTTCCTTGAGTTCATTTCTATTCCTTTGTATTTTTCCCACATTTTCCTTTTAATGTCTAATTGTCCTTTCTCTTGATTTTCTCACCCCCATCTTAATTTCCATCTTTTCTCTCCTTTCCGAGAATTCTATCCTTCAGATAGAAAATAATTGAACAGTACATTATTTTCCACTGTCTTCATTATTTGTGTCTTTCCTACCAGCATTGTAGGACTTTTGTCATTTCATATGAGATACCAGCAAAAGCACATTCATTTGTACTTACAGAAGGGTATTGTTCACTATCCCTTGCATTTGTGGCAAAGGTCTCCCATTAATAATTCTGACTTCACTTGGTACCAACAGCTTGGTAAGCAGTGTGCAGTGACATTTCAAACATATTTAGAATTGATAGCAATTGTAGAAATGAAAACAGTTCTCCTGTGCTCATTCTATTTATTTTTCTTAGACAAGAACCTAACTGAAACAGAGATGATGAGTCACTGAAAGTTCATTTTTTTTCTTTTAGTGAGCAGAAATATTAATACAATTCAAGCAAATATAATTTTAGAAAAGCATTAAAAATTTTGTAATATTTTAGTGTAATAATTTTCAAACATCTTACTTTTTGAAAAGAGAAATCATAAACAATATTACATACAGTATCCCATAATAACTTCAAAATATATCCTATAGTAAAATTGACCTGTTATGATACACACTGAGATGGTATGTGTAAAAGCTTGGTGATTAATTGCTAGACCCCATATGAAACATTGTGTCATTATGATTCCTGACCATGTCACCTACTACCTACATAACTTTGGGTGAGGCATTAATATCTCTTTTTCTTATGTAAAAATATGGGCAATAGTACTCTCCTTATAGACTTGTTGGGACAATTAAATAATATGTGTAAAGCGCTGAAAACTGTGTATGTCAAATAAATAGTAATGACTCATTAAAAGTTTGCCATTATTGTTTGCCATTATTTGCTAACACTTTAACACGTTCATGTTCATAGATGACCAAGAAAGAGATTTCAGAGTCTTATCCATGATATATCTCTTCTCTCTCTCTCTTTGGATAAACATCAATAAAGGCAAACTGACTAATGATCTGGTTAATTAAATGAAAGCTAAGTCAAATTGTATAGTCCATTTTTTTTTAAATATGGAATGCTTCACGCATTTGTGTGTCATGCTTATACAGGGGCCATGCTAATCGAATCTGTATCATTCCAATTTTAGTAGATGTGCTGCGTAAGTGAGCACTGTGTGACCCAATTTCTATTGATGAATACTGGTACATAAACAGCAGCATATTAGTCATATATATTAAACAAAAAAAATATTTTTCAAAGTCTGCAGAATCTGAGCACTTTATTTTCCTCTCAAAGTGGTGCTGTCTAAAACTTTATGAAGTCAACTTAAAATGGGTTCTCCTAGGGGTGCCTGGGTGGCTCAGTTTGTTGGGCGTCTGACTTCAGCTCAGTTCATGATCTCACTGTTTGTGAGCCCCAGCCTCACATCGGGCTCTGTGCTGACAGCTCAAAGCCTGGAGCCTGCTTCGGATTCTGTGTCTCCCTCTCTCTCTGCTCCTCCCCTGCTCACACACTGTCTCTCCCTCAAAAATAAATAAAGATATTTTTTTAAATTAAAAACAAATGAGTTCTCCTATACCATTGTCATCTTCCTGCTTTGCCAACTGTGGATTGCCAAAATGCAAAGATGACTTTAAGATTGCTTAACAAATTAAGCTAATTTTATTTTTTAATGTTTGCTTTATTTATTTTGAGAGAGAGAGAGAGAGAGAGAGAGAGAGAGAGAGATAAGTGAGAATAGGGGAGGGGCAGAGAGAGAGATTCCCAAGCAGGCTCTGCAGCTGTCTGTACAGAGCCCAAAGTAGGACTCGAACTCGTTAACTGTGAGGTCATGACCTGAGCTGAAACCAAGAGTCAGACACTTAACTGACTAAACCACTCAGGCCCCCTAATTTAAAATCAGATTTATTAAACTTATATAATATTTTACTTAATCCTTTAAAAATAAAGTAGGGATTAGGTTAAGGATTAATTTTCCAAGCTGTTAGTGTTATTGCTGGAGTTTAAATGCCTGAATCTGACTTATTTATCATTCTGTTCTACAATTCCAACTTGACTATGAATTGTTTGACTTTGAAAATCAGCAGACCGTAGAAAACTAAGATCACTAAGGTGTTACCTGTTCTATTTTTGAGGATTACCGGATTACATTGGGAAGGAATGCATCTCAGCTTCTTACAGCAGCATTAAATGTGTCATTTACAAAAATTATTTATTTCCAAAAGTAGCACAGTGTGGCTAGGCCCTAATACCGCTATTTAATTATTCCACCTTATCGCCAGAATAATCACTCGACTGGACCCAACTCTGAAAGCACTATCTGTTAGGTAGATTTTTTAAAAGTTTCTTTTAAGAAGTAAGGATCACAAACTGTCCAGTCCATTCAAATGGACAGTCACACTATTTCCAACCTGGCTCTCCAATCTCTCTTCCTCTTCCCTACCCTTCCTCAAACCCCTCCATCATCTCTTTCTCTGGAAGCCCTGTTTCTTAACACCTTCTACTCTCAAGAATGACTCTCTCTACTTTGAGATGAAATGCTTTCTCTCCCATCCTCTCCAAACTAAATTCTTCCCAGCACCTCTCAGGTGTGTGTGGTGTGTGTGTGTGTGTGTGTGTATACACACACACACACACACACACACCACACATCTCAGAAATATATCCTTCGCAGAAGAGTGGGAAGGAGAAAAAGAGGATTGAGGGGTGGAAATAAGGTGTGTGTGTGTGTGCTTACCCACGCATACACACACCATGTAAACTTGCCCCAGAGCAGTTTTTGAGAGTTTCTTCTCTTAAAAGGAGATTTTTAAAAATCCTCTGGTTAAATATCTATACACTCTCAAGTTAATAAGTTGGATAAATCAAGGAGGTCAAAGAAAGGAGAAAGGAGAAAATAAAATCTGTGTATTTTGCCAAAAAAAAAATACTAATCTCTTACACAGTTTCAAAATTTCTGTCTTTTGTGGACTCATATTTATAGCTAAGTAGTAAAAGAAGTGACTAAGCAAATAATAGAGGAGGAAATTGATACTTTCATATAGAAAACATAGAATAATCATGAAGAAGGCAAAGCAAAAACAAAATGCCAGACTGATGGAGAAGAGCTAACTTGCTTATAATAATCATCATAATAGCCACGAGTTTTTTTAAAAAACTGATTTTGTGGAGACACCTACTCTTTTCAAACTACTTTATATATGACCTTCAATTACACCTGCTTTTGCAATGTGGATTAAAGAATGACACTTTTCACCTTGGAATTCCTCATATCCCTCAATACCTTTCCTCATTTGAGAGACTATAAAAAAATCCATTTTCCGTTTATTAGTTGATTTTTCCATGACACAAACTAAAGCTAAATTTTCCAGGCAAGTTCATAAGTAAAAATAAGAAGGTGATGAATACAATGTAACAATTTGGGACATTTCTGTCAAGAGTGGCCACTTATTTTTAAACTGTATTATGTTCTTAATCACACTGCAGTTTCTGTGATTTCTTCTCTTCTTTCTTCCCAGTTTTAGTTTATCTCTAAAAAATGTAGATGTTTTTATCACCTTTAGTAAATTCACTTAATTCAATGTTTCATGTAAACTAAGAATTTTAATTCTTATTAAATGAAAGGAGTTCTCTTGGAGTCAAAATCATAAAATAATCATATGCTTCATAAAGAAATTTATGCTGGGGCGCCTGGGTGGCGCAGTCGGTTAAGCGTCCGACTTCAGCCAGGTCACGATCTCGCGGTCCGTGAGTTCGAGCCCCGCGTCGGCTCTGGGCTGATGGCTCAGAGCCTGGAGCCTGTTTCCGATTCTGTGTCTCCCTCTCTCTCTGCCCCTCCCCCGTTCATGCTCTGTCTCTCTCTGTCCCCAAAATAAATAAACGTTGGAAAAAAAAAAAAAAAAGAAATTTATGCTATCATAAAAAGAGTAATACAGATCTATATCATATATGAGGAAAAACTTAAAGTAACTCCATTTTCTTCCTAGTCATTTTTTTTACACTATTGTTCTAGTTTGTATTCTGCCCATGAAATAAGGAAAAGTGGTATTCTATAGAAAAGCAATAATATCTCTTTAGAATATGGGAGAATAAGGGGTGCCTGGGTAGCTCTGTTGGTTAAGCATTCAACTTTGGCTCAGGTCCTGACTTGAGGTTCCTGAGTTCAAGCCCCGCATCAGGGGTCTGGACTTCCAGCTTGGAACCTGGGGACTGCTTCGGATTCTGTGTCTCCCTGTCTCTCTGCCCATTCCCCACTCCTGCACATGCTCTCTCTCACCCCACCCCTCTCTTTCTCTCTCTTAGATAAATAAACATAAATAAAAAAAATAGAATATGAGAGAATGATATGATGATGTATGCTATTACAAAAAAAGAATAAGAAAAGTCTATCTGTAAATACATGAAGGTATTTTTGATTTATACTGGTAAGTAGGAAAAATGCAGAATATGTTGCTGATTGCATATAAAGGGAAAATATATATATACACATGGGTGTCAGTATATTCTTACATTATCTCTAAAGATTTGGTAGGTTTTTTTGCTTTGGGGAAGGGTGCTAGATAGGTTCCAGATATGGACAGAAGGAAGAGATAGTCTTCATTGTATATATTTTTGTATTTAAAAAATTTTTTAATCAAGTGCACATATTTCCTTTTGAAAAATAAACATTTATAAAGAAGATTTCTGTCCCTATACAGAGAAGGGTTGGCACTCAGTATTTTTAAGATCCAGTGCTAATTTTATTGCCTAGCTAGATTTGGGACAGATCCAAGAGTTTTACAAACTCTCAGAAAGTTCTATTTGTTGTAAGACCATAAATTATATATTTTTTTACAACACAAGCACTAACATTCCTATGTAATATGTAACCTGAATGAGAAATTGCTTTCATGATGTATTAAGCTATACATCATCAGGGCTAGCTGTCACTCTGATGATGTATTGGTGCAATAAATCCAAGGTGTGGACACATTGAAAAAAGTATTACTCAAAAGAGAATGGTCTCCAAGTTAAAAACTGATCCAACATAAAATTCAAAGAGAAAACTATAGAGAAACAATTTATCTGTTGCCAAGAATTGATATGCAAGCAAAGATGTCTTCTCCCGCACTTCCGTTTTGAACATCACAACTGTAGCAGGCTCCGGGGAAATCAAAAACAATGTGCCCCTTTTTCCAGTATCCAGATTGATCCTGGCAATAACTGGTTAAAAGCACACCCAAGGCGACCTCAGAGGAGAAAAGAATGTGCAAAGAGCATCAAAGTTTTAAAAGTGGCACAGGAACGGAAAAAACACGTGGGCATGGGAAGCAGTTCATTAGATGGTCCACGTATCATGTAGGTAAGAATTTGTCCTGAAAGCTGAAGAGCTGGAAAACTGCATTGGAATGCAGAACCCAACTCAAGAACACAGCAGAGAATGGGGAACATGAAGTACACGTCACCAGACAATTAAGAAACAGATTAGGAAGTTCTCTCTGGATTAGAAACTGACATAGGTGAAGGAATTTCATAGGCTGATTCAGAATTTTGCCATTTATTAAAATATGACCTTGGCAATTTTGAAATAAGGTCTTGGCATTCAGAGTAGAGAAATTGGGGATAGAGATGGAAAATGCTCAGTTTTATCCATTACAAGTCACCAAAGAAAGTTTCTGTACAAATTTTTCTTTCAGTGACTAACTTCATTAAGCAAATACAGAATGGGATCTTTTAGATGGCACCCCCCTCATGAGCAATGGGAACACTGCCCAGTTAATTCATTCAGTAAGTATTAGACATTGTCCATTGCATTTCAGGTACTGCGACCAGCCCTATGGACACAAAAGTGAACAAAACACAGTAACACTTTGCTTTTGCTCACACTTTGTCTGCCTTTTATATCCTTTACCTAATGACATCCACTTAGTCTTTCAATGGTACCTCATGTTTCATGTGCCTTCAGGTAATCAGCCATACCCATAACATCCCATGATATGATACCCCTCTTCTGAATTTCATTGAATTTCAGAATTGGATGAGACATTCTAATCCAGTTCAACATTTTCAATTTAGAAATGAGAAAGCTATGCCTACAAGGATCAAGTGCCCTATATACGCTTAGGGAAACACAGTTATCAAGTTATACATGTAATACATGAATGAGGTCTTCATTTTCAAGAGTTCTACTTCATTATACCTGCATATTTTCACGTCTACACCACTTATGTGGCATATACCCTCTTGTTTGTTTGTTTGTACTTTTGTGTGTATAACTTAGGCTATTCCCAATTAAGGAGAATATTTTTGAGTCTAAAGACGATATGTAATTTGTCCATGGATATCTGTCCCCCTTCTAGCTCAGGCCCTCACGGTCTTTCTGACACAGGGACGTGACTGAAAATGTTCCTTTATTCAACTTTCCTAAATTGCTAAGTTCTAAGAGAGGAGCCATGGTCACCATGCCAAATGGTGCTCTCCTGTGGCCCTAGTGATGCCACTTTTTTTTTAAATAAATTGAGAGTCCTCTTCTAACATCACATTATGAAAGGAGTTTAATCTATGTTTGGAATTGTGGTAAAGAGCATTCGAAGGGAAGGCAGTGAGCTCCAGGAAAGAACTAACAGTTCAACTATTTAAGCTGCCCAGTTCTTTCAGATGGATTTCTTTTGATCTAGGGGAAAAAAAATCTTGGATATGATTTAACAAACACACTTAATAAAATGGCCCCTGAAAATCCTAATGCTGAAGTGTGTGAGCTAGGAAAGTAAGCGAGTGGCCCAGGCAGCCCAGTGGCAACAGATAGGAAAGCCTTTGGCTGTAAGAATGGTGTTGCAAAGGACTAAGCTCTTGTAATAAACTCTGGCTAATGAAATTGACGCTATTGCATCAATTTCTGCAGGATTATTTTGAAGATATAAACGTAATACAAATATGTTACTTTTAGACATAGGAAACACTTTCCACTCTTCCCCTCTTCCAGGTTTCCTTTGAAAATCCAATTATACAGGAATGCAGTTTTAATTGTAATATTGATTTTACTTCTTTGCTAGGGCGTGGGACTAATTCAATTAGTTCTAACTATGGGCATAGGGTGGACAGACTAATCTTTCAGGATGTGGGCCCTACTAACTTCATACCACGTTCCTTCATGTGCAAGTCAGAGAGGAACATGAAGGCCGGAGGTGGTGCAGATATTTAAGAAAGGAAAATGAGGTAGAAGCTGTGATAGTCTGTTAAAGAACTGGAGAGTTTGACAGTGGCTTTTCAAATGTAAAATTGTGCGAATCAGATTTTAGGTCACCTTTGCAATTAGCAGCCACAGCAGGATTGAGAGAACTCTCACGGAAGCAAGAGGAAGACCAATGAAACAGAAATGAAGAAGAAATAATGTTAAGTGGCAACTACTTTCCTATTAAAAAAAATCAAGTAAGTGGCTTTAATAATTTATATAAAGATGTTTTCAAGCAGGATGTTTTGTGGAAATAAGAGGTGGTATATGTCAGAGTAAATTGTACTAGACTGTTAAATAGCCAGAGAAGATTTTACTCATGGCTGTTGTAATAGGAGAGAAATACCAGAACTCCGATTACAACTCCATTGGAACAAAGGGCAGAATGGGAAGGTTTTAGGCCATCTGTGTTTGCTAATTGGCTTACCCAAAGGAAGAGTAAACTTCCTTGTATCTTCCTGACAGGAGAGAGTTTTACAGCTTGAAGCAAAGTGCCCACAGAAGTCAGGCTCTTCCTCTCCCACAGAGGCTGGGAGACAGAGGCCTACCTCATCTTCCTCGATGATTATATTTCAAAATGATGTCTCCCAAGTCATTGAGAAAGACCATCCTGGGAGCAGAACTGGCAAGAGGCTTTCAAAAACGTTTATATCTCAGAGATACAGAGAGAAAATTTACAAGGACGAGTTTCTTAAAGTAAATACTCAAAGGAAAGGGAAGTTAGGGGCCCAGAGTCAGGCGGAGCCTGTCTAAAGTTTGGTCAAGCTCAGGGAAGAACCTCTTGGTCACTTCTTTGGAACAAAGTGAGGTGTTCCTCTGAATACAAAAATACAGGGCCCTTGCACTCCAACTGAAAAAAAAAAGCGTGAAAAATACTAACATTTGAAGAGCTTATTTGTGCATAACTTCATCTTTGTTCACATTTACATCTCATCTATCCCTTTAGAAAAATGTAGCCACCTCTGGTCTAAGTTGTTCTGTTTGGAGGCCAAGATCAGTATAAGCTGCATCTGTGCCACTTACTGGCTATAAGCCTTTAAAAAATAACAGTCACTCTCTTTCTTGAATTTTATTATCTCATCTACAAAATGAAAGACTTCTTTCTTTTTTTTTTTTTGTTTATTTTGAGAGAGAGTGCGCATGCTCACACATGCACACACACCAGGGAGGGGCAGAGAGAGACAGAGAGGGAGAAAGAGAATCCCAAGCAGGCTCTGCACGGCCAGCATAGAG
The DNA here is from genome assembly GCF_007474595.2 of Lynx canadensis. Classification (NCBI taxonomy): domain Eukaryota; kingdom Metazoa; phylum Chordata; class Mammalia; order Carnivora; family Felidae; genus Lynx; species Lynx canadensis. Next base: position 48,866,259 of record NC_044315.2, read on the forward strand.
CCCGATGCAGGGCTCAAATTCATGAACCTTGAGATCATGACCTGAACCAAAATCAAGAGCCAGGGCATAACAGACTGAGCCACCCAGGCACCCAAGTCTTATTTCTTATATACATTCACTGTAGCCAAATTATTCAACTTCTATAAATTTATAATAGCCATTTACATTTTATTTTCACCTTATTACCAACACCCTTGCTAAACTCTGTATTTTAAATATGTACATATTTAAATATATAATATAATATTATTATATTATTATATATTACATTATTATGTTATATTATTATAATTAATATGTATTAATATAGATGTATTATATATTTACATAATATACAAAGTGTAATATAATAATATACTAAATTATATATATATAATTTCTATTGATTCCATTGGATTGTTTTCACTATAAAGTCATTTTCTCACTTAATAATGATAGTTTTGGTCCTTGCTTTTCAATTAGTACCCATCACTTTTCTTTATTACACTGGATCTTGCCTCCAGCTCATTGTTCAATTTTGTCCTATTCCAGATTTTATGAAAATTTGTCTATAGTATCACCTTTACTCATTATGTTAGGGTTTGATTTGAGACTTATATTACAGGTTTTCTCTGAAGGAGTAATTTATTATTTTCTGATTTAGATTTGCTAGCCTAAGGAGGGAATGTGAGGTCATCTGACTCCTCATCATGCTCTAACAAGATTTTTCCTGGCTAGTCTGCAGCAGTCTGGGTTTCTTTCCTTACCAAAGTGCCTCTAAAACACCAATCCCCCAAGTCATTGTTCTGAGGAAACTTCTGGGGCTTCATCTCTCCTTACTGCCAATTTAGCAACTACATAAACATCTCTGCCCTTTGTAGTACTGAATTACCTCTAAAAATACTTGAAGAGTGGATATAAGAAAAGCATTAGTCATGACTTGGGGAAGAGAGCAGGGGACTAGGACAGCTTTAGAAAGCGCTTTTAGTAAGGGAAGTAGGTTCTGAAGTAAGCATCCAAAGTTACAGTGACTGAATGGCAATTCTCTACCTTCTTTTCTTAGATGACCATAATACTTTGTCTCCTCACTAGCTCATTTTTACTTTGAGGAGTGGAAATTCCTATTCAGGTATGGAAAATTACTGTCCACTGAGACACTGCTTCCTTTGGTATGTTTCCCTGATTTCAGCAATCCAATGGGAAATGTAGGAATGCCAAACACTCATTGTTAGCTTTCTCTAATGAAACCAGAACACTCAGCATTTTATATGTGTATATTTAGTATTCATATATATTAATTATTTTCATCCATTACAATTCTGTGTTTTTGAGATTTGAGAGTTCTCTGTTGAAGATGAATGAACATTCTATTTTTTTTTCCGTTTCTCTCGTTCTCTAATCTATAACCCCATGATTTTCTATTTCACACCAAATATGTACAATTCTTCCTTAGCAGAGCTTCTCCGAGATTATTATCAATGCTATTGTGGTGTAAGTCTGTGAGATTGGACTTTCTTACTGTCATTTTTCAAAGTGCTGCTGACTGTGCTGTCTAAGGAATAGTAACTCACAAATTACTTCTGTGTCTGAAGATAGAAAAAATGTTAAGTCAATTTCTTGAATTAATTAAGAGATAACATTGATATAGGAATGGGCTAGTGCCACAAATAATTATCACTTGAAATTACACAGTCAAAAAGGCCAATTAAGGAACCAAATATAGCTAATGAGAAAATTTAATTGATAATTTTTCAAGCTGCTGGCCTGGTCCTGATTTTTTTTCTAGAGTTCAGCAACAATAACAACAGCAAAACAACAACAAAAGGCTGCAGAGGCTCAGCTGATTTATGAAAGCAAGATCCTTCTGGATTTCAGTTGAAATTTATTTTGCTTTTAGCTACATAAACACATAACTTATTCAACTATATATATATAAATATATATATATATTTATATACATATATTTATATATAAATATATATATATTATATACATATATTTATATATGTATACATATATTTATATATATTTATATATATATATTTACTTTATTGTTAATTACTTTCCCAAGGGAGTATAATTTCCTGTACTCTTTCCCAATTCAAAGGAGAAGAGATTTGTCTATACTTTAAACCTCCTACTTAAAAAAAATAAATTCAAATTCACCATGAAGGTCTTCTCCTCCAAATTATCTTTTTGGTAGCATTGCAGGCTATATCCTCTGATTGACCTTCCTGAAGAAAACGTGTAAAAATTCCAGGGAAAATATTAGAATGAACTTTTGTAATTTAATTGCTAAGCAGGCAATATAGTAAGGTGTCTTTTAGCCAAAACCAATATGAGATCATGATCCAAGAGAAATAAGAGAATTTTTCAAGCTGGTTTTCATTGTGAGGGCATTTTCCAATGACCTATAGCTTTGAGTTTGTTTTTAAAGCTCTAGAGAGCGCAAATAGAAGAAAACCTAGAGTTTATTCAGTATATGGTGAATAAGAGAAAATACAGGCTTAAAATCTCACTGAGGGAGCTGGAAATAACCCTGTTCTTCCCATACTTGGAGATAGTTAGAAGAAGCAAACAAGGACAAGGAGGAAAAAGAAGAAAGAGAAAAAAGAGAAGAGGAGGAAAGAAAAAGTGCACATCTCAAAAAAAAAATCTATTTTTAGAATTCTCACTCTTAATCTAGGCCATATAAGGGTTTGCAGCCTAATTTAAGCACGTTACTTAAACTAAAGTGATTTGAAATGAAAAGCTTATTCAAAAGAAGTACTAGACTGATGGTGCCCATAGGAATCTGGCAGAAGAAAACACAAATCTTTTTTGAAGGAATCCACAGTACTCACTACATATCTGGACAAAATCAGTTCACAGGATAGACACTATAAATGCAGCAGAAAACAAGGCATCATGAGTCAAAACAGGTAGAAACAAGCTAATACCAGACCAGATCACCAAAGACTTCAGGTATGGGAATTACCAGATTTAGAATGTTTTGAAAAGAACATTTATTGAAAGAAATAAAAATGGAGGGGTGCCTGGATGGCTTAGTCAGTTAAGGAACCAACTTTGGCTCAGGTCAAGATCTCACCGTTGGTGGGTTCGAGCCCCTCTCTTTGGGCTCAGTGCTGACAGTTCAGAGCCTGGAGCCTGCTTTGGATTCTGTGTCTCCCTCTGTCTCTGCCCCTCCCCCACTCCTCGCACTCTGTCTCTGTCTCTCTCAAAAATAAATAAACATTAAAAAAATATTTTAATTAAAAAGTAAAATGGAAAACGAAAGTCAAATAATGGAGAAAGAGACCGTAAAAATGTTTGGCCAAAACATTTTTGAAATGTTCGGATAAAAAAATGTCTGTAGATTTGGCAGGAAGATGGCAGCGTAGGAGGACGCTGGGCTCACCGCGCGTCCTGCTGATCACTTAGATTCCACCTACACCTGCCTAAATAACCCAGAAAACCGCCAGAGGATTAGCAGAACGGAGTCACCGGACCCAAGCGCAGACGAGAGGCCCACGGAAGAGGGTAGGAAGGGCGGCGAGGCGGTGCGCGCTCCACGGACTGGCGGGAGGGAGCCGGGGCGGAGGGGCGGCTCGCCGGCCAAGCAGAGCCCCCGAGTCCGGCTTGCAAAAGCGGAGGGGCCTGACGGACTGTGTTCCGACAGCAAGCGCGACTTAGCGTCTGGGAGGTCATAAGTTAACAGCTCTGCTCCGAAAGCGGGAAGGCTGGAGGACAAAAGGAGGGTGAGCTGCGGAGCCCCCGGACCACAGAGCTCAGTTTGGCGGGGAACAAAGGCGCTCGCCAGCGCCATCTCCCCCGCCCATCCCCCAGCCAAAATCCCAAAGGGAACCGGTTCCGGCCAGGGAAATTGCTCGCTCCGCGCAAACACCCAACTCTGTGCTTCTGCGGAGCCAAACCTCCGGCAGCGGATCTGACTCCCTCCGGCTGCCACAGGGCCCCTCCTGAAGTGGATCACCTAAGGAGAAGCAAGCTAAGCCTGCCCCCCCTCCCGCCGTGCACCTTGCCTTCCCACCCCAGCTAATACGCCAGATCCCCAGCATCACAAGCCTGGCAGTGTGCAAGTAGCCCAGACAGGCCACGCCACCCCACAGTGAATCCCGCCCCTAGGAGAGGGGAAGAGAAGGCACACACCAGTCTGACTGTGGCCCCAGCGGTGGGCTGGGGGCAGACATCAGGACTGACTGCGGCCCCGCCCACCAACTCCAGTTATACACCACAGCACAGGGGAAGTGCCCTGCAGGTCCTCACCACACCAGGGACTATCCAAAATGACCAAGCGGAAGAATTCCCCTCAGAAGAATCTCCAGGAAATAACAACAGCTAATGAGCTGATCAAAAAGGATTTAAATAATATAACAGAAAGTGAATTTAGAATAATAGTCATAAAATTAATCGCTGGGCTGGAAAACAGTATACAGGACAGCAGAGAATCTCTTGCTACAGAGATCAAGGGACTAAGGAACAGTCACGAGGAGCTGAAAAAACGCTTTAAAGGAAATGCAAAACAAAATGCAAACCACCACAGCTCAGATGGAAGAGGCAGAGGAGAGAATAGGTGAACTAGAAGATAAAGTTATGGAAAAAGAGGAAGCTGAGAAAAAGAGAGATAAAAAAATCCAGGAGTATGAGGGGAAAATTAGAGAACTAAGTGATACACTAAAAAGAAATAATATACGCATAATTGGTATTCCAGAGGAGGAAGAGAGAGGGAAAGGTGCTGAAGGGGTACTTGAAGAAATAATAGCTGAGAACTTCCCTGAACTGGGGAAGGAAAAAGGCATTGAAATCCAAGAGGCACAGAGAACTCCCTTCAGACGTAACTTGAATCGATCTTCTGCACGACATATCATAGTGAAACTGGCAAAATACAAGGATAAAGAGAAAATTCTGAAAGCAGCAAGGGGTAAACGTGCCCTCACATATAAAGGGAGACCTATAAGACTCGTGACTGATCTCTCTTTTGAAACCTGGCAGGCCAGAAAGAATTGGCACGAGATTTTCAGGGTGCTAGACAGCAAAAATATGCAGCCGAGAATCCTTTATCCAGCAAGTCTGTCATTTAGAATAGAAGGAGAGATAAAGGTCTTCCCAAACAAACAAAAACTGAAGGAATTTGTCACCACTAAACCAGCCCTACAAGAGATCCTAAGGGGGACCCTGTGAGACAAAGTACCAGAGACATCACTACAAGCATAAAACATACAGACATCACAATGACTCTAAACCCGTATCTTTCTATAATAACACTGAATGTAAACGGATTAAATGCGCCAACCAAAAGACATAGGGTATCAGAATGGATAAAAAACAAGACCCATCTATTTGCTGTCTACAAGAGACTCATTTTAGACCTGAGGACACCTTTAGATTCAGAGTGAGGGGATGGAGAACTATTTATCATGCTACTGGAAGCCAAAAGAAAGCTGGAGTAGCCATACTTATATCAGACAAACTAGACTTTAAATTAAAGGCTGTAACAAGAGATGAAGAAGGACATTATATAATAGTTACAGGGTCTATCCATCAGGAAGAGCTAACAATTATAAATGTCTATGCGCCGAATACCGGAGCCCCCAAGTATATAAAACAATTACTCATAAACAGAAGCAACCTTATTGATAAGAATGTGGTAATTGCAGGGGACTTTAACACCCCACTTACAGAAATGGATAGATCATCTAGACACACGGTCAATAAAGAAACAAGGGCCCTGAATGAGACATTGGATCAGATGGACTTGACAGATATATTTAGAACTCTGCATCCCAAAGCAACAGAATATACTTTCTTCTCGAGTGCACATGGAACATTCTCCAAGATAGATCATATACTGGGTCACAAAACAGCCCTTCATAAGTTTACAAGAATTGAAATTATACCATGCATACCTTCAGACCACAATGCTATGAAGCTTGAAATCAACCACAGGAAAAAGTCTGGAAAACCTCCAAAAGCGTGGAGGTTAAAGAACACCCTACTAACAAATGAGTGGGTCAACCAGGCAATTAGAGAAGAAATCAAAAAATATATGGAAACAAACGAAAATGAAAATACAACAATCCAAACGCTTTGGGACGCAGCGAAGGCAGTCCTGAGAGGAAAATACATTGCAATCCAGGCCTATCTCCAGAAACAAGAAAAATCCCAAATACAAAATCTAACAGCACACCTAAAGGAAATAGAAGCAGAACAGCAAAGGCAGCCTAAACCCAGCAGAAGAAGAGAAATAATAAAGATCAGAGCAGAAATAAACAATATAGAATCTAAAAAAACTGTAGAGCAGATCAACGAAACCAAGAGTTGGTTTTTTGAAAAAATAAACAAAATTGACAAACCTCTAGCCAGGCTTCTCAAAAAGAAAAGGGAGATGACCCAAATAGATAAAATCATGAATGAAAATGGAATGATTACAACCAATCCCTCAGAGATACAAACAATTATCAGGGAATACTATGAAAAATTATATGCCAACAAATTGGACAACCTGGAAGAAATGGACACATTCCTGAACACCCACACGCTTCCAAAACTCAATCAGGAGGAAATAGAAAGCTTGAGCAGACCCATAACCAGCGAAGAAATTGAATCGGTTATCAAAAATCTCCCAACAAATAAGAGTCCAGGACCAGATGGCTTCCCAGGGGAGTTCTACCAGACATTTAAAGCAGAGATAATACCTATCCTTCTCAAGCTATTCCAAGAAATAGAAAGGGAAGGAAAACTTCCAGACTCATTCTATGAAGCCAGTATTACTTTGATTCCTAAACCAGACAGAGACCCAGTAAAAAAAGAGAACTACAGGCCAATATCCCTGATGAATATGGATGCAAAAATTCTCAATAAGATACTAGCAAATCGAATTCAACAGCATATAAAAAGAATTATTCACCATGATCAAGTGGGATTCATTCCTGGGATGCAGGGCTGGTTCAACATTCGCAAATCAATCAACGTGATACATCACATTAACAAAAAAAAAAGAGAAGAACCATATGATCCTGTCAATCGATGCAGAAAAGGCCTTTGACAAAATCCAGCACCCTTTCTTAATAAAAACCCTTGAGAAAGTCGGGATAGAAGGAACATACTTAAAGGTCATAAAAGCCATTTATGAAAAGCCCACAGCTAACATCATCCTCAATGGGGAAAAACTGAGAGCTTTTTCCCTGAGATCAGGAACACGACAGGGATGCCCACTCTCACCGCTGTTGTTTAACATAGTGCTGGAAGTTCTAGCATCAGCAATCAGACAACAAAAGGAAATCAAAGGCATCAAAATTGGCAAAGATGAAGTCAAGCTTTCGCTTTTTGCAGATGACATGATATTATACATGGAAAATCCGATAGACTCCACCAAAAGTCTGCTAGAACTGATACATGAATTCAGCAAAGTTGCAGGATACAAAATCAATGTACAGAAATCAGTTGCATTCTTATACACTAACAATGAAGCAACAGAAAGACAAATAAAGAAAATGATCCCATTCACAATTGCACCAAGAAGCATATAATACCTAGGAATAAATCTAACCAAAGATGTAAAGGATCTGTATGCTGAAAACTATAGAAAGCTTATGAAGGTAATTGAAGAAGACTTAAAGAAATGGAAAGACATTCCCTGCTCATGGATTGGAAAAATAAATATTGTCAAAATGTCAATACTACCCAAAGCTATCTACACATTCAATGCAATCCCAATCAAAATTGCACCAGCATTCTTCTCGAAATTAGAACAAGCAATCCTAAAATTCATATGGAACCACAAAAGGCGCCGAATAGCCAAAGGAATTTTGAAGAAGAAGACCAAAGCAGGAGGCATCACAATCCCAGACTTTAGCCTCTACTACAAAGCTGTCATCATCAAGACAGCATGGTATTGGCACAAAAACAGACACACAGACCAATGGAATAGAATAGAAACCCCAGAACTAGACCCACAAACGTATGGCCAACTAATCTTTGACAAAGCAGGAAAGAACATCCAATGGAAAAAAAGACAGCCTCTTTAACAAATGGTGCTGGGAGAACTGGACAGCAACATGCAGAAGGTTGAAACTAGACCACTTTCTCACACCATTTACAAAAATAAACTCAAAATGGATAAAGGACCTAAATGTGAGACAGGAAACCATCAAAACCTTAGAGGAGAAAGCAGGAAAAGACCTCTCTGACCTCAGTCGTAGCAATCTCTTACTCGACACATCCCCAAAGGCAAGGGAATTAAAAGCAAAAGTGAATTACTGGGACCTTATGAAGATAAAAAGCTTCTGCACAGCAAAGGAAACAACCAACAAAACTAAAAGGCAACCAACGGAATGGGAAAAGATATTTGCAAATGACATATCGGACAAAGGGCTAGTATCTAAAATCTATAAAGAGCTCACCAAACTCCACACCCGAAAAACAAATAACCCAGTGAAGAAATGGGCAGAAAACATGAATAGACACTTCTCTAAAGAAGACATCCAGATGGCCAACAGGCACATGAAAAGATGTTCAGCGTCGCTCCTTATCAGGGAAATACAAATCAAAACCACACTCAGGTATCACCTCACACCAGTCAGAGTGGCCAAAATGAACAAATCAGGAGACTATAGATGCTGGAGAGGATGTGGAGAAACGGGAACCCTCTTGCACTGTTGGTGGGAATGCAAATTGGTGCAGCCGCTCTGGAAAGCAGTGTGGAGGTTCCTCAGAAAATTAAAAATAGACCTACCGTATGACCCAGCAATAGCACTGCTAGGAATTTATCCAAGGGATACAGGAGTACTGATGCATAGGGGCACTTGTACCCCAATGTTCATAGCAGCACTCTCAACAATAGCCAAATTATGGAAAGAGCCTAAATGTCCATCAACTGATGAATGGATAAAGAAATTGTGGTTATATACACAATGGAATACTATGTGGCAATGAGAAAAAATGAAATATGGCCCTTTGTAGCAACGTGGATGGAACTGGAGAGTGTAATGCTAAGTGAAATAAGCCATACAGAGAAAGACAGATACCATATGGTTTCACTCTTATGTGGATCCTGAGAAACTTAACAGGAACCCATGGGGGAGGGGAAGGAAAAAAAAAAAAAAGAGGTTAGAGTGGGAGAGAGCCAAAGCATAAGAGACTGTTAAAAACTGAGAACAAACTGAGGGTTGATGGGGGGTGGGAGGGAGGGGAGGGTGGGTGATGGGTATTGAGGAGGGCACCTTTTGGGATGAGCACTGGGTGTTGTATGGAAACCAATTTGTCAATAAATTTCATAAAAAAAAGAAAAAAAATGTCTGTATACTACATCAGGATATGAAAAATAGCGTAAGTAAAATTACAAACACAGTGTGATATTGAACAACATATCATAAAGAATATACAAGAGAAGTAATAACCTGAAGGAAAGATCTGAAATAAATATTCAGTAGCAGCAGAGAAAAAAATATGTCAGATATGAAAGTCATTCTACCTCCAAAGTAATGACTGCCAGCTAATTTTTAAAAAGGAGAATAAAGGAAAAATATCGTTAATGTTATTACAGAGATTTAATATATATCAAGGCAACTGTCAACCCCAAATACCACACAGAGCAAAAATATCTTTCAAAGTTATTTTTCAGACAAACAAAAATTGAGAGTTTGGATTTCTAAGGGATTTAATTTTGTTAGAAGAAAGTGGAACATAGAATGGAAATCTGAGATGCAAAATTGAATGATAAATAAGACAATAAATTTTACATAAATCTAAACAGATATTGACTATATTAATCAAAAAATTTCTGCCTTTTATTTTTTTTAAAATGAAATCATCAGGAAAATAGCAACAATTTGGGTGGGAGTGATTGAATTTAAAGTTTAAAGACTCTTCTATTATTCTTAAGGAGAGCACAGATATTCATTAACCTTTGATTTAGATTAAGGAACTCTGATGTGATTTCCAAATTAACAGAAATAGTGTATACAGCTTTCTGACATGTAAGGGTAAAAATGGCATAATAAGTAATAATCCAAAAGAAGCTAAGAAAAATAGAAAGGACAAACTACAAAATCCCTCACTTACTACAATGTATGGATGGGATAAATTCTCCAGGAACAACAAAAACTAGATGGGACTTTAAAAATCCAGATAGGTGTTTTTATAAAAGCCATCTCTAAAACATAATGTTTTAGTTCACCAGGAACATAAAATACAGTTGGCCCTTGAACAACACTACTTTGAACCGTGGAGCTTCACTTTTGTGTGATTTTTTTTTTCAATAAATAGAATATAGTACTATAGATCTATTTTCTCTTACGATTTTCTTAACATTTCCTTCTCTCTAGCTTACTTTCTGGTAAGAATACAGCATATAATACATATAACATACAAAATATGTACTAATCAACTGTTTATGTTATTGGGAAGGTTTCTAATCAATCAACAGCAGGCTATTAGTAATTAACTTTTCAAAAAGTCAAAAGTTATATGCAGATTTTCAAATGTGTGGAGGGTCAGTGCCCCTAACTCCTGTGTTGTTCAAGGGCCAACTGTAACTGGAAATCTAAATATACTTAATAGTATAGACACACAATATTAAAAGAAAAGTGGCAGATTTATAGAGAGAAAATAATTTGATCATCATCATGAGGGATTTTAACTTCTGCCTAATAACTGAAAGATCGGACAAAAAATCAGTAAGTATATTATTTGAACAACTATTAATAAGTGTTCACATACATGGATGGCTCTTAGACTACTAATTGAAAAAATAGGATTATTTAAATAGTGAGGAAAGTAAGACCTCAAGGCAAAGTAACAAGTATGGCTAAGAGGATAGAGTGATTTTTCATGTTATGTGATTCTTATTTTTAAAAGCGTCTTATTAGAGTACTAATTAATATCTCCTTCTTTGGGGGGCACCTGGGTGGCTCATTTGGTTAAGCGTCCGACTTTGGCTCAGGTCATGATCTCACAGTTCATGAGTTTGAGCCCCGCGTTGGTCTCTGTGCTGACAGCTCAGAGCCTGCTTCAGATTGTGTCTCCCTCTCTCTCTTCCCCTCCCCCACTCACTCCTTCTCTGTCTCTCTCTTTCTCTCTCTCTCAAAAATAAACATTAAAAAATTTTTAATAAATAAAAAAATAGCTTGTCCTTAAACAATAAATAAAAATTTAAAAATAAGTAGCTTTTCCTCCCAATTATTCTATCAGCAACTTTAAAAAAAATTCTTAGAACTTTGCAGTCCGTATTTAAAAACCACATTTTAGGGGCCCCTGGGTGACTCAGTTGGTTAAGCATCCGACTATCGGTTTTGGCTCAGGTCATGATCTCACGCATCATGAGTTTGAGCCCTGCGTCAGACTCCATCCTGACAGTGTGAATCCTGCTTGAGATTCTTTCTCTCTCTCTTCTCTCTCTCTTTCTCTTCCAAAATAAATAAATGAATAAAAAAATAAATAAAAACACTTTTTAAAAAATATCTTCCCCTTAAGACCATAAACTCCAAGAAGCAAAGACACTGTCTTTATCATATTCAGCATATTGCACAGAAAATACCTCATATAAATGCCAAATAAATATTTTGAATGAAGGTTTTAATGAATTAATGACTGAAACATCTAAGCACAATGCTTGTCATATAAAAGTTCTCAAATGATAGCATGCATATGTTGATTACCTATCATTGACTTGACATAGTGCTAAGTAAGTATTGTCTGGGCTGTAGTGAATAGAGTGAAATATACATTTGATGAACAGAGGTGGGGCTATAGCAAAGATGGTCAAGTGCTCACCAAATCTCATTTCATTCCTTTCTGGCACTTAGCTAGAATGCATCTCTCTGTCTCCCATATAATCAGAACTCACCATGTGACTGAGTTCTGGACAATGCAATGCATACAGATATAAAATATGCCATTTCGGGCTGAGCCCATAAAATTCTCCCATTCAGTCCTTCTCTGTTTTTCTTCCTATATGCCTGAGTAATCAAAAGGACTGTCAGAATCCAAATGAGAAAAGCCTGCATTTCTGATGACTACATGGAGCAATCTCCCCCAACCTCCCCCGACCTTGGACTATGACATGAATGAGAAGTAAACTTTCATTATATTAAGCCACTGGAATGTGTGATTGTTTTTAGAGCAGATGACCTACCTTTATGTATTTATCCTCACAAAATTATAATCCAGTGGGATTATAATACAGTGTGATAATGTTTTGGGCCTCTTTTAGTTTCACAATATAATTATTCCAGCATTGAGTGCTGTATTAGAACTTGTAGACCAAAGCCAAACTCACATAATAGAAATTAAATGTCATTTTATAAAATGAGGGCACATTTTACACGGAAAAGGACACCACAGAAATACAGGATCATAGAATAGGTTACCAGAAACTGTTTTATTTTATTTTATTTTATTTTATTTTATTTTATTTTATTTTATTTTATTTTATTTTACTTAAAACAGTCCTTTTCTGGCTGTTTCTCTTTTTATGAAATTGTAATAAGAACCTGTTTTATGTCCAAATCTGTTTCCTGCAGCTTTATGCTGCAACATGTCAGTCTTTCTCGTCTCTTCCAATTCAGTCGCCTGTTTGAAAGCTGACCGTATACCTGTTTTACCATTTCTAGGGACTAATTGGTACTTCGGCTAATTGCACGAGGTACAATATCAGGATAATGGCAAGCCATCTTGTTTTGGGTCATAAGGCTACTGGTACTCCAGGCTCTTTAACAAGTCTTTTCACTACGATATAATAGCCTTTAAGTGGGTTTTTAAATTTTATTTTCAGGAATTAATTGGTACCCCCTTAAAGTCTAAGAATTGGAAATGTCAAGAGTGACAGCAGTTATTTTGTTGATGGTTCACTTCACACTTCCATACACTTTCACTGCCTGCCTACACTCATTATCTGATTATTTCACCTGTTGTGCATTTGGCACAACACAAAACTCTTGTCCATCAACCGTTTCTGCTGTTGGCCCCAGTGCAGGAAATGCATGTGAGAGAGCTGATATATTCCTAGACTTTCATGAGAAAATGAAATTCCCAGAGCATGAAAGTCACATAGAAATTTTCAGTGAGTCCAGTATAATTATGACACTGGAGCAATGGCCATCCTCACAAGCTTTGGAATTTCACCTTTTGGTAATGTTTTGAGGACTATCTCATTTTCTAAAATATTTTATCCCGTTTTAAACTTACGGATGTTTTCAACAAGTTAAGCAAAGCAAGAGTATGATTTTCATTTGTGCCACATTTCTGTGTATCATTTACATCATTTTTTAAATCATGGGATAATTTTTGACATGAATTTAAAATATCTGGTGATGGGGGCACCTGGGTGGCTTAATTGGTTAAGCTTCCAAGGTCGGCTCAGGTCATGATTTCATGGCTCTTGAGTTCAAGCACATCAGGCTCTGGGCTGACAGCTCAGAGTCTGGAACCTGCTTTGGATTCTGTCGCTGTCTCTCTCTGCCCCTCCCCTGCTTGTGCTCGCTCTCTCTCGCTCTCTCTCTCTCTCGAAAATAATAAACATTAAAAAGTTAAAATATCTGGTGATGTTCCATTTAGCAAAAACTCTTCAATAAAACAAATTTTGCAGTGACACCAAAGAAGTTTCTTTTGTTCTGTTTCCACATCTACAAATCTGAAAGGACAAAAGTACTACTTCTCTTTAAATTTGCCTTTGTGTATAATGTTATTTTACACATCAGACTCATTAGCTTCCACTAGGAAAGGTTTTCAGAGACAATATCTCAAAGAAAAGTTGTTTTGTTTTAAAAGTCAGAGTTGGGTCAGAATAGAAAACTCATTGAGCTAGAAAACCGAGTGCCTCTACTCCAGATCTGCTTCCCACACTGAGTGTTGCTATAGTGGCAAACTATTTGACCCTCCTATTTTCATTCTCTTACCTGCAAAACAGTTCTTTTAACCACTCTGTACAATGCCACACTGACAATTATTATCTTAGAAATGGCCTTTGTGGTTTCCAGTTTTTGAAAATATCACTATTAATGTGAAAAGTTACATCATGCCTTGAAAACAATGTCTGAAATCCAAGGCTCTTAAGAAAACAGATTCAATGATATAGGTGGAGGTTCAGCAGCAGAACACTTTGGAACCAAGAGAGAATAAACAGGTCAAGGGAAGGAGGTTTGCAGGAAGCCCTCCAACAACGTGAGCAGAGGATACCCTCTGAGGACTTCTAAAGGAGGCTCCATTTAAACAGGGGACACCAGAAGAACCAGTTTGAAATAAAAGGTATGAATGGAATGGGCACTTGGGTGGTTCAGTTGTTGAGCCTCAGACTTTGGCTCAGGTTGTGATCTCACAGTTGGTGGGTTGGAGCCCCGCATCAGGCTCTGTGCTGACAGCTCAGAGCCTGGAGCCTGCTTTGGATTCTGTGTCTCCCTCTCTCTCTGCCCCTCTCCCACTTACAATCTCTCTCTCTCTCTCAAAAATAAATAAACAGCAACAACAAGAGGTATGAATTGGAACCCCATTCTGTTTCTCTGAGTCTTGACAATCAGGAAATGTTTTCAACAGCTGTGTTACAATAGACTATGTCCTTTTTTAAATTGAGGTATAATTGACATGCAACATTACACTAGTATCCTCTATACAGCATAAAGATTGGATATTTGTACGTACTGCGAAATGATCACCACCACAAGAAGTCTAGTTAACATCCATCACTACACATAGTTACAATTTTTTTGTGTGATCAGAGCTTTTAAGATCTGCTGTCTTAGCAACTTTCAAATATGCAGTATTATTAGCTACTGTCACCATGCTATACATTAAATCCCCATGACTTAATTATTTTATAACTGGAACTTTATACCTTTTGATGTCTTTCACCTGTTTTTTCTGAGACTCAATTTCTATTCAAAAGATTATTCTAACCTACCTCATAAAGTGGTAAGAGAAAAAAATATATATACATATATTGTGTGTATATATATATACATATTATATATATATACATATATACAAAATGTACACCAGGAACAGAGTAATTGCAACATTTATATTAACTTCATTGCCATATATTTTAATAATAATTAGGGGAAAATACCTGTTACACGTGATATTCTTCCACTCAAAATCTTCATCAATGGTTGCCTACTGAGAACATAATGTCTCAAATCTTTAGCCTGGTATTCAGATCTGTCCACAATTTGACCCAAACCTACTTCCTCACCTTTAATTTCCCCCATAAAACACATTCTCATGTATATTTTGGAAATCTCCAAAAGGATGAGAGAGAGAGAGAGAGAGAGAGAGAGAGAATATGAATTTTGGGTTTTTCACAGAAGACAAAATTTTTGTACATTGAGACATTCATTCTCTTTCTGATGAATAAACCTACCCTTTCTCTCTGTGGGTCCACCTTTCTCCACTTCCTCAGCACTTGTGTTTGAGGCTAGATTATATCCATGCCGAATTCAGATGTGATACATGTGAACTAAGACTTCCCAGTCATTTTATCATATATCTCTGGCCAAAATAAAAAGTTTAAAGATGCAAAGGAGGGGCGCCTGTGTGGCTCAGTTGGTTGGGCATCCAACTTCATCTCAGGTCATAATCTCATGGTCTGTGAGTTCGAGCCCCGCGTTGGGCTCTGTGCTGACAGCTCAGAGCCTGCTTCAGATTCTATGTCTCCCTCTCTCTCTCTCTGCCCCTCCCCTGCTCAAGCTCTGTCTCTGTCTCTCTCAAATATAAACATTAAAAAAAAATTTTTTTTTTAATTTTTTTTTTCTAACGTTTATTTATTTTTGGGACAGAGAGAGACAGAGCATGAACGGGGGAGGGGCAGAGAGAGAGGGAGACACAGAATCTGAAACAGGCTCCAGGCTCTGAGCCATCAGCCCAGAGCCTGACGCGGGGCTCGAACTCCCGGACCGCGAGATCGTGACCTGGCTGAAGTCGGACGCTTAACCGACTGCGCCACCCAGGCGCCCCATAAAAAAATTTTTTTTTTAAGATGCAAAGGAAGTCACAGTCAGAGCCAGGGAGAAATAATTAGATCTTTTTCTGATGATGTTTATGGGAAAGATACTCTAGTGTTCTTTCTGGGTATGTAAAGGAAAGCCTGGAGTCTTGGGGTCATACAGTAAGAGCCAGCTTGAACTTCTCCAACAGAGAAGAGTTAACAATAGAGAAAATTTGGATTTTGATAAAAAGATTTTGAAGCCCTTAATCCAGCATTACTTGTATTAAAGATAAAATGAGGCATATTAAAATTTTTAAAAGTTTACTTAAGAATTATTGGTTGGCTATAGTTTAAAGCCTAGTAAGCTGCTTCTGATTGGCTGTCCTCAGGGTTTTGACTTAATAAGCTTGAAACATTGACAGTGTTCGGTTTTGGTTTGCTTATGTAGGCCACCACAGGATTAGAGCCATCTGTTTAATGGCCTCCTTGTTTAATTAATTTAAATACCTGAAAAATCTACCTTGGAATTGTTTAAGTGAGCCAATACATTCCTTTCTTTTCTTTTTTTTTGCTTATGATGTCTTTCTCATTCACTTGAAGATTCTCAACCAATTCTTCCTCCATGGATGCAAAAACCAGGAAATTTTACATTTATTTCTTTGCCAATAGGAAATTTACATCCACTTTGGAATATGAGCTATTTATTAAAAGTGAATGCAGAACATAATAACATTTATAAGCCCAGTAAGGAAGTGACAACATTGTCAAAGATGTTTAAGGCAAGGATTTGAATTGGGCCAGAAGAGATAGTAAGATTTCAGCTAAACTAACTCAATATGAAAAGCCAATGGAACTTTAAATCTGTCCTCACACATTTTAATTTCTGTAACTTTTATTTAAATAACCTGACATACTCTGTTTCTGTATTGTAGCATTTAGCAATTTCAAAGATTATATTCAATCTGGCACTGTGAAAAAAAATGTTTTCCATGGGCTTTTAAACATGGTATTACTTTTATATTCGACATCTGATTCCAGGAGTTATGATCATACCATTTGGATAAATATTTATGTTTACCATAGTGTTTTAAATGGAATGCTGCCTTAAAAAAATCCATAAAGTTAGCCGATCAAGAAGACAAACGGTCGGCAGCTGTTGTGTTAATTCCTATTAACACTCTAGCCTTCCCCAACTCCTTCATTTATCCTTCTGTTTTCAAAGGAGCTCTTAATTACTTCCATCCCCATTTCAGTTGTAAATGCTTCTTTATTGCCATTCTTTCATTAGAATAAATCCTCCAACCTATTCAAGGACCTGACACATCATCGCTGATTTACAAGTGATTCAATTTTATTAATCAGATGTTTGCCCTAGCTTTGGGGTATCTGTACTGCCATCGCTGGTAATTGTTGACAAAAGGCCCTCTTTCTTCCCTTCCATTTCTTGGAAAATATACAGGTACATTTTCAGCATTTTATTTCAGGAAGTCTGAAATTAAAAAGGACTAGGGAAAATAGAAAAATCTTGTAATTGTCTTGAAAAGAGTTAGTATTTCATGCCGTTGGCTGAGCAGGCTATATTGCAGTGGGGATAATGTGACCTATAAAAGATTAGTCTGAAATTTTCCATTAGAAATTCTTTCTTCATAGATTTCAGACTACTCCTGAATTCACGATCAGAGGACCAGACCATAGTTCCGTGGCACAATATTCTAAAAGCAAAATTAAACAACATGCAAGAAACCACATTAAAAACATTTTTTAATGTTTATTTATTTTTGAAAGACAGAGAGAGAGTTATGAGTGGGGGAGAGGCAGAGAGAGAGAGAGAGGGAGACACAGAATCTGAAGCAGGCTCTAAGCTCTGGGCTGTCAGCACGGAGCCCGATGTGGGGCTCCAACTCACAGACTTCGAGATCATGACCTAAGCCGAAGTTGGACACCTAACTGATTGAGCCACCGAAAGGCCCCTAGAAACCCCATTAAACAACTAGGGTGGTTCATTATTAGCATTTCTTTTTCACGTTCAGAAAATTCATCTTTAAGATATATTTAAGATACACTAAAGATTATATATATTCATGAACTATCTCTGTATTATCCAGTCTCCTTTTATGAGTTTACTATGGAACTTTCCAATTAACAGTTATTACTGACCACGGACTGAAGTTCTTGGGATCTTTGACTGTAAATGGTCTGGTTATAGAATGTGAAAGTTTTGTGGATGCACCACTAAAAGCAGTCTTTTAAACAATCTCTTATTAAATACTAGTCCTTATCTAATATCTACATGCTAACTTCCAAATGTTTTAGTTAAATGCTTTGTATTAAGTATGCATTATTATTTTCTTTATTTGATATTGTAAGTTTCTCTTGAATATTTTCTATTTATATTAGAGACGCCATATTGCACAGAATCCACAATCCTTTTTTTAATAGTTTCATTTTTTATTGCACATATTGCTTTAAATAGTACTTCAGTCTCAGTTTTAGTTTTATATAAATGTCTATTCTTGTATGATAGTTTTTTCCCCCATTTCCTCTGTTTTTTCATTGTTGTATTAGTTTCCTACTACTGTCATAGCAAATTACCACAAACTTAGTGGTTTAATTTTTTTTTTAATGTTTTATTTATTTTTGAGAGAGACAGACACAGAATGCGAGTGGGTTAGGGGCAGAGAAAGAGGGAGACATAGAATGCAAAGCAGGTTCCAGGCTCTGAGCTGTGAGCACAGAGCCTGATGCGGGGCTCGAACTCATGAACTGTGAGATCATGACCGGAGCCGAAGTCGGACGCTCAACCAACTGAGCCACCCAGGCGCCCCTACAAACTTAGTGGTTTAAAACAGTACAATTTTTGTTTATTTAACGTTCTAGGGGTCAGAAGTTCAATATGGTATAGTCAAGCTGCCTCTCTCTTCAAAGCTAAAAGGGAAAATGGGTTTCCTTGCTTTTCCAGCATCTGGAGTCCTCCTGCATTCCTCAGGGGCTCATGACCCCTTCCTTCATCATATGATAATGGTGGCATCACCAAACCTTCCTGTCTCTCTCAAATCTAGTTCTGTCACTACATCTAATTCTGTATCTCTGACCCTCCTACTTCCCTCCCCCAAAGATCCATGATTTCACTGGGCCCCACTAGCTAATTCAGGATCATCTTGCAATGGCAAGGTCCTTAACTTATTCACATCTGCAAAATCCTTTTTGTAAGGTAACATATTCACAGGTTTCAGGGATTAGGACATAGAAATCTGTGGGAAACTATTATTCTCTTACCACAATTACATAAATCTCTATGTTCTTTGTATTCATAGTCTTTTTTTTTTCTATGATTTTTTTAAACCTGAGGAAATCTCAAATCTTCCATAAATAAAGCTTTTCATTTGTTGTATTATTGCCTGTTGAGTTGCAGAGCAAGAGAATTTAGTTCCATTTATACATTTTATCTCAACTTTAAAGTTGCTGAATACCAGCAGTTGGAGTGTTATTCTTTTTCTACTTTTAGTAAATAATTTTCTATTATCTTGGGATTTGTTTGATTTCTGATTACAGTTGGCCCTGGAACAATATGGGGTTGACTGTGTCAGTCCACTTACAGGCAGATTTTTTTTCAATAAATCTGGCACAGTACTGTAAATGTATTTTCCTTATGGTTTTCTTAATAGCATTTTCTTTAGCTTACTTTACTGTAAGAATACAGTATATAATATTAAAAATATGTGTTCATCTACTGTTTGTTATCTCTTAGCTTCTGGTCAACAGTAGGCTATTAGTAGTTAAGTTTTTGGGGGGGTCAAAGTTATATGCAAATTTTCCTTTTTTTGTCTTTCTTTAAAAAAATGTGTTTTTTTGTCTTTATATATATATATATATATATATATATATATAGAGAGAGAGAGAGAGAGAGAGAGAGGGAGAGAGAGAGAGAGGGAGAGGGAGAGCGGGCATGCGAGTGGGGGCAGGGGGAGAGAGCAGAGGGAGAGAGAAAGAGAAAATCTTAAGCAGGTTCAATGTTCAGTGTGGAGCCTAAAACAGGGCTTGATTCCATGACCCTCAGATCACGATCGGAGCCAAAATCAAGAGTAGGACTCTCGACCTACTGAGCCATCCAGGTGCCCCTATATGCAATTTTCAACTGTGTGTAGGGGGAGGTCAGCACCCCTAACACCCCCACCCCTCATTCAAGTGTCAACGACTTTGCCACTTAATATAAACCAGACACTAAGTCATTTAGCATATTACTCAGTAGGAACTACTGATTCATTGCGGTTTATATCATGTGCATGACCAGAGCAGATGTATTTCCCAAAAATGTATCTGTAAAGTTTAATTTAGGCTTACTTCTAGTTTTCCTATACATTTGCTCATCCTAGGTACAATAGACATCAAATACGAAGAAATGTTGGTTGAGGGAAATTTTAAATCTTTTCTTATCTGAAGAAACATTTCAGTTTGCATACCTTCGCCATTTCTGTACACATGAATAGTTCTTTCTGCTGAGCCCATTTAAAATTTTTGACGCCTACCTATCTGGCTATAGTTTTTCCCATTCAAAAGTTAGGCAACCTCAGTTAGTGATCTTGGTACAATGTAATGCCCTTCACTGGATGGAATCATCACTTGTGGTCTGAGGCTGGTAGAGCAAACTGAAGTTTATATTAGTAATTTTTCCACCAAAACACCCTCAAAAACATGTCTTCCGTTAGATCAGACAGCCCCACCTCCAAAACGTAGCACAATCTCTGCATTGTCTTCATCTTCACTATCATGTCTCTTGTCCAAGTACACACCTGTATCACTGCAATTGCCAGTCTCTTTTCTCCCTCTCTTGCATTCAGCTGATTTATTGTCTTAGGACAATAAAGAAAAGCAGAAAGAGTGATTTGAATGCCCAAGTCATGCAAAATGCAAATTACTGGCCTGGTCTTCAGAACTCTGCATGCACTACTCTCTGCTTGGCTTCCCTGTCTTGTTCTCTTATCACTTCTGTGTCCTACTATCATCACACTGGCCACTCGTCAGTTCTGTAACCCAATGAGCTCTTCTCCACAAAAGAGATTTGTCACTCTTTCTAGCCACCTTAAATTCTCTTTCCCCAAAGTTTTCCCATCGCTGACTTTCTTGTCCTTCAGGTCTCATCTTAAACAGAACCTTCTTACGGGAGATTTCTCTGACTACCCTCCCTATCATTACCTGTTGTTTACTTCTGTATTTCCAGGCTCTTCCCTCAAATGTTAATTCTGTGGCTGAACGTTCTTATTTTTTATTGTATCCCCAGCACCTTGCACAGTACCTCACACATAATAGGCAGTCAGTCTGTATCTGGCAAAAGTATGAATTAATAGATGAATAAATTATGAAAGGTGGGGAGTTCATCTCAGTCCTCACATCACTGGTTTTTGACTCATTCCAAACTTACAAGTCTTAAAGATGCAAAGCGACGTTGGAGAAAGAGACAGGGAAGATATAAAATCAAAGAGAATGCCCCACAAAGCACAAAAAAGAGGCATTTCCAAACACTTCACCCGCTAGTTATGGCATTGCGACTGGAGAAAGCTCCCATGCAAATGCAGTCATGCAAGCCCCATTTAGCTCGGGAAAACGTGTCGAAATTGATTGAGTGAGCAGCTGGTGATATTGTAGTCAGGCTCTCTGGAAGTTAATTGGGAAGCGTTGTGCAAAATCCTGACATTGTACATGTAGCTATACTGACTTCCATTGTGCCCTAGACACTCATCACACACAGTTGCTCTCCACTATTACAAAATAACTGGATGCCTCCAAGTCTCTGATATGCTCATCAATAGCGGCTAAGAAAACGGAGGAGGAGCGAGTGATGAGCTGGAGTTTCAACTTTTATAATTGGAATGAAAAGCTCCTAATCTTGTGAGTTTTTACTCCCTTCATGAAGTGTTTTTATTTTCCTATAGACAAGGACAAACTGTTTCTTCCAAAGTCTCTCTTACTGTTGTTTACATAGAAAATCTAGCATTGAAATTAAATTATTCTCTTTTCCTGGTGTTTTATTTATGATCTGTTTCAGTTAGTTACTGTCATGAAACAAACACCCCAAATCTTGTGCTTAAAATGCCAAGTGTCCACGTATCATTTCTCATAAATCTGCAGCTCAACTTGGCAGTGCTATTGTTCTAGAATGGGTTTGCTCATGTGTCCTTGATGAACTGATGGGTTGGCTGGTGATCTAGGCCTCATCTGGAGTGACATGGCTATTCTCCATGTGTTTCTCAGATCTTTTGTGTCTCTTACATTCTAGGCATTGT
Source organism: Lynx canadensis (assembly GCF_007474595.2). Taxonomy (NCBI): domain Eukaryota; kingdom Metazoa; phylum Chordata; class Mammalia; order Carnivora; family Felidae; genus Lynx; species Lynx canadensis. Next base: position 48,888,435 of record NC_044315.2, read on the forward strand.
GGTATGTCCCGGGAATACAAAGGTCAATAAAACTCTTTGATGCTGAACAGTTTAGGCTATGAAAGAGGAACAACGATATGTACACAAATACTGCCTTTAAATACCATGGGTACTAGGAGAGAAATTTGTGGTGAATAGAAAGGACATCAGAGAGAAAATACTCAATCCTGAGTAGAGTGAGAAGGAAGAATCAGGAGGGACTTTGTGATATGTTTTTTAAATCAAGTTTCAAAACCTAGGAAACATTTTGCCAGGTGTCTCAGCTAGGACACATGGTTCCAGGCAGGAAGGGCAGCTGAGTGAAAGCATAGATGTGTGAGACCTGTGATATTTCACTGGGTTTGGTGGGCATAAGGAATAACGCTTAGGTCAACGTAAGACTGAAAGAGTAGATAGGTGGTGCTGTGGGCCTCTCATGCCAGGCTGAGACTGAATTTTGCCTTAGACACTGACACAACAACAACAACAATAAATTATCAGCAGCACTTACTATGTTTTTGCTACGTGCTACACACTCTGCTAAATGTTTTGCGTGCCTTCTCTCCCTTAATGCTCCATATACCTCTACAGCATAGGTACTACTATGAACTCCATTTTAAGATGTGGCTATTAAGGGTAGAGATTCTAAATAAACTTAAACTAAATAAATTAAGTAGCAAAATAGGGTTTGGTCCCATATGGGTTGGCCTGAATTCTTAACCACTAGACCATATTGCCTATCAATGAGAAGATAATGGATGGATTTAAATAGGTAAAGAATATGATAATATTTTCAATTTGTATAAACTTGTTTGCAGCACTATAAAAGAGATAAAAGACTGAAGACAGAGGAAGATGTGGAAATAGTCCTGGTTAGAAATAATGAAGATTTAAAGTTACACATAGCAGTGGGGACAGAACAAAGGAGATAGATCCAAGATCTGTTAAGAGGATTTGATAATGTATTGGATATATATGAAGAATAAGAAGACTGAAGTGATTCCCAGATTTCTGACATAACTGATTGAACAGATGGTGAGAGTAAAGGTGCTATATAGCTTAAAGGTTAAGAGTCTAGATTCTGGAGAGGATTACCTACCTGAGTTTAGACCCCAGCTCTGCCACTTTACAAAAGTCACTAAGTGCTTCAATTTCTTCATATGGAAAGTGGGGTGACATCTATCTACCCTTGTAAGTTGTTGTAAGGACTAGATGAATCAATGGATATAAAATGCTTAGCAGAGTATCTGATACATAGTTAACTCTCGATATTTAGTATTACTAAGAAAAGAATAACAAGCATGTGAGCAAAGTTGGTGAGTAGAGTTTGAGACAAGTTTAGTATAAGGTTCAATTAAATCAATGGGTATGTTGAGTTCAGGAGAAAGATCTATGGTAAAAAGATACACTGTGGTACATTAGCATCCAGACAGTTGTTGAAGTTCTATGTGGTTGTGATAACATAGGAAAACAGATGGTCACAAGAGAAAAGGAGCAGTGAAGTCGTAAGAAGACGGAAATGCTAAGAAACAATAATTAGAGGAAAAGAAAAAAGAAAGAAAGCTTTTGAAGTGATTAAATACAATACAGCATCAAATGTTACAAAGGGGAAGTAAGATATAAATGTCTGCTAGGTATCTCTAACCTAAGATGCCCAAAAGGGGATGTCATGACTTTTCTAGCCATTTGCCAATTTCAGTAGTTGGCACTACCATTCTTCCAGGGGTAAAGCCAAAATCATGGGCACCATTCTTGATTATTCTCTTTGTTTCACTGTCCTAATTTCAATCCAGCAGCGATCAAATCCTTCAAATAGAAAATATGAAATTTCGCTTTTTTTCAACACACACACCACCAATCCTTACTCAATAATAAGAAAAAATAAATACACAATTCTTCTTTTCTATTGCTGAGAAAACAATATTAAATAAAACAGAAAGTTTCATACATGGTGAACCCCCAACTTAAGTTGCCTGCCATCCCTCATAGCATATAAGAGGCTGCTGGACTAATAATAAGCCTATAAGAAATATTTACTGAATCTAACAAGCCAATTCTTCATGATAAGGAGATGTAAAATCTTTGTAGGCTGGTTAATTTTGACAATACAGTGTTTTGTATGATCACCATCAATCTAAATGATTCCAAGGCCAAAATGCTTTTGACAAACTCAACTTGTTTCTTAAGCATTTCGATTGTTCTATTTGTGTTAATATTTTACTGAGGACGTTTTCTGTCACTCAGTGCATCTATTTGCAATCGAGTTCAAAATTATTTACATATTTGTTTCCCCTGAAGAGCTATGGTTTCTACTTTCTAATAACTTGGCTTATGCATTATATATATAATTTCATTCTGGCTTCCTGAAAACTCAAAGATAAATATCAATCACATTACCTGTGTTGATCTATTTGGAAACCTCTTTATTTGGTTCTGATGTCATATATTTTAATAATTTGTTAAATATGACTTTTGCTATAAGTTAGCTTAAATCCTTTGCAGGAGAGGTGAGTTATAAGCAAACATATTTGAATTTTAAACATCCAAGAAAATGTCTTACATGAATCAAAGTTGAGATACGTGATTGATTGAAGAAAGTGACAACACCACAGTAGCTCTCTCTCTGCTCCAGACAGACTGTGATTCTGTAATTGATTTGGAATGCTCAAGGGTACCTAAAAAAAACAAAAAACAAAACAATAAAAGGATTTTGTTTAATGCCCAGGAGTCCCATAGGGGGAAAATATAATATTATAAACAGGATGAGATGTGTGTGTGTGTGTGTATATATAATATGATATGCTATGTCTCCCCAAAGAAGCCAAATTATATAGGAAGGAGTCCTGGACCTCCAAGGATGTCCCTGGCTAAATTGAAAAGTAAACTTGTATGGTGGACTAGTCTCAGCAGCCCAGCCTTGGAAGTTCCAGAGACAGGAGATTCTAGGTCAAGTATGAGGCTAAATTTGAAACTATTTCAGCTCAGTCCCCAGGGAACACCTAGATGTCCTGGGAAGAAGAGAGGTAATGATACAATGAAGGATTTGTGTCCCTAGAATCACTAAACCTTAATGTGGGACCTTCTTTCAAAGACACTGAATACCATAATAGAAAGCCATTTCCCTGAAAGCTGGAAAGAATGGTGAACAAGGCTGGAGAAAGGAATAGGTAGCACAACAATGTAGGAGGTGTTAGAAGTGAGAATAAATGCCTCCCTCTTTGGAAAATCTCAAGAGACACATGTTAGGGGAGTGTCTCTGAAGTCTTGCCATTTAACAGAGGGATAGTCAGTCAGTTGAATAATCAAAAGACAGTTTAAATGATGTATAAGACTCAGAAACAATCAAAGCTTGTGGAAACATCCTGAAGATACACAGTAAAACTTTATAAAATCTAAGCGATTCCTCATTTCCCAAATACTCAATACCTCACAGCAACCCAGAATTTCTGCTCTCATAGCAAAGGATTCTAGTAGTAGTCACTAATGATTTTGTATTGTCTAATCTAATGGATTCATTTTTCATTAATCTATGCAATTTATTTAACAAATTATAGAATGCCTACTAAATTCCAGGAGTATTCTGGGTACCTGTGATACAATAAATAATATTCCAGTACAGAGGTTAGAGAGGCAGAGAATTAAAATTTATTTCTAGTAGCTTTTTTGATTGGTAGACTTATGTTTCCTAAATTTGTATCAGAAATGTGGATGAGATTTTTAGGGTATTTTGCTAGAGAACTTAAAAATAAATTAATTCTGCCACAAACCACATTCATCCCTTTCTGTAGAGTTTCCAAGGGAAAGCAATGATGTTTATATAAATTCAAATGAAAAATGAGAAGAAACAAGTTAGCATTTTATATTTATCTAGGCTTGTACCAAATATTTTATCATAAAGATTTATAATAAGTGTACTAAAGCATATGACCTGAGCTCAAAACCTAAATCAAGCCCCCTGTTCCTAAGACATATCTTCCCACCCATCAGATCCCAAAGACCCAAGCAATGAGTTTTCTCTAAATTTAGAGGTGAAAGTTGTGAAAACTGAGGATAACTATATTCTACATATGATTATGGGTGGTTCCTAGTTTGTCACAGCACACATCTTGTGGGACATTCTCCTCAGTTATTCTGGAGCCATAAGACATTCTTTCGAGTTATCTATCTCATAGGCAGGTACATGGCATTTTGGTTTGGCCCATTAACATAAGAGCAAATAGGAAATCTCTAAGCACGTCATTTATAAAGCGATGTCAACTTTTCAAAGCTCTACACAATCAATAATGCACCACTTATCTGCAGAATGACTTTTTTTTTTGGTTTGAAATAAGATTTTTTTGGTATTTTCTAATTTAAAATGTCATGAAAACATTTAGAAAGTAAAGATCAATGGTGACAGTTACCCAATAAACCTTGACTGAGAGATAATTTCAATTAATATTCTGAAACATGCATATGTTTTAGTCTTTAACATGCAATTTCCATTTAAATAAAAATCACCCTGGAAATACTGCTTTCTAGCACACCCTTTTCATATAAACTATCATGAGTCTCTTGCTATGGTATTTAATATTTTTCTACATTATTTTTAAGACTAATTTATTTATGATATACAATTTATATCACAAATGTCCTATTATTGACTTTCACATTGTTTTATATATTATCACCTTTAAAAGGAAAGATATAATATATAGTGTTTTGGAAATATCTTTTTACACACTATTTGTTCATTAGGATAAATATATTTGAAGTAAAGTTATTGGGTCAAAAAGTTCACATATTTTTACATGTGTTGATATACACTCTCAAGATATGTCCACAGAAGTTGGTCCCCAAGAAGAATATGCGAGTGTTATTTCTTATGCTTTCTCAAACACTGAATATTACAATATATTACTTTCTTTGCAGTTAAATTGCTAATTGACACATCTTTATTTGCTAATCAGTATTTGTTAACGAAATAAGCCTTATAGGTTGGCCATTAGCATGTTTATGACAAAGCACATTACTACTTCAAAGAAGATAAAAGACTTCAGAGGGAAGAACCACACCAATCGCTCCATTTGACTTCAGAAAAAGAAAAAGTAGTAGTTGATAGAGCAGAATTTCTGTAAGCCACGAATGCATCTGTACTTTAACAGGATCATAATCATAGCAGGTAACTGAACCCAACCAACCAACGTTAGCCTAGACAATAGGGAAAAATTATTAATTTCATTTAAACAGTCATTATTTCCAGTGAAAAAAGAAAAGCTGGTTAAACAAACAGTATGTGATTACCACATATTAATCATATCCTTTTCAGAACCCTCTATTCTGAAGATCTTGACAAAGAATATTCTCATAAATCTCTTGCATGTTTTACATCTGGAGATGAGAGAAAAGACAGTCATTCATGTGAACATGATTTCCTGTCATGTGTGGTTTAAGTCTTTGTTTAATTGGAATTAAGTAGCCAGTTCATCCTGCTAAGTGTTGGAGATACAAGGCATAATTTTGCAGGAATATGGGAAAGAAAGCATTTCCTTTCCTCATTTACCCAAAGGTAGTAATGAGAGATTGAGCAAGCAAGTATATCTGACTCAGAATAATGTGTTCAGTTTCAGTGGAAGAATAAATGTCATTTTAAAAAATCTATATGTATGTCTCTCAGGTCTGTTCTAAGACCTCCACTCGTTGGCAATGAGAGCTGGTATCACCACAGTATGGTTTCTACATACCTTCAAAGTTGTATATCCTTGTAGTACCTGGGTTTCAGTTATAAAGGAATGAAGAATCTAAGGCTATATAATCTGTTTTATATTTCTAAACCTTTTATAATCCTTTCCATGTGAACCATGGATATGTACCTAGTTGATTTTAAGTTACTAAGAATCAAGATAAAAATGGAATTTTATACAAGGAAGAATTACTTGCCTGGGCTATACACCATATAGCTCACTAAAAGAGCTATTATTGACTGCTCTGGTACAATATGTATGTCACATTTTCTTGTGGCCATCATCAATTTTAAAGTAATTGAATTGCACATAATTTTTATCCTAAAGTTCCTAACCACCCTTGCAACTAAGTTTATATGAATTTCCCATGTCTGCTCACAAATGACCCAAGAGATAAATACAGAAATCATTAGGAGACAAGCACCATCAAGTACTCTCAATAAGTTTTTCACAAAGAAAATAATAAAATACTTTAATTTAAAAAAATAAAAATAAAATGAAATAAAATACAGAAATCATGCATAAAGATGTCAAATACACAACTCTTGGTCTAAAGATTACAAGTTCAACTCCAATATAGATTAGTAATGATGTGTTATCATCCTTTGAAGGTCACTGGAAAGAAGTCAACAAATTGATGCTAGCCTCCAGAAAAAAATGTCACAGAGGTCTTTTCTTCATCAGTAAAAATTGCCTACTTCACATAGGAAATGGCTTTTATGGAAATTGAGACCAAGGCTCTAGAGATCAAATTAGAGACAAGAGGAGAAAAAACAAACAGTGCTCAAGTTCCCGCTGTCTGCTTACATGAAGAAGGATAATTTTACTTCATCTGTTATCAATATGTAACCTAAGATGGACAATACTTAACTTATACTATTTATGTTATTTATTTATTTATTTATTTATTAATAACCATCTAATAGGTCAGAGATACATTTCTTAAAATAATACAAAATGCAGTATACCATGTAAGTGTGATTTTTTTGGAAATAATTCAGTTGAAAACTGCCTCTACTCAGTTATTGATAGAGATCCAAATCATGCTAGAAGATTCCATTACTTTGAGTTTATTAGGAGTTCAGGCTCATGACTAGATGAACAGTTGAAAAGTTGTGATTTTTAAATTTGGAATTATGGAAACAACTTAATTGAGAACAAACTATTATGAAAGATTTCTATACTGATCTATCAAATTATAATTTATATACCTTTAAAACTAATTGTAATGGGGCGCCTGGGTGGCGCAGTCGGTTAAGCGTCCGACTTCAGCCAGGTCACGATCTCGCGGTCCGTGAGTTCGAGCCCCGCGTCGGGCTCTGGGCTGATGGCTCGGAGCCTGGAGCCTGTTTCCGATTCTGCGTCTCCCTCTCTCTCTGCCCCTCCGCCGTTCATGCTCTGTCTCTCTCTGTCCCAAAAATAAATAAACATTGAAAAAAAAAATTAAAAAAAAAACTAATTGTAATATATTTAATGCAAATCAATTCCTATTCATTTGCCAATCCCACCCTATTAAGGATTAGTTGAATGATGGCAAATGTGACAAAATGCCAATTCTAAGAATTAGCCACTTAGCCTCATATGAATCAGTCATCTTGTTCTGGTTTTAGTAATAATCCTTGAAACATACTGAATCCAAAATGTTTTCAAATTCTGTTGGAATGTATTTCGAATCACTTTCAAGCATGAGAGCCACTGTGTCTTAAAAACTCTTGGTTCTTATCCTACTACACTTTAATCTTACTCTCTTTGTCTATAAGCCTTATTAATTTATTTATTCAATATTTATGAGCACCTATTATGTGTCAGTC